>NW_020799098.1:13048145-13159031 GCF_003259725.1 Athene cunicularia | reverse complement strand
GGGGGGGGGGCGGGAAAAAAGTGGGGCAATCATAAAACCAAAAGAAACCCCTTGGGACTCCTTTATTCTAATAAGCTTTATTGTCTTGCAAAAGCAACCAGTGATCTTAATTCCCAAAGTCTCATCTGGTTTCTCCAAGTCATTTCAAGGGTAAAGTAGTTTTTCACATTTCTGTTCCAGGGAAGAGGGAAGGAAGTCTAACACAGCTGGAAAAGCAGTTTGCTGCTACATTTTATTGCAATGCCACTTGCTCTGTGGTGTTACAGTTCTGATCACACATGCACATTCCCACAGCATCATTCCACGTTAAACTCTGCCAGATTTACCTTCTGTTCAGTTTGCTTCTTCTACATTGTGTATTAAATATTGGCACTGTACTCTAAATGTTTAATTCCCAACTGTCATAAAATACAAATGGCTCCTTTCATCTGTACTCTTGACAAAAATGATTAATGAAATATTTCCAGATTTTTTTTGTAGATTTGGGGAGGTGGGAGGGAGGATTGGTTATAGATCTTGGCACACTAATCAGAATAACATCAAAGGACATACCAGGCATGAATCCATCCATCCATTCCATTCATTTAGATGTTTTCTGCTTGCAGAAATATCTGACAAAAATTTCAACTGATTTCTGACAGTTTAAACTAAAGCTAAATATTGGTGTATTGGATGTATTGAGGAACTGTGGTTGGCTGAAAAAGACCCAAAACATTTTTGTGTTCTCCAGTTGGGTAGCTATGCCAACACTTCTGCTAGGAAAAAAAGTGTTTGCCAACATAGGAGAAGTTTAGAAGTTTTGGACAGGTACATTTACAGTTTTGGTAGGAGTTGGAAAGCAAGGAGATGTTCAAAGTGCATTTAATTAAAAAACCACAGGTATCCTCTTGAACTTCCACTGCTATAGCATCTGCCTCAGGAGGAGACCTGGAATGAGACACTGTCCTGGAAATAATCCTCATTATTTCTATATCTGGCCCAGATTTCTGTGGCTAAATAAGTTAATCTAAGCAGGCTCTGAATAAGAAGCGAGCAAAGACAAGACCCTACCCATTTGCAGTGCTGCCCTGCTCAGGCTCTGCCTTCTTGTACAGCAGAAAGAACAACAATTTATAGCAGCTGCTGAAGCCAAAATCATCAGCCTTGTTAGGAAAAGCAGAAATTATATTTTCCTACACAGCAGTTGCAGTTCAGTCCCTTAGCACATGCTGCCAACAGGCCCAGTGGTAAATTTTGAATGAGGAATAATGTAAAGCTTTTATAGATCCTTCTGGTGTCATGCAAAAACCTCCACAATAGATTGGTGTGATTTTTCAAAAGGGTTTTGTGGCTCTTCTTCTGGAGAGCATACTAGTAGCTAAATTGCTAATTTCTATAGTAGCTAGTAGCTAATAGCTAATATATTGTGCTTAAGCATCTTAGCTTCCATCAGAGTAGCTACTTCTGTTTATCTGTATTTTAGTGATTGGATCAACTACTCTCTGACCAGCATGGAAAAAAAAAAGTTTTGATGTTTTTAGCATTTGTTTAGCAATGCAAATTAGGTTCCTGTAATCGTGTTTGTGAGAAAACACACAGTATAACCAGCACCTTAATAATGACTGATACTAGCTATGCTCTATACATCAATGAACTTGGCTCAGTGTCACAAACTCTCTTTTTTTGTCATTTTTAACTGGGAGGGAGAAACTTATCTAATCTATTAAACCATTTTTTACAAAATATCCAAACAGTCCTCATGAGTCCTCCCAGAGACTCAAAATCATAAAGTAGGGCAGAAAGCTTTGTTGTTCAGTGTTTGTGGTTTTCTTTAAGCAATATAATAAGCATATCCAAACCTCTTGTAGCTTTCGATACCCATTAAGAGAAATACAACTGAGAACAATCCTGAAACGGAGGTCCTTCTAAAATGTATGCCCATGAATACAGAATTATGCAAAATCAGTGCCCTTTGAATGGAAGTAGGTTTAGTCATAGACACTTTCATGGGCAAAAATATGTTGGAACTAGCGCTCTGAAGGATATTTTGCATCTTACCTTTTCACTGTTTTGATGAAAGTTTTATATTACATCTCTGGATTTTTCCCACAGTGATTATGTTGTACTTGAAAAATCCCTCTTGGAAGAGTACTATACAATTTAATTAGTGGTTATAACTTTTCTATACAATTCTATATTGAGTATAATATTCCCCAGACAATGTGCTAAGATATTGAGGCAATTTTGGTGTGGTTAATTAGTAATGAGAGAATGCTTTAAGTCTTGAGCGCTATCATGATAAACACCATATCTACACATTAAGGTAAGTCGGACACTAGTGGAGGGAATCTACAGTTTGAACTAGCTTTACAAGATATAACTTGAAGCCAGAGATAAACTGAAGAAAGTGTTCAGGGAAGAAGGCAATGGTGAAATCAAGATATTAAATGTAATGAGCAACGTTATAATGCAGATTTATGGGGTTTTTTCTGCATTAGATTGTATGCAATATCTCCTTTAAGGCCATAAATTTCCCATTTATATTTGAAATCTTAGGCTATATAATCTTGGAGAGCAGGGAAAGGGCCAAGGGAGTGGAGCAGAGGCAGAGCTGGATGCAGTGACACCAGTAGCTGTCAGGGGTGCCATGTCCTCTGTCCAGATTAGGCCAGCTAGATCACAAGAAGCTTGTTTCACTGAGTGGAAGATCTCTGTAACTGCAGAACCAAACCAAAGAGAGCTGTAAAAAGCTGAAATGAAAAAATATGAGAAGAGCATGAGAGCTGTCATCACCGCTGGCTTCTTGCTTCTACACCCCCTCACAAGAACCAGCAAGGTTCTTTATAAATCCTGACTTTCCTATGGTCTGTCAGGGACATTCTTTCCACTGGCCTGTGGACTACAAACATCCACATACAAAAACTGCAGCACAGAAATGGATCCCTGCTTGTCACGACCTGGATGGGAAGCCCAGAGAGTCACAATGTTTCTGCTCATCCCCACGGGTTAAATTAAGGTGAAATGACAAACAAGCAGTTAAAATGTGTTACTTGTTCTAGAAAACAATTTAAACTTGGAAAAAGATAATAAGAAATGCGATCCCCGATAAATCTATAAGAAAGAAAAGAAAGAAAAGGAAAGAAATAGAAAAGAGAGAAAGAGTCAAAGAAACTCAGATCATCACCCCTGGATCCAGCGTTGTCTCATGTCCAGTAACCGTGGGTGGTGGGTGCACACACAGCAAAGATTCTGTCCCCTTTTAAGTTCACCTTATCAGCCGATTAGCGTACGAGACAAGGAGAGGCAGGTGTTCTACAAACTCATTTCCATGAGAGATGAGGAAAAAGGTGGAGCATGGTGGTTCCAACTGAGTCAGTGGTAGCACTCACCCTGCCCACCTTTGGGTTTGCCTCTGTTCCCAGAGATTTTGCTGACTTCATGCTTCTTATCAGTCATCCCAGAAATGATCAGTTCTCATCAGTTCTTGCCACCACTTCAATGGCTAAGGTGCAAAGTCATTAGCAAGGCAAGCATGGTGTCTGGCTTGCACAACAGAGCCACAAAGTATCGGGCTTAGCAGGGAAACACGTGGTTTTGCTCAGTCCAGTTTCTCCCCTTTTGAGGTTTATCTAAGGAGTTTGTCAATGCCACTGCAAGAGCGTGGGGGGTGCGTCCTTCGATACTCCTGTTTCCTTGGGTGACATTCCTTAGACCAATCCAAAGGCCACAGCTTGTCCTGAGGGTTTTCTGTGTCGATTAATGTTTGAGGCATTACTTCTTTCAGTCCCTTACAGCACTGAACACCATTTTGATTGATACAGATCAATCATTGCCTTACCAAAGTCCTGCCAATCACCACCCACAGACATATATCCTCACCTCCTTCTCTCACCAATGGACCTGTCAGATAAAAGACCAGTTTTCCACCTACTGTTAAGATGTCTCACAAACTCCAGAAATTAAAGGTCTTGGAAATGCTCAGACCCCCCTGAAACCCCACCAAATCCACTGAGTGTTTAAGAATGTTTTCTTGTAGCTAGCACTCCTCTTACCACAGTACCCGGTTTAATTTTACATTTTTCAGAGAGGCACATATTAATATCGAACAGCTAATAAAAAAGAAAGAACACTAAATAGAGCAGGACAACCAGACAAGCAACATGTATTTTGAAGAGATTTCTGAAATATGTTTTCACCATCTTATAGGCACAGCTATCTGAATAAGCAATGTAGCTTTTTTTTTGCAAATGAGAGGCATAATCACGCAATCTGGGCAGACAAATGCCCCCAGGTGTACATAACTGATAGTGTGCTCTTATATTATAGCAGTAACTTTCATTACATTCTTCTCATTATTTTCTTCAAAATAAAGTATCTGCTAAAGCTTGTAGTAGTGACATTGAATTCTTCAGGTCAAACTACGTAAACTATTACCAAAAAAATTTCATATTATCAGTTTGTAATTTTATTCAACTCCTTTTTGTTTTCTGTTTTGTAGAATAGGACCACACATCTAGCCTTTTCAAGATCCTTCCTTGCTTCATGTTATCCTCACTGTTACTTGTCTTCTCTCTAAATACACAAACATTCCCCTGGCAACACACAATGCAAACACCCTCATGTGTTTTCCCCTCATGGGGTTTTCAATCTTTCCGCACAAATGAAGCTCTCTGTGTCTCCAAGACATTGTGCTGTCCCTGTACGGAAAAACTTCTCTGTGCACTGCGCTGATTGCTTACAATTGCCCCGTCAGGACTGTAAGTTATTGATATGAGGCTGTATTATCATTTTTAAGATGCATGAACTTTCTGGTATTTCATGTTTCATACTACCACAAGGTCTTGGGAAGGGAGTTTTTTTAAGAGTTAAGGATTTGGGGTTTTTCTTTTTGAGTATGGATATGCGTTGGGCAGCTACATACACAACAAAGTGCTGAGCTATTTTATTGCATGGTTTTAGCACGTTTGTACTGCAGCAATGCATCTAATTCCCTAAGCTTGCTCCTTTGAGCCTTGAATGTGACAATACTGATCTTCACCTTCCACCCTGTTGCACTGCCCATCTCTTATTGACAGGACCAAGATTATTGGTTTACTGAGCCAGTATCTCTACCAGTGACATAACCCTGCTTTTCCTGAAGAATGTACATATGTATGAACAGATGAATTGACCGTAGTTTTCTCCTTGAAGAAAAAGGAGTATTTGGTTTATTTGTACTAGCTGAGAATAACAAATTAAAACTTTTCCATCTAGCACACTTCAAATAAAAAGTTCTCTTACTTCCCATCAACTGTTTAAATCAGTTCACAAATAATGAATGTTATGAAATTTAAAATGCATTATCAGATGAAAATACGCTTGTATTTTTCTTGAAGACATTTATTCCAAAACTCTTTCCGTAGGAATGATGCAGCCATCCCTGTGATCTTTTACACTGTGATATGCTTATTATGTGGCATATACATATTAATCAATTATTAAAAGTGTTGGCTGTGAGAGGTACTCCTTAGTTTGTCTGCCTCATGTTCACCAACAGTTTTGGAATGTACAACTTTTACAAGTGGCAAGTAAAATCATGGATAGGAAAACATTTTTAGCATAAAACCCAGATTTTTTTTTCCTGTCAATGGCTGGCAGAAGCCTCAATCTTCCAAGATAAATAATGCACTTAAATATTATGATATAATGTGGCCACATCTGCAAGTTTGTTTGAAAACATAATCTTTCTTGCTTTCTCTCCTGGGATTTGAGATTTGCAGATTTCCTGACAGAAAAGACAGAAATGGATTTAGAGTAGGCTGGAGAGAAGGGAGTGATTCTTGGAGACAGAAAAACACTCTGGCCCAATATTTGGAATCTGATAGTTTTGTTGTTAAATCCTGTGTCTTCATGGATAAGGATGCTTTACTTAACATAACAAGGCAAGACTAGGCATAAACCAAATATTTAAACATATTTGTGTTGCTTCCAGCCATAGCTTATTGTTACATGGATGTACTGTACTAACAGGTGAAGTTTTTTTGCAACATGCTTGCATGTCATGGGCTTTCTCTCATGCTATCATGAGCTATTATAGACAGATAAATTTCTGACTGTTTCCATCAGAATTTTATGAAGCTTTTTGAACTTGCTTTCTGCACGTCTCCACTTTTGCTTACTTTCAGTGTTCACATGTCAGGCAAAGCACCTCTCCCTCACCCAAGAATTTCTGCTTAACTCTGAACTGAGAATGTCTGCTTCTCACCAAGTCTTATCTTCAAGTAAAATCAATTTTTTATTAGATTTAGTGACAGTCATTCTTTGTACCTCAAAGAAAAGTCTTCTTTGACCATAATGTATGCCATTTCTGTCATGGAGATATGAAATAATTTCTTTGGAAGTCCTTCCTGGACCCAGGCTTAGCTGGGTCTTCTGAATCTAGAATTATGAGGTAGATCTATTAAGGGACTTAAGTGGCTAAAATATTCAAGTGCTGAAAATTTATGCCTGAACCACAGAGCCCAGGGAAATCCAGAACCATGTGCTTAGAGTCTACTCTTTTCTTTTACTTCACAGGGAGATGGCAGGATACTTCACAGGGAGACCTCACAGGCACCTCAAGGACCTGAGCAACAGTGTCAGACTCACCTGTAAAATGTCCTAAGCACCGGGATATGTCTAAAAGTCCTACCTCTCTTGAGGCAATGGGGCCTCCATCTAGCTCAGATCTACCACTGTCCTAGAGATAGTATACTCCTAGGCTAGCAATACCTGCGACAGCTTAAGATTGCGAAAATACATCCAGAAAATGAAAACTTGAGTCTGAAATTTCTGACAGCTCCTGTCCTTCCAGGAGAGTGGCCAGACAGTAGAAATAAACATGTCTCTTTTCCCAGTCTCAAATTAATTCAAGATTAACCTGACCATCTTACAAATCTTCAACCAAGGGGAAAAGAAGCTATGAAAGAAAACAAGATATCATTATATAGGGAACTGTAAAGAAGAGCACAATGCATGCAGTACACTCAAAATTTAAAAAAACCCTATAAATATATGCTGTTCAAGTTCCACATCTATGTTACTTGTTCTCAAGATGAGCCACAGGACAAAAAGTTACTGCTCTCTAATCAGTATTCATATGAAAGTGTTCAAACTGTAATTTAGGATCCTGAGAGACGGGAACAATTCTCAGTTCCATCTTTTAAAATGAGAATGAATTCTATTTCAGTGTTAGCTTTGATGTATTTCAGGTATTTTTTTCCACATTGGCTGGAAGAAAATTATTTGCTCAAAAAAATCTTAGTGTCTGCATGTTTTGCTTTTTGTCTTTCACTATACTGTTTCTTAGAGGACAAACTTTTTTTTTAGTAAAGCTCAACCATTTTATGAAAAGTACATTAAAAAACATTTGCCTCCTGGTTTTAAAACAGATGAGAAATTAGGCTTGCTTTTGAATTTACATTATTCAAAACACAACTACACTGAATAGTCCCTTTTGTTGCATGAAGAATTTGGAATAGTCTGTGGGTTGAGAGGGAAAATGATTTTTTAACACAAAGTGCAATTACCAAGAGCTCTTCATTAACACTCATGCAGAATTTTATTTTGCTGAAAGGACAGAGTTCATACCAAAGGGGAAGATGGGGCACATAAAGCTAAGAACATTCGTTCCATTTGCTGCAAAACCAAATTGGCAAGTACCATTCAGACAGCCTGTAAGGTAGTCCATCAACAACAAAATGTAGAGGGAAGAGAGGAATGTGCAGTGAGCCCTAAGTAAGGAGCACTGTATCTCCCTTGTTTTATCAAGAAATCATGTTACCTGAAAAGGTCTCTTCAATTTAAAGGATGCAAGAGAAGCTACCCAGTACTATAATAATCCATTTCCATTGGAAGACCAAAGCAGCAATGTAAAAACAAGTGTCAGCTGAACTATTTTCTCTTACTTTCAAGGTGAAAGGTAAAAGCTGCTGAATGGAAATCTATCAAAATGTTTTCTTCTGACATGTTGATGGTAATTATTATGACTGATATTAACCTTGTTAAATAGCCATCAGTATCTGCTAGAGAAGTGCAGAATGGAGTCACTCCCCACAGTCTAAAGAAAAGGTGACCAATAATGAAAAAGTCTTTTGCTTGGTACTAAACATGAACAGATGTATATACAAACATTATTTATACTATAAGTAGGTTTTGGTCCCCTGCCTACCACTTTGTGTATTCCATAGCTTACTTCTTTTCCTAATTTTGGCCACTCAGTGATTAATATTCTGTCCAAGTCTGGTATATAGCTCAATCTGGTTTAATTTTAAGATTATTTTAGCTTTCTCCATTCCTCCCTTTCTAAGAATGTAGATAGAGAGCTATATAGTGCTTTACTCACCTTTAAAGAAGCTGCCTTCATCTCTAATACGTTTCTCACCACTGTCCCCACTGCACACCTGCAAGCCCCAAGTTTGTGCTTCTTGGCAAAGGTATAGACTAAACATACATGGCACCTGTTATGACCCGGGCTGGAAGCTCAGAGACTTGCAGTGGTTCTGTGATCCCCTCGGATTAAATTAAGGTCAAATAACCGGTTAAAATGTTTTACTTGTGCTAGAAAACACTTTAAACTTGGAAAAAGATAATAAGAAATGTGATCCCCGATAAATCTATAAGAAAGAAAAGAAAGAAAAGGAAAGAAATAGAAAAGAGAGAAAGAGTCAAAGAAACTCAGATCATCACCCCTGGATCCAGCGTTGTCTCATGTCCAGTAACCGTGGGTGGTGGGTGCACACACAGCAAAGATTCTGTCCCCTTTTAAGTTCACCTTATCAGCAAATTAGCGTACGAGACAAGGAGAGGCAGGTGTTCTACAAACTCATTTCCATGAGAGATGAGGAAAAAGGTGGAGCATGGTGGTTCCAACTGAGTCAGTGGTAGCACTCACCCTGCCCACCTTTGGGTTTGCCTCTGTTCCCAGAGATTTTGCTGACTTCATGCTTCTTATCAGTCATCCCAGAAATGATCAGTTCTCATCAGTTCTTGCCACCACTTCAATGGCTAAGGTGCAAAGTCATTGGCAAGGCAAGCATGGTGTCTGGCTTGCACAACAGAGCCACAAAGTATCGGGCTTAGCAGGGAAACACGTGGTTTTGCTCAGTCCAGTTTCTCCCCTTTTGAGGTTTATCTAAGGAGTTTGTCAATGCCACTGCAAGAGCGTGGGGGGTGCGTCCTTCGATACTCCTGTTTCCTTGGGTGACATTCCTTAGACCAATCCAAAGGCCACAGCTTGTCCTGAGGGTTTTCTGTGTCGATTAATGTTTGAGGCATTAATTCTTTCAGTTCCTTACAGCACCTGAGTATAATCCCAAATTCAGGCTGTCTGAAGAACTGGGTAAAATCAAAGTCAAGTGCTTTGCAGCCTCAGCCACAATCAGCTCTCAGGATCTCAGTTTATCCTATTCCTGTGGTAGACATTTTGTTCCCAATTAAAATCAAGTTACCACCAGTAATCTGGGCAGAAGGAATACAGGTCCAGAGTACTTGATTTTCTCAGTGATAACAAGACACACTAGTGTGTTGCACTGAATTCAGTAAAACACTATAGAAACCTAAAAGCGAGATGGTGTGTGATACCAAAACCTCCTTTGGTATGTCATTCACTCAATGCTGTCACGTTGTATTTGTGAACCAAGAGAGCTGGACCGGTATCCATGGAGGAGAAGGAGAAAAAGGTAGTAGTTGTGAGGCAGAAGAAGAACTGAAAATACCTGGACAGAGAAGCTGAGTCTGGGAAAAGAGGAGAAAACCAAGGAAAGAGGCTACAGTCTGAGATTGCGTGAGGAGAGTGGGCTGGTGATTAGGACTGGGACACAGCAAAGAGATGGGCAAGACCAGGAGCCTTGGACAGAGCTCGTGCAGGGAGAGGCAGCACAGATGAAGGAGCCCAGGGATGAGTAAGTAAGAAGGAGAGGAGAAGCACAAGGAACAAGCGCAGGCAGACACCTGGGGTGAAGGAAGGTCTGACAGGGCATGACAAAGCAGGCTTGTGAGGAGCAGATGGAAGAGTTGGTGCACAGTGGGTTGTATTCCCCTCTGGACACCAGATTTCTCACTGTCCCTCTGGTGTTAGAAAACACTGTGAATCCTCCAGCAAAGCACATCTCATTCCTGTCTAGTTCCCATGGAGAAAGAAAGGGAAATAAGGAGAAATATAGCTACTAGGAACAGAGGTCTGTGTAACAGAGCCAATGGTTCCAGACTTGGTGAGGAAACGCAAGTGTGAATGAGGTACTGTATGATTAGAGCTCACCAGCTCCCAGGAAGACATTCTTTCAAACACATCACTTGGGGACCAGAAGGTCTTTTTGTTCACGTCAAAACAATCAAAGCACTCTCACAGCAGGGGCTTTTGGTGTTCCAAAAAATGGAAGACAGGAAAGCTGATACCTATGGACTGCCAGGGAGGTGGCAGGAAAGACTCCTCTCAGCATTTCATGGAAACTAAGATATTCCCTTGGAACCTGTGGATTTCTGCAAATCTTCATTATTGGACAGAACATGCTCTCTTGAAAAATTTCTGCCAACTCAAAACAAGAGAGAAATCCTGATTTTCTGGTCTTCTTGACAGAGCTAGTGTTTTATACACAAAAAATATTATTAAGATATGGTTATGGAACAAACAGGGAAAAGTTAGAAAATGACCAAAAAAGGAGGATCGTCACAAGAGCACACAAAAAACCCAGACTGAAAGTCCAAAGGCAATTTAGCAAACTCAGTGAAAAACTTCTGATTTTTTTTTTTTTTTAAAAAAAAAAACAGCACTATTTTTCAGAAAGGTTTTGTCTCTTCTACAGGGGATTGTTTAATGGCTAGCATTTATGGTCAGTGTTTCTATTATCCAAGTAATGAGAAAAAGCAGCATCCCAGATTTATAGCAACAATTTTTTTCAGATCCTCAGTAGGATTTAGATGGAAACAGGATGTGGTAAAGTCCCTTTCCACTGTCAACATGCTCTTTTCTCATTTTCTTGTCAGCGGTGGGGCTTCAACAACAGTCTTATCAAATACACCCATAGAGAAAAATTTCCTCTGTCTACGGTTAATGGACTTTCCTTTAATCGTGGATTAGACTGCCCTCAGGCAGAGGAGAGCAACGAACAAGGCTTTCTCCCCACCTTGTGCGAGTTTCCTGATCACTGAATTGTTGAATGGGAAGAACCACCTTCACCTTGGAAGAAAGGTTTTAAACAGGAAATTCTCACCTCTGTGGTGATCACCTATCCTTGCCTACTTCCAGTCTGGTGCTACAGACCCTGAATGAGAAACACGTGTCCCTGGGATCCTGAGGGAATCAGAGCCTGCAAGAAGCCTGTTGAAGGCACTTACTGCTTAGCTTACTCACGGTGAATGGATTACTTCAGAAATCTCATGGGTATGCATTAGTTTTGAATACAAAAAGCAGAAAAGAAATGGGGTTTGTTCACCTTTGATTCCATTTTCTGTGAAGATTGGATGATTCCAGTTTTTCTTTTATTTGTTCAGGATTGTGTATTATTTTAATAGTCAGCATCTGGTCTCAGAAAGCCCAACAGAAACCATTCACTAAAGCTAGCAATTCCCAGACTGCAAATGCCATGGGACTTCAGTACTCTGGAACAGAAAAACATTACAGATCATTAAAATATGCTGATGGGAAAGGGAAACCACAGGCAAGAGAAGAGCCCTGCGTCCCTCCTAAGGCAGAAGATGTAACAACAAAACTACACTTAGAAAATCCCACAAACATACTGTGCAGTAAGATACAACAGTCCCATGTCTTGTGAAAATGAACAGTTGATAGATAGCAATTTGGAACAATTTTCCTGTGAGTAATCAGCAGGCACTTAACCATATGGCAGGGCTGTTGCTGTGCTGCCTGCTCAGGGAGAAGTGGCTGCTCAGGCAGCTCAGAGAAGGGACCAGGCACCCAGCTTTGGTCTAATGGGAAACAAGCACTGTGCTGGATGATGCTATCAGTCCCTAAATAAAGCAGGAATGGGGGATTTTTCACTCTCATACTCTTTTAATCAATGTCTGGATTCAGCAGGAAGGGAAGTGAAAGAAATCCCAGTTTTCTAATTATCCTTTATGGTGATTTCATAAGGTTTAATGGATAAGTATTGATAGTCTTCTAAGTATATCCGTATTAACTTCCTACAGTCTTGTATTTTATGCAAGTATTCAGCACCTGTCTTCCTCTAATTTTGATTCCTTTTCTGAAGAGCTATGGCACCTTTACATTTTGCTTTATTGTACAGTTTTATCAAAGCTGGGACATTCACATGGAAAGTAATACACAAAGGGGAAAGATTCTTGGGCACTGCCAGTGCCCCAGTGGACACTGAAGGTTCAAGTGTATGACCATATCATTTTAATGTCTTGTTTAGAAATCTGACTTGCACATCAGGAGCAAGCATTAAAGATCCTTGCTTCTGAACACAATATGACAGTTCATAACAGGAGCCCCAACAGCAAGAACACAAACACATATGGCAGTATGCAGCAGATTTTGCACATAAATGCTTAGAGGTAAACAACAGAGAAAAGCTGAGGATAGGAATAAAACAAAGCCCTTTCACCTATAGCTGCAGAAATCATCTACTCCTTTTATACACAACATTACTGTATGAAATGAGGTGTGGAGAGTGCCCCCATTTTTACCTCTTCCACCAGCCTGGTGGTTAGAGCTCCCTTTCCCAAGGCATGACAGGGTGTGTGCCTGAGCCTAAGGGAGGTGTTAAACTTACCGAGAGAATGCTATTTAATGAAAGGTAAAATGTGTCTTCTCTTCAGGCTATGGTTTGAAACAAAAGAAAAAAATGAGCTGAGCCTTCATAAAAAAAATTAGAATGCAGGAACCACAGTCCAGAAGGGCAAGGGAACCAAAGCCCAGAAGAGCTATAGGATTTCTGAGCTCGTCCTCTCCCACGTGGGCTGATGCTGGTCCCCACCAGCACGCATGCTGCAGTCCATGCTCCCATGCTGCCCAGAGAACTGGGGAAATGCCTCTGCAAAGCCAGGCATCTGGGATCTGACCACCAATGTTTTATTCTGACATTACACTGTCACTGTAAGCCAATATTAATAACACTTTCTTAACTGTGTGCCTGATAATGAATTGTTCTAATTTCCCAAGTTACCATGCATTCATTATTGTCCTGTGTTCAGTTTCACTGTGTCACTTTGAAATTCTGCTGCAAAGAAACTTTTAAGCTCTTTGGAAAAAGGTCAGTGATGGGGGAATAGTTTTCTATTTTTAATATTTTGCTGGGATCAGCATTTAAAATAGCATAGATTGCTTTGTCTGAATCCCACATTTCTGCTAAGCTCAACAAAGGAAAACGACCGAGTATTGAACTCTCAGATATCTAGGATTTTAGTGCACGTGGACACAAATCTTACGTCCTTCTGTGTACTCTAAGTCTGTCAGAACTGCCTAGATTAGACAGTATTACTAGTCCTTGGGTCTCACCTAAGGTGAAAAGTAAAGATGAAAAATATTTTATTCTCCTGTACTGTTAATGTCAAGTAATTTTTTACTATTTTTGATTCTCCCTTTTAAAATCTTACCTTTTTCATATTATCATATTTGTTATATATCTTCATGGGTTTTTACAGGTTTTTATATTTTTCTTCTCATGCATGCTAGTTGTAGCCAATTGTTATTGTCATATGACAGTGCTCAGAAACAGTAATATGCAGATTTTCACTGCCATAATCTAGGCATCATGGACAATTTTCTCTCTTGAATTACATCAGATGAAGAGAACAGCTTTGCTCCTTGACTCCATCTAAGCAACACAGCTGTGACGCTGTTGACTTCTTCTCCTAACTTATTAGGGTCAACAGGAACCTGACATATCTTACTGGTACTGTCATCTTTTAGGAAGAATTAAAATTCAGCTGTCATTGAAGATCTTTTGATACCTACAGCATTTAAGGAAGAAATTCTTTATTGTGGGTGTGGTGAGACACTGGCACAGGTTGCCCAGAGAAGCTGTGGCTGCCCCCTCCCTAGCAGTGTTCAAGGCCAGGTTGGACGGGGCTTTGAGCAACCTGGGCCAGTGGAAGGTGTCCCTGCCCATGGCAGGAATTTTGGAACTAGATGATCTTTAAGGTCCCTTGATCCCAAACCATTCCATGATTTTATAAAGATGTAGAGAAAACTATAATCCTTTTGATAGTAATGAGAGTTTTACCACTGATTCCCATGGGACCAGGATTTCACCTTCCCTATCGTAGAAACTGTATTTTGTCTTGGTAACCTTCTCCCTGAGGTTTAAAAGCCTAGGGAGAGTGACGATATTTGCCACGAGCGTATGATCTACAGTGTCTAACTAGAAATTGGAAATGGGTAAGAAGAGAATACTAACCTGGAGCTCTGACATAGAATAAGAATCCAGAGCCCTTGCACAACTCAGTTTTATGAGTACAGAGCCCTTTGATGCTTCAGCTCCAGCTACTGGTTGCCAAAGAGAAACAGGTAGAATAGGAAAGTCTCCAACTGAGCACACCACAAAAATCCAGTTTAAACACCATCTGCGAACTTCAATTGCATGTAATTTGAAATTGCCCACTTCCAGTGAGATAGCCTTTTCAATTTTATAACATTCCTCTTATAGTAATTTTGTATCTGTACTCACATTTTATTCATGTTCTGCAAGAGTTATGTGATAGATGGGGAAAATACTGATGAGTTGGTTTATACTGAGCATGAAATCCAAGCAGAACCAAGAGTCGATATCATCACTGGACCAGTTTGTTCTAGGGGTGGATTCCCTTGGAAGATATAATTTTACTTTTTAGTATTTTTTTGCAGCTTTTACAAAGACTTCTTGGAATAGTAGGAGTCTAGTTATCGCACTTGTTCTTGAAATTCAAATAAATGTGCCATATTCTAATAATATTCACCTTTACACAGGTTTTCCTGAAATTAATTCTGCATTAATCTTTTATTTCCTAGAAATAAAATTCACGATCTTTTTTCACTATAAATAGAGATAAAAAGATGGGGGTGAAAACCAGATACTGAAATTTGCAGCAGCATACAGTGGATATAATGGTCCTAAATTAAATCTCTACATTTCAGTGGAAATTCTAAGTATACTATTAATCATAAAGTTTCTAGAAGAATACTGGCAGGTTTAGAAATCAAATTTTCTCAGAAAAGAAGTTAGATTATTCTTTAAAAAAATATCGTAATTCTTGCTTCTTTTTTACACATAAAAACTCTGAGTTTTTTCTTTTGGGACTAAATCAAACTGAGGCAGCATTCAATATTTTTTCAGGGTATTTTAAAATTCAAGACAAAAAGTAATTGAAATAGAAAAATATCCCATAGAATGTAAACTAGTGTTAGAAAATTTTCTAACTTGTTCCATTATTTAATCTCAATAGTTACAAAACTCCAACTCTTTTAAAATTATTTTACATATTCAGCATGATGAGATTCAGATGCTTGGTTTATTGTTTAGCAATGTTAGCAATGGTCCACAGATTCCATAAGAACCCACACTTTTGAAAAAATAGGATCATTTTCTGCATTTCAATCCTTCAAACTCCTTCTCAGCTACCTGATTACTGTAACTTGGTCCTGTGTTATAGCAAATTTCCCCTCAGGTTAGTCCTATTAAATTACAATTTTGGGAGCTGTGTTACACAAAAGCCTATAACAAACATGGGGAAAGGTCTGGTATTAGATCAAATCATCGGCTAAACAATTTATTTAGCGTGTTCATGGGAGCAGCTCAACAGCACTTCAAGTATTTTAAGCATACATTTTTGTTCTTTTTTTTTTTTTAAAAAAAATCTGTGAAAGAAAACTATAATGTAATAAAAGGAAGTTTAGAAATAGTGTTTTTATCCCCCAAAGCCTTATTTATACACCAAAATCTGGTATTTGTATTGTATTTTTTATTCTGTAAACTATCTGCTAGAGATGCCACCCAAACCTGTTGACCTTGGATGAATGCAACCTCAGCCCAAACTGTTCTGACAGAGAACAGAGCTCCTGTTATCAACATATTAAATGATAAGGGGGGAATATTGAGGATGCCAACATTTGCATTTGGAGGCCTGTTCATGTGCAAGTTTGTCACTGTTCACATTTGATCCTACAAGGATGGCTTGCTGTTAAAGGCCACTCTATTTCAGCCATGACATATTTTGTGGGGACCTTAGAGCAAGAGAAGAAAAAAATTAGCTTTTAGTTGTAGAACAAACAAGGAAATCCCTTGATTTTTCAGCACAGGAAATTAAGCCTATATGAAATAAACAGAAAAGTAATGTATGCATGACTTTTACACTTAGTACACTTTGGTATTTGGGGACCTGGAAGAAGTAAAGAATGACAGAAATAAAAAAATATGGACCTGGCAATTCAGTCCTTGGATCAGTGTTTTGAAATAAGCCTAAAGTCGTTGAATTAGCCACTTAATTAAATTAACTGAAATACTGAAATGAACTTTCTGCTGTAATAGATTTTGTAATAGTTTAATCTGAACAATTTATTTGCTCTGCTTGATGCTTTTGTGCAGTTGATCGATTAGTGAACAGTTTTGCAGTTTAGTAGTAAATCTCTCTAGTGATCTGCATGATTTAAAGGCCAAAGAATTCAGTGCTAATTTACTATGAGACCAAAGAAGACAGAAAAATATTGTATTCCTATTGTTGGCAATTGCTCTGGCTGAGTTATATAAATACGGGGGCTAGCATCTCTCCAAGAACAGTGGTAACAGTTAGGAGACCAAGTCATGCCAGGCACTTCAGACTGGCTGACAAAATGTGATTTGAGAAGACAAACAAATTCTCTAAATTCTCTAAATTGAATGAAAATCCTCCCGCTGTCATTAGGAAATCCTGAAAAAGGGTCTTTGTTTCACCATTAGATTTCAGGCAATGGTTCTTGCCTATCACATTTCAGAAGGCAGTAATTCTTGATAAACACTAATTTTTTTTTCATTACAAACATTTTTGTTCAGGATTCACTCTGCCTAGATTTTAGCACAAACCAACTAGTATTTAACCAAAAATATAGTTTTGGTTATATTAGTTCTGTAGTACTCTTCTGCTTGTTTGCAAATACATGGGTAGTATCATCTAAGTCCGCAGTAACATTTAAGAGCAAGAACTGCTCTACTGAGAGTTACGATCTTTTTGTGATTGCTATTGTTGCTAGCAATTTTTGAGTATTTCTCATTACTGTTTTAGTAATATCCATCCAGAAATCCATCATTGTTGCTCATATCCCACATTATTTGTCCTCATCTAGAACTCTACACAATTTTTAAAAGAAATTCAGAAAAATGTGCATGCTACTAAATTTTTTTTCACTGAATATAGATACAGTAATGGAGTTTTTCAATTGAATCAAGAAAAAAAAATCACAGCAATGTTGTAGGCGATTTTCAGGGAAGATCATGACACTTTAAAAATGTCATCTCATTCAGTGTCCTAGAAAGAATAAGTTGATAGCCCTGCAGAGAAAATAAACTAAAAGAAGAGCTTTGAGAATATACCTTTCTCTGTTGTTTGCAAAACCTAAATAAGAGTTAATATAAGAATGAGAGGACAACTGCTATATGAAATTTCTTGGTCACATATAAAACTCAATTTTACATGGTCTGTTGCTACAGAAGAAAAATTATTAAAAGATTATTTATCACTGGAGAAAACCTTTAACAAACATAGGATGTATAAATGGTAGCAAAATACAGTGGCTTACTCTACTAGATCTACTTCAAGAAAAGAAAATAATAGTCTGATGTTGCCAGTGCTTCAGATCCGCAGAGAAAATGAAATTTTAGCAATGCTCCTTCACCTACTGGTCTATCATTTTGGAAACTGCACTTTCTAACTGATTGCAAATATTAAGCAGAAAATACATGACAGGTGCCAAAATGTTTTAATAACACATTATCTTAAGAGATGTAGAGAAATGACTGAATTCTGACAAGTGAAAACACTCAAAAAACTGGAAAAATAATGAAAAAGAGGGAGAAAATGATCCAGAGGTTGAAGTACTGAGCTGTTATTTTGTTCTCAGCTCTGCCACAGATTCATGGTTTGACCTTTAGCAAACAGGTTTGTCATTGACTTTCCGGAGTGCTAGACCAGAACTTGAATGCCTCAGCTGTTCCTCCATAAAAGAAAGATAATCCTTCCCTAGAAAGCAATTGTGATGATGCATTGTGAGAGGTTTAGACAGTGTGGTGATAAGCCCCGCACAAGAACAAACTACAGTGAGATAAAACTTGCACTGTCAGCCACCAAACTGCTAGAAGGCATTTTTCAAAGTGACACTTTCATATTATTTATTATAAAGAAGGGAAATTTTTACTTCTCTTTTCAGTTAGCATAGACAGCTATAGTACAGTTAGCATAGTAAGTATAGACAGCTTAGAAATAAGACAGCTAAGAGCAAACTCCGAGTGATGCCACGTGGTGCTAAACTTCGTATCCAGACCTCTTCCTTTGGCCCCAACGTGTGCTGAGGAGGAATGTGGCTCCAAGAGAGCAGCTCTTGCCAGAGCTGGAGATAAAGATGGACAGGCTACAGAAAAGATTCACTTTGAAGGGACTTGGCACACTCTTATTTATGTCCTATGTCAACTCATTTACATAAAACAAACAAAATTATGTGCTGCTTAGAAAATAGACCTGTGGAACACATTACCAAAGAATGCTGTGAGTGCGAAAGTTATATGGATACAATGGTGGAGAAACAGATGAAAGAGAAACCCACTGAAAACATATGAAACACATCCAAATATTAGAGAGCTAAAATAGTTGCAAGCTGGGAAAGGATGATTCCTGCTTGCCCAGTTCTTGTTTTTCCCTTGGCATTAAATTGTGGTACCACTGGGGACACAGCACTGACTTCAAAAGACTTTTGGATGGACCAGTTAAAGCCTTTCTTAAGTCATTTCAGAATAAAATGTCCAGGACACACACACAGTTTCTTGTTGCCAACACCTAAACCACAGCCGGCTCCAAGGAGAGCATTCAAAGTGATATGCTTAGGCTCCACCACCAAGGCCAGGAGCTTCAACAGAGACCTTCATTTCCACTGTTATACTCTTTCTCCTCTAATACAGGCAGCCCATATTTCTGAAGTCATCCTCTCCTTAGAAATAAGGACATTTATTTTTTTTTCTTAATCAGTAGGAAACAGCCTTTATTTGGAACAAGTATGATTATCCAGTGATGAAAATTTCCATGTCACAGAGAAAAATGCTGCCATGTTAAATCAGAACAATTGCAGATCTCACACAATAGCTGTTGACTTGTATTTCTCCAGGGTATCAGATTTACCTCAAGAGGGAAGATAACAAATATACAACCTAAACCCATGGATGGTACTTACTAAATGAATGACAGATACTACCATCAGCTCACAAATGGAGGAATAGTAGAGAACTACAAGGAAAAAGATGTATAGCTATCAGAAACACATGCTCTTGCAGTGTACTAGTGTAGTGCAGAACATCCTATAGAAAAAATAGCACCTTTCAATCAGAAAAAGCACCTTTGGATTGAAACATGCTTCAACTTCAGGATGAACATTTTATTAGAAGTTATTTGCTATGATACAGACTGCACTTTAATTACACAATATTTCATAGTGGGCTTCTCTCTTTTAATTCTGCTAGAGTACAATAATGCTAATTCAAGCCCTGACCTGATGACGTTTGGAAAAGCTATCAGCCTTATGCCATGTCTTTGAGAAGACCTCAGTGCCACCGTACTGTGGTTTAAGTACAGAGGGCAACTGAGCAGCCACTCAATCGCTCCTTCCCCCTCAGGGATGGGAAGGACAACATAAAACAAAATGCTCAGGAATCAAAACAAGGACAGGAAGGGATGAATCGACAATTATGGTCATGGACAAAAGACAGACTAATGGGGAAGAAAAGAGAACATAAATTTAATTTAAACACCACCACAACCACCACTAATTTACCAATTAGAGGAGGACAGTGAGAAATGCAGTCACATTTTAAAAAACACTTTCCCCCCACCCCTCTCTTCTTCCCAGTCTCAGCTTTGCTCCCAATTTCTCTATCTCCCCCACAGCGGTGCACGGGGCAGGGGACGGGGGTTGTGGTCAGTTCATTACCCGTTGCCTCTGCTGCTCCTTCCTCCTCAGGGGGAGGGCTCCTCACACTCTTCCCCTGCTCCAGCGTGGGGTCCATCCCACAGGAGACAGTCCTCTACGAACTTTCTCCAGTGTGAGTCCTTCCCACAGGCTGTAGCGCTTCCCAAACTGCTGCAGCGTGGGTCCCTCCCACAGGTCACAACCCTCACAGTGACAGATTGCCCCTATGTGAGCTTCCCTCAGTCCCGGCCTGCTTCAGGCACAGCCACCTGCTCCGGCGTGGGGTCCTCCACGGGGTGCAGGGGGGCATCTGCTCCAGAAGACCTCCCCCCTTCCTCCTCCTTTCTTCCACTGACCTCAGTGTTTGCAGAGATGTCTCCGTCACCACTCCTCCTCCTCTCAGGTCCCCCCTCTTACATACCTTGTCACAGAGGCACAGCCACTGCCGCTGACTGGCTCGGACTTGGCTGAGGAGCCGGAGGAGCTTCAAGAAGCTTCTCACAGGACCCAATTCTGTAGCCGCTCCTCTACTACCAAAATCCTGCCACACACAAACGCAGCACACAAAGGGTGTGTGCAGGCAGTGGTGTGTGCAAGGGCAGGAGAACGTTTGGCCAGGGCAGCATCTCCAGAGGGAAAGGCCACTAATGGAGCCCAGCAGCATGACCAGCTCCTTAGCACAAAGGCTGGACTTTGAGCTCAGCCTCTCTCCTCTGGCAAGGACTTAGGTGCAAGGTGTGTGAAGGGCTGTGAAATCCTTAGATCTTCTCCTCTGCTTTGTGTCCAGAGGAAGGACTGGATACAATCTGATCTTTTGGATCCTGTGCAATGTCTGTATCACAAAAAAATAAATCAGTATTAAAAAAAGATGACCATTAATGTTGTAGCAGGGAGCTATGGCACAGATCAGATTCATACTGTTTTTTTTTTTCTTTTTTCTCCCCCTCAAAGGCTCTAATGGTGGTGTCATTCAGGAATATCTTTGTGATGTCAGTGAGCAAGGACTTTCCAATGAGTTGTTTAGTAAAGGTATTAAAAAACGATAAATAATTTGTCCCCTGATTTGCAAACATTGCCAAGTATAGCATCTCTCACGTCTGTCTCTGAACATGCACATTCTAAGTCTACAAAAACACTTGAGAACTGTTAAAAAAAATGCCTGCGGACCTTTCTTTCACATTGCATTTATTCTGCACCTTCTCAAGACAAAAACAAACACATGTTCTCTACCAGTTGGGGTGCACTGGGTTAATTTTGATAGAGCAAACAGATCCAGACAGACAAAGCTGTAAACATGTAAAAACACTAACCAAGGATCAGACAAATGAATGCAGACACTTTGGTATGAGCACCATAGCAACAACCTCCATCAAATCTTTTTAACCTTATCTTAAAGATATAAAGAAGGAGAAGAAAACTGTTAAAGCATTTGAAAAGTAAAAGAAAAAAGTGAAATTCAGTTTAACAATGCTGTTTACCTCTTTGCCTTCACCTGTAGAGAGGAATTTTGTTAAAAATACATTTATTTGTCAGTCTTTTTAATGGCATTAAAGTATTTATCTGTCTCTTTGGAGGAAAGAGAGGAACTAGAATTGTTGCTGCTTTTTGAGGCTATTTTTGCTCCTGAAAGGCAAAAAGGGAGCAGACAAAAGAGTAACAGAGATGCCTGGTTCTTGTCCAGATCCGGTAAATATCAGAGTAGAGGAACACTACATAGAGTACTGCATTTAGTCCCAGGGGGCCCAGGATGCGGGCCATGGCAGGCACAGCCTCAGATGCTCTCTTCCCATTTCAATCTTCACTGAGGAGCAGAGCAACGATGTAGGGATGTAGCACTGTGGGGATCCCCAAACAGCCCCCAGAGATGATCTCACTCCTGTCAGTCCACCTGCCTTCTTCATACCACCTGAAAAATTATGGACCAAGAGAAGGAACTGAGACAGGGAACAACCTGTTCTCTCAATTTGTCCAGCAGTTAAGCCTAAATCAAAGCTTGTTTTCTTTTCCATGTTGTCTTCCAGGTAACTTTTGATCTTGATAGTACCAGTAAGCCTTTTGTTTTGTTTTGACAAGTTCAGAGTTTTATATTGCTTGTAAAACCTTTTATATAATAAGGAATTACATAACTTTTGCCACCTTGGGTTTTAAGTCTCTATAAGTCTTCTCTTCCCAGTAATCCCTTGTACCTCCTTTTCACAATATGCAGAGTCCAGAAGTCATGGTCTGAAATGCAATGGAAATAACTAAAGTATGTGCCTTCCTGTATTGTCTGGTGAGCAAGCCCTGCCCATAGCACAGGATGAGGAATACAGCCCTGAACAGCAATCCCGAAGGAGCAAGGATACCTATTTTTAATTAAAACACTTGAAGTTTGAGCAAAATGCTACTTTTGTGATCTTTGTGGAAACAAATTAAAATTTTATTCAAGAAAAAGCAACCAGAATAGCTATTTTCCAATCAACTACAATCAACAGTTACGATTATAGCAATCTGAATATCATTATTTCATGCTATAAATAACATCAGCACTTCAGACAAAACATGAAGTGACTAATCCAAGACAATATAAGCAATAACTCTGAACCCAGTGCTTACTCCTGACTCAGTGCTTATTCTGCTACACCAGGAATTTCATTGGTATTCAAGAATTGCCACCTTAAACAGAGCTTCAGGAGGGCTGCAGCCAGACACATATTTTTAAAGATTTTACGCGCTCTGCATGCTGATTGCAATGCTTCCAGATGAGTCTATGCGTACTCATGAATTTCAGATCTGATATTATATTCATTTAACCTCATGACAGTGTGAACAGGTTTCTATTCACTGAAAAGAATCTCGCATCCCATCCCTCTCTCTTTCTCCACACACGTTTCACTGAAATGGTAGTGGTAGAATTGGCTGGATAGTCCTTAATTCCGCACTAACTTCTTCGCAATCACTTTTTTTTTAAAAGCGATTAGCTTCACAATGGCATAGCAACTAAAGCACTTTTGAAATGTATGGTATTCTCAAGGAATAACTGAAATGACATCAGCAATAAAGATGTTCTTTTTAATGACCAGTCCGTGCTATCTGAAGTGAGTGAGTTTCAGTCCTTCATTCAAATTGTTGCATGCTCAAGAAGTATTTTTCTTATTGCTGCCTTCTTCCCTCAACTGCTCTTGTAGGCCTTGGTATTTAGGGCACTTGTGAAATAGCACCAGCTGTTCTTCATCCCTCACTGGGAAGAGATGGCATCATCTACTCATAACCGAGGTTCGTGGGATAAATGCTGCATGATAATGCCTGCTGGAAAGACCACTGTCTCTTTCCTTGAATCTATTTATTTTGTGCTTCATTTTACCCTCTGTTAAGTGGTAGTAGCAATATTTCTTTACCATTTTATTCAAAACAAATACTGGAGGAATGGAAGTAATGTGAATTACCGAAACAAAAAGAACTGCTTTTTAAAAGAATAAAAACATCACTCAAAGTGAATAAAAGGAAGAGATGCAAATTACGCTTTGATGTGCATGCCCACAGACTGCAGTATCAGACTGGTAACGGTCATTCCACCTGCCATTCTCTATACTCTGCAAGGCTGCTCAGTATTACCAGACAGCCCAAATGCAAAGGAGTAGTTAGAATTATTCAGTTCAGCTGTGGTGGGAATCAAAGGAAATTAAAATTCCCTAGTCAGTGGGAGGGTATACATGGATGAATAGAGCAGAAATGGATTTCAGGTCTAAGGATTCGTTTCCAGTTACAATATATAAATTACACACAGATGTATTTATTTCTTGTGTTTATATGTTTATGCTAAAGCAAAGAAAGAAATTAAGAAAAAAAACCCCAAACAACAGAGCAGAAACATATGAATCATCAGCATTGCTTCAAGGGGTATCAGTTAGGATACATCTGTTAACATCAATGGATCTGTGCTTGAGATCTGTCTCCAAGTGAAGTTTTCACAGATGCGTAATATAACACCACTGTTTCATAAAGCACATATGCATACTTAGCTTGCTGGTTAGTTAATTCAAGCGTCAGGAAGAACTAAGGAAAAAAAAAAAAAGCGCAACATAAAATTTCCTCTTGGGACTCATGGAAAGAGATGATCAACACTTTTAATTTCTGTAACGCAATTGCACAGCACATGAGTAACTACTTGCATTTCAGCCCACTGCAGCAGCAATTTCTGGGCACAATGGCATCATCTTCAACAAGAATTAGCAGATTTCTTATGTCAGCAATACAGCTGTGTGCTCCCAGGCAAATATATCTCCAAGATAGCCTTTTAGGGTCTGTAGATATTAACTGTCATGAAAGGAGTCTAAAGATTTGTTGGCGTTCATTTTGATTAACACAATCTACAGCGATAAAACCAAGACTCTCCCACAGCACAGCAAGTTACAACTGAGCGCGGCAACATCCTGAGCATATTGGCCTCATAATATCCTTTGGTCTCCTGTAAAGGGTCAGTACCAGCCTCCCCACAGGGCTCTGCCCCAGTGCTTGCTCAGAGATGCTGGAGAAGGAGCAAGAGCTGTGGGCATGCAAACTGGCAGCAATTGCTCAATGCAGTAAGTTAATTGCTTTCAGCAATTCACATTTCTCAGCGTGACAGTGCCAGAATTTAACTGTTTGCCACAAATCTGTCATTCAGTCAAAAATCTTATAATGATGGTTATGAAGTATTGCTTAACATCAAGTAAAGAGCGAAGGGGTTACTCAGCTTCCCTTCAGACTGACTGCACCAAGGGTCCTGAACAAGTCAAACACTGAGCCCAAATGACTTTGTTGCCTCAACGTTTCTTCACACACTAATTTGCAGTGGCATTTTTAGTCCCTGATATTAAGACATTTGCCTGACCGGATTTTCAGGATTCAGACAATTACATTAAGGATTTTGGAGAATTCAGTGTAAAGGCTACCTATATGGCAATCACAGTATCATAAGTCTGGCATGAGGGAATACCTCTGCTTTCATGCTTATGGTGCCTCCATTCATACAGGCAGGGGAGGGCTCTCAAATTGCATCTTCACATGATTTCTAAGGCTGTTTTTTATACATCTGACTGCTTCCCGAGGATGAAACATTAAAATACCTTTTTAAAAAAACATTCTTATCTTGTAAATCCCTGATGACTCATTAGGAAGGCATTAGAAAGGAAAAAAACCCTCTTAAATAAAAAAGCAGATATGTCTTGATTCTTTAGCAAGTGTGATCTGCGTCAGTTGGCTACCCCATGTCAGCTCCACAACTGACCACATATGATATGCGTCTCTGATAGAAGCACATAGCTGTAAAGCCTCAACTGAACCACCCCCATCTAATTTCTAGATGATAAACATGTTTCAGGATAAATAAGACACCAAGCTATGCAGCTCCATTGAGACTGGACTACTTTGGGACCATTGGCACATAATTACTAAAAAAAATTGAGGCAACTGTGGAAAATAAAGGTTCAAGGCTTCTGAAATATAGGTGCCCTTAGACTGTGGTAGACAAGAATTCATTGAAGATCAGATTTTGGATATTGGATACCTAAATGCATATACTGTTATAGGCACTAATACAAGGTCACAAGATTGTGGATTTAGACCCAAAGGGCTGGTTTAAAACAGCCAATTCTCTTATCCAAGTTTTTTGTAATATGTTTTGCCTCTATTAAAAAAGGCTTATTTTCATAAATTCAACGAAAAGGGAAAAAGGTTTTTCAGTTATGTAAAAGAATTCAGCAAAAGAGGAGAAAGAAAAGTGGAAGAAAACCAGACTAAACGTTTTTATTTCCAATTTGGAAAGAACTGGAAATCTTCCAGTTTGGAAGAAACGAGGTGGGTTTTTTTTAAACAAAAGCCATTCCTTCATTAAAAATATTGACCAGCTCTAATCATATTTGTTTAAAATTTTTCTGATGGCAACTGCAGCCAGGAGCTGAAAGGTTCTGGTTTTGTTTGAAGACAGACTTCAATGTAGAAAAGTTCCTCTCTGCTTTGCCCAATTATACTCATTAGTCTAATAAAATATAGTTCTCCTCCCTCCTAACCATGATGTCTAGCACTCAGTATCTTTTGTATAAAGAGGTTCTGAGACCCATGATAAAAATGTACCTCTACTTCGTAGTCACACAGAGTATAAAAGTTTAAGAGAAGAAAAAATAGATTTTTATATGGATATTTTTTTCTTACTCGGTAGTATGGAGTCAATTTTCCCAATTCCTCTTCTCTCATTTAATAACAAAGCAGTAAGAGAGATATTTGAAACACAAGTTATAGGGCCTGTTGTAGGCGGTAGATGAACCATCCTAGGGTAGTGCCTGTACCTGTTTCAGTTATAGGGAAAGCCATGACATTTAGCTTCAATTAGACACCATCAGATTTAGATGGTCAAAATAAAGCAAAACAAATTGCAGCACATACTCTGTGCACAGAGCATACTTTGACAGCCAGAACATGGTAGCAGGATTATTTGCCATGCTGAATTACTCTCTAGTCTGATACAATACTGAATCACAGTGTACAGGGATTCTATTAACCAAATCCTGACATCTTTGTTCATGTAAATAGTACTGTTGCATTTAAGCAACTATTTATATGCATAAATATTGGAGAACTGAAGAAGAAGCATGGTAATTTCTGCAGGGCTTTTTTCTCCCTAAAATGTATAGACCTTTTCTTATCATAATTTTCTTATCACGTTCTTGACAAATATTATTTCCAAATGCTAGAAGTGCTCTCTTCATACACTTCAATTATGAAGAAAGCCTCTCAAACACATACACAAAGGCAGCAATACAATTTTGTAATCTCATTTTATTCATGCCACAGTCTGAGCTTGGTATCAGAACTTAACTTCACTCTTGACAGCAACATGCAAGATGCTTTTAAAGATCTTTGTCAGCACACGCTCCATTAGTGTTACAGCTTCCTGCTTTGCATCAAAAGTCTACAGGAAACTTGCTGAACCCGCAGATTTTCTGTTCCTGACTTGGAGGAGATGGGCAGCTCATAAACCCTCTCTCCCCCACTGCAGAGCTATTCAGGAGGCAATTCCCATGAGAGACCGTGTTGCATATTCAACAGTTGGCTGCAAACTGCCTTATGCCAGTATTGGTAAGATTTTTCATTTGTTTTATTCACAAGTGTAATGCAGTGCACTGGGGCCTCGGTTCCCACATCTTTATTCACCCACCACTGGGATTCACACAGCCTTCTTGGTTTAACTCGCTCACAACAGAAAACCAAATCTGGATGAAAGGAGTTTGCAGAAAAGCCCGGGGCTTTCTTTACGTGTTTGGCTCCCACTGAATGTGACCAATTGTCACATCTCTGTGCAACAAGGCAGAGACTCTGGGGAGTACGGTAGGAGCTGACCTGTAAGAAATCATTTCATCTTAGGTGATTCCTGAGTGTGTTGAGCAGAGATGGAAAAAGAAAAGGGATCAGACAACTGATGTCCTCACTTGATGTAGAAAGACTATCTGGGTTTGGAGAATGAAGATATGTACCCAGTGCTGTAAGCAGCTTCTTGCACTGATGTAATTGCTATTATATGCAGAAGAAAGAATGAGACTGTAAATTAAGCCTATATTTATGTAAAAAAAAAAAAAAAAAAAAAAAAAAAGTGACCCCTAACAATCATCTTTCTCAACTAGGAACACAAGTTTATCTAGGACATCGCGGCTGTTGCAGAGAGCCGCTCTCTTCACACCAGGAGAACCCCACAATTTCAGCTCTGCTGCCTCTAGCAGTGTGGACTTGGAACATTTTAAGACCACCACTGTACTGTTGGTGCTGACAGGTTTTAACTGATGAAGCAGCTCTTCACTGCCATCACTGTCTGAGCTGGTCCTCCATGGAAACCAGGATCTCATTGTTCTGATATCCCTGCAACCAAAAACATATTCTACTAAAATTACTATATCCCTTCAAAAACACAATCATATTAACAGCATCCTGGCTTGCTATACAAATAAGGTCAAAAGTTACTGACCAGACTTGTGAATCTAACATATCAACTGAATTGGTTAGATGTGGCTTTTCCTCTTCTCTACTGTGGAAGTGTTGCATTATTCTAGAACTTCTTTGAAGGCTTGGATCTCCCTATAAAGCTGCATAAGTTCTAGGGAGAGATTCTGTAGCAATCCTGTTTGTCTGTTTTAAACATGGCATACTATGTATTTTACACACTACTTGAAAGCAAAAAACATCTCTCCCCTCCCTCCCCGCAGAACACCATGACTTGGTTTACACTGTAGTATTCTTGCAACAGAACGGACCATCACATACTCTTTAGGATGAAGGTATGACAGCCTCTGTCTAGAACCTGCCCCTCTGCAGGAATCAGCTGAAGACGTGAGTTCAGGTCTTCGATTACTTCTGATTTCCCTTCTACTTTATTACGATTGCTAACAAATATGGATTCTTTTATTAGAATTAGGAAGATGTTCCCTTTCTTTTTACTAATGACCTCGAAGATGAAATATTCTTCTTATATATGTGGACAATACCAAACTAGGAAAGGCAACCAAAGGACAAGATCAAAATTTAAAGAAGTTCTGACAAGCCAAACGAATGGTCTGAAGAGGACAAGAATTAAGGATACGGGGAGAGTATGGTCCTCAGAATGGCATGGATGATGAATCAGAGACATGATTAGCAATGTTAACCTGCTCTAAAAAAGCTATGGGCAAGGCGGGAAATACTGTACATGATTTATATCAAATTGATGAAATCTATCAGTATAGGAAAGACTCTCCTGAACACTTACAGATCTCCTGTACTCTACAGCTGGCGGGTCTGTGTGTTAGCTGGGCAGGAGGGTAAGGAGGGTTTGGGTGGTATTTTTCTTGAAAGGTGTGTGCAGAAAACCAGTGTGCAGTATCCCACCAAGTCAGGCTCAGCCATTGGCAGTGCACCAGCTAACCACAAAGCTACTCAGTCTTCAAACCATTGTTTAACCATACAGCTAAAGCACTAATTATTATTACTATTGTTATTATTATTATTATTATTATTAATGTTTTTTTTAAAAGGCAGGTATTCACATGGGTTTGAACCAGTCAGGGAGCATCACAAATTCTAACATACTCATTCTCCTGAAAAAGAATGGAGATTTAGGAAGGAAATCTGAGACAAAGCAAGGATTTGAGGCCGATCTCCCAACTTTCAGTATAGAAATACAGCTTTTTCTCTGCTCCCTAGTGAAAAGCAGACATCAGAAACAAATCTTTTCATTGGGAAACAAATATTTCCGTGAGAAAAACTTATTTGAAAAAATACTATAAAAGAACTATTTTTATTAAAATTATCACTTGTCTGGTTCTTTCTCATTTTAGAAACTGAGAGTATGAGAACATTTAATCATTATATGAGTTGTAAAAAAGAAGATACTGTATATTTAAGATTTTAAGAAGTTTTGCTCATTAGCAGAGCAGATACTTGGTTAAAGATATCACAGGAAAGAATATGGGGTATTCATATTATTTTTACACTATCTGAAGATCTAAACCAGTAAACTCTCCAAGACAGCTTCCAACTCTTGCTATGACCTCAATATTCTCCAAGACCTAAGGACGGGATCCCTTTGAAAGTTATCACTTTCAATAATGCAACCCTGAATGACTCAGTTTTTACAGTACATGAAGAGCAATAACAAACATACTCCTGTGTATGCAATATGTATAAAGGCCCATTTGCAGATTCAGCCAAGTTGGTAATTTTAGAGCAATGAATTACCAGTCATCAATAGCAAATGATTAAAAATCTGCTGGCAGACATGACCAGATTTAATTACTAGTGATGGTCAAACCGACAAACAATTGTGCATTTATTCCAACTAATACAGACATTGAACATCTATCCACTCCAAATATTTTCTAACAACCTTTCAATTTATACTCCCAAAAGTAATTTTTTACTTCTTCTGAAATACTCTGCATAGGGATACTTTTTTTTTTTTTTTCAGTTGAGTAATTACAAAGCCATTCACATACTGATATAATTTTCAACTATACAAAAATCAAGGACTGAAGCCAATCACCAACACTCAAACTTACCAAGTTCTGACCTCAGATTCTGAGTGCATTTTGGCTTGGAATGGTATCTGCCACTCTCAGGTTTTAATTTATTTTCTCATTCAGCTATCTTGCTTCAAACAAAAGTGGTTGAAAATACACAGCCTCTTTTTCGCAGTAAGCTTCTCTGGCCTAATGGAAGAAAATGCTCTAAAGAAGTTGACCTCTTCTAAATATAATTCACTTCCCTGCATATATAAGCAAGTATCTGCCTCTTGCTCTCTAGAGGAACATCTGAACCTTGGGGAAAACACACTGCTTTCAGTCAATGTGGCTCTCAAGTTTCTTGATGCAGCTGAGATGTGAAAAATAACTAGTAGTTTTATATACCAACAAGCACAGACTGCTCAAATATAGAGAAGGGCATTATCATTTCTTGTTAAATGGACCATTTATGTCACAGCTTGTCTGCAACACAAACGGTGAGCACACTGCGTACTCTTTCACAAGTGTTAAGCCTGACTTTCCTTGCCTTGCTCCATGTGAATGACAAGAATACAAATGGCAAGAGAGCACTGAAGACCTGAACTGGTGGCCTTTGCCAGGCATTTTGCAGAAAATGAATTGAGTGGAAAAGCAAAGGTGGCAAAGGCTGGCGCCTACCTGGAGCACTCGGCTAGGAGAACAGCGTTCACCACTTGCATAATGCTTGGCTGGTACATGCTTTCATATGAACTCTCATACAGCTCTCAACAGCCTGTGACAATACAGCTTTCAGAATTCAGTAAGGAAAACAAGCTTTATGCTGGTACACCTATGTCTGCACCAGTTACATCAGCACAGCAGCGAAGCATTTTGGCACAGGGCAGAGGGGGAACTAGGTCAGCTCCGAAAATCCTGCTGTCAGTCTCTTGGGAAGTGAGAGCTGATGATGAAAGGCAGTGTAATTATTGGCTCTGGGTTGTATTAAGATAACAGCATAAAAACTTAACATTCCCCAGAAGAAATAAAGGTGTTAAAATAGCAGCTGGGTAAATACAAGATAATGAAAGAAAGCAGCATGATTTCCCCAGGTTCAAATAAAGCAAACGAGTATTTTGCAGAATTGACCTTATTAAAGAGACATTGTCACTTTAAAAATTAATCTGAAAACAAAACTAGACTAGCAATAAGTGAAGATAAAATTATCTATTAAATGTAAGAATTTCACAAAAATATCAACCTTTTTACTGCCATTTTCACATTTTTCTGTAGTGAAGTGCCAGGTCTACATATATATTTTCCTTTTCTTTACAATTGATTGACTTTGATACAATGTTGAAATTCTCTACCAGAATATTCAGACATTCATTCTTTGTATTAATTATTCTTCATTAGGCTCAGCATGTGTATTCTACTTTATAACAAATTATTACATAATACTGAGGACAGGGAAATGAAGCTGAAACTGCAGCAAATCTTGTTTCACAGAAACATTTTCAGCTCAATCACTACAGAACAACATTCTATGTACATCTTCCCTAAGATGTTTTTCACCAAGTGGGAACTTTTTTTATTAAAAAAACATTTAAAGTTAAATCTTTTAAAGAAAAACTTGATCTTAAACTAAACAACTGAGTGAGCAACAGGTCTTATATGCTAATCCAGTATCTGTATCTCTGATATGCCAAGCCAGAAATACAGCAAGGAGAATAAACAATCTTTTTAAATCTTTCTAAAGAAAACTATGCAAGCTTCACACTATTATCTATGACACTGTGATTTTTGTTTCAGTTCTATTAAGAGATGTAGCAAAGAACTTTATTATTCAAATTAATTAGACTTCGGTAAAATGCATTCATGAGGAAACTACAGCAGACAACATGAATCATAATATGACACAGCAGAAAACCTGGTGAATACTTACCCCACTGCAAATAGTTGCACAGGTCCGGAAAAATATGGATACTGATTGCATTTAAATCTACGGACACTGAGGACCCTGACAACTTTAAACATTCCAGTAAGTGCTCTTTTAATCTTAAAAGGACTGAAGTTACCTTAAAATAATTTGTTTTGAGTCTATATGGTGCTAGCATTGTGTCCCCTACTGATGCATACCTCTGTTGGGACACACTTCGTGGTCCTTCATGAGGGATCACACCATGAGCAGAAAGCTGGGCTGATGGTGATGCTGAGGAGCTTGTGAACAACTAATAAGCCTCCTGAAAATCCTGAACCAGGAGCCAAGTTGTGCCCAGACACTGCCCTGGGCACAAAAGATACGCTGTGCAGTGAGTGCAGACTGAAAGCAAACATTACTTAGATGTATGTTGAAGAAACGATACAGTTTTAGTCCAGCATGGAGAGTAAATTATACCATTGCCAGTCAGTTTTTACTGTGTGGATTAAATCATCATTGCCCAAGGACAGTTACTTTTGCCTGTTCTTTGCATGTTTTGGTTCCTTGGTCAATACCTTCAAGTTGAGGGGAGACAGAAGCCACAATGGAAATAGGAGTACATTGTCAACTGACAGGGACAAGATGAGAAGTAACAAACTTCCAGGGGAACACAGTTAGTTGTGTGATTAGTTAGAGGGTCCTTGATTTCCAGTACTTTCAATTTCAGTAAAATATATTATACAGTTAGGTAGAAATCAACAGGAAGAGTTGCTAAACAAGTGAGACATTTCTTTGAAGTCCCAGTTCTACAATGAGCATGACATTAGCACCCTTCCCAGATAGTTTTATCCTTCTAATTTGGCTATGTCTGCTAAAAATTAGGAGGTTCAGCGAGACTGTAAGGTAACCCTTTCAGCAAGAATGAAGAAGAATTTGGCCCACGTGGATAATGTTCAAAATCCTGAAGAATTTGGCTTTATATTACTTATTTTATTGAGGACTATGAAGCCAAGTGGGCTTAATTTGAATGGCTTGTCCAGAACACATTCCTTGGGAGACTATGACTGTGAAATATGGATGCTAATGCCTATGGTACACACACAGAACTGCACAGACAAAAGCTAGCCCTACTCTGTCCTCTGAACAACTCAAAGCTGAACATAAGTCAGCTTATTACGTAGCTAGTGCTTCTTTCATGAGGCACAAGGGAGGTTAAGATCTAGAAATTTCTTCAAGTATGTATTTCACGGTAAGAAACTAATTCATAGCGGTGCATGACTTTCCCTGATAGTATAGTTACAACCACTGAGCTTCTTCAAATTTGTGATGAGGTATGTTAACAGTTACAAATCAGACTTCTATCATTAAACATACAGATTATCTTTTAAGGATAATAAATTGATATTGCAATCAATATTCAGATGTTGCATTGTATTATTGTAACTGATTAGAGCTATTGGGCCCACTGTCTTACCTGTGAGCAGTGCTGTCATTTCCCCTCTATAATACAACAGGCCAGATCTATAATATACGAGGCTAGAGTCTGGCCTTGCTAAGAAATCCTAGAAGAGACTCACATACAAGAGAGGGTACTTCAGCTATCAAGCACTCCTTGCAGCTCCAAGCACAGCTCAGTTTTCCTATTGCCTTTTCTTGCACAGGGCCAAATCCCTTGGCCTGATACACCTGATACTCCTCCCTATACACCTCTGACCTACCTCTAAGGTAGGACAGACCCTGCCTTTACTCACCCATGCCCTGGGGACAACGTAGCAGATGAGTTAAAACATGGAGACTGAACTTCCACAACCCTGCTAGACTGTTCTTTCTGTAAGAGTGATGACGTCTATGAAAAGACTGAAGAATGCAATCAAAAAATAATTAGGATTATCAGGCTAATTACTGCATACATTTTCTAATGCTAATAGCAATAGGAAACACTAATTGTTGTTTACTGTGGGCTGAATATTTAAAACTTGCCAAGAGAAGCAGGGGGAAAAAAATATGTTTTTTTCCATTTGGAACAGACACCAACTGCAGACACACATACATAGTAACATTTTAATTTTTAAAAAGAAATTGGCACCCTATTAATACAAAGGCACAGAAACTCCATACATGAAAAATTGCAACATATATGACAACAGTACCCTCAGAGCATAGCATTTAAATACAGTTCAAAAAACAGGCTTGACTATAATGAAATATTAACAAATATATGTGTTTCTTTTAATTAGCCTTTTATTTTCCTGGTTTTAGGGTTCATACTTATAGGCTTCTTTCTGTCAACTAAAAAGTTTTTTAAAATTAACTCTTTTTGAAATGTAAAATGATATTCTCATCAATTTAGAGAAACCCAGGAATAAGAATTTCAAAAATATCACCTAAAATTGGGACAGTTGGCAGCACTGCCATCAAAAAAATTTTTGAAGGTATTACATTCCTATTTACATTTTTTTTTCCCTTTTCTACTGATGTGTGATGATATTGGTTCATCAAGAAAAAGACTTGCAATAGGTTGCAAATATTTACCACAGTTTTGGACTGTAGCCACATTCGTAGTTCAACTGAAATAAGCTTAGAAGCAACAGTGAAAAGCTGAACTTATTATTCCAGGATGTAAGGGTATACATATGTATATGCTAAAGATTTGGACTACCAGTTATGAAGAACACAGACTGCAGAAGTAACATTCAAAGCCTACTAAAAACACATCATTATACAGTAAATTAACTAGAATAACAGAAAATCAGAGAACAGAGGACTTGTGGGTGATCCAGTTTATCTCTTCACGTTATCTGCTATACCACAGTTTATTACAAGAATATATAAATACAAGAATAGTAAATCAGTACTTACTTTATATAATAAATAACCTTTCTATATAAATTATGAAAATACAGCTACAGTAAAATCAGTGCAAAAATGATCAAAATGTACTGAAGGAACACTGAATCCTGCCTGCTAGAATGTGCATCATAAACACCCATATTTCATCTACTGCATCATACACTGAAAAGAATTAAAAAACGCACAATGCACATTGCTGACTGTGCCATTCTAAAATTAGAGCTATTTACAATATCAGACAAATGAGATTAAAGCAACACACATGTTATTTAAACTCCAGACGTCCTTCTTTCTTATTATTTTACTGAATTTTAAATAGCCTCCTCTTCCCTAATTGATACTTTGAATGGAAGTTGCCCTCATGAGTCCGTATTTGCACGAGCAGCCTTTTTGGAATTAAGAAAGTTCTTTTTCTTTTTCCTTGGAGAATTATGCAAAGAAAGTATTGGATCATTTGGCTCACGGAATAAAAACACCTTCTCTCCCGTGTCTAACAGCTCTATGGCTTCGACAGTTGCAGCGTTCAAAGGAACAGGTGGATTAGACTGTTCTATAGGAGACTGTGTAGGCGAACACCCAAGATGAATGAATGATGCTTTTTCCAAGAGGGCAAGATGCTTCTTCGTTATCAAGCTACATTGATGAAAAAAATTGAAGAATGAAAATTTGGGCAAAAAAAGCGTAACTTCCTATATCATATCCTGACATAAAAGTGGTGACTTTGGAAGCTAAAGAAAACCACATCTCAAGAGACAGAATTGTAATTTCCATTCCAATACCCAATAATTTATGTAACATTTTATGACACACGAAATTGCATAAGGAAAGGTAACCTTATAATAAATAACCATAGGGAAGATAGGCAATGTATATGAAAAGGATGTTAATTTTTTGGATATGTATGGAAACAAACTTTTTAGGCATTTATTATTATAGCTTATTATACGTAAATATGTAGGAAACACAAGCACCAAAGAGCAAAACAATTTCAGAAAATGCATGTTTACAAACTTTTCAGATTTCTAATGGATATAAGAGGAACCTCTGGAGAAGAAATTAAGTATAAAAAAAAAAAATTCCCATATGTTTCTTCCTGTTTTCTCCTTACCTGTCTTTTCTCTTGTTTAGAGAAGGGATCTTTTCCAAACTTCTGTTTATCAGATCTTGCCTTACTTTGTTCTCCAGTGCTTGCCATAACTCTTGGTTCTTCCTGAAGGATCAGGAAAGAAAAAAACAACTCCCAGCAGCAAATCCCCAAATATACACACTTTCCTCCTCTTTCTGTTTTTAGCTACCAAACACATGACTAATACCATGAATACAGTCCCTAAGAATGTTCAAGTATTTGTGCTGTGCTGTCACAGATCATTTAAATCATCTAAGCTCACACCTCAAGGCATGGCCTCAAGACAACTCACATCTGACAACTAGAGGGCCCAGTGCCACAAGATCTTTTCTCCCCTTCCCATGTCATGGCAGAGAGTTGGGGGAGAGGGTTTGGGAGCACCTCGGTGCTAGCTGCACAGCTATTCAGCTGGTGTTAATGGGGATAAACTGTAAAGATTAAGGCTCTGGGAGGCTACCTGTCCCTGAGTAAAGGGCAAAAACAGTGGCCTCTTGAGACTTGAGTAATTATTAGAAAGGACAACCTCCTTAGGAGCTACAGACACCTGAAATCTGGTGTACTATGAATACCATAAATACAGAAAGCTGGAAGGAAAATATTTTAATAAACTCCTATTAAAGTCAACAGAAAGGAATTGATTAGAGCAAGATTTATAAATCTATTAAAAACCCTGTTTAATTCATAAAGTTATAAAATTTATCAACTCTATCAAACAATTTATTATAGCTGAACTATTTCACAAGATAAGGTAGCAGTTTTGCAGTATTTTTACTCACAAAAATATTTCAAAAAGGAAACTTATGCACCTGTAATTTTTTTCTATTGTTGTCAATCTGCTTGTCCAGCAAATACATATACACATAAAGCAATAATCTCTTGCAAGGGTCTACCAAAAAATATCACACTGACCTTTTTCTACAGCTGCCAGACTCATCTGCATTATTGTCACTTTCAGCAATACCATCTGAATATTTACTGATGGAATCAAGGACAGAAAGAACATCACTTTGTGAGCTGGAGGGCAGCAATAAGTTCAGGATCCTGTGCAACATCCCCATTGGTACCCTCGTCAGTTTGGCTAAATAACCTGCCAGCCGGAGCTCCTAGGGGATTAATGAGTAGAAGACAGATAAATTTAGCACTGAAAACAAATTTTTAAAAATTGTTATCAAATTTTAATTGCTATAATTAAAGAACTATTCATTAAAGAATTATTCATTATGGAAACAAAAATATTATTGAAAATCATGTTAGTGGTGACAGTTTTGGTGTCAAGTGATCATAGTCCCAATGTTCACTGGTTTTGGGCCATATATATTAGTTGTCCATTTCATTCTGGATATAGGCAATGTAAATTTTGAACAACCAGCTGATCTTAGTGTATGTGCTTAGGGCATGTACTCGATGCCCCTCAGTCTGATAAATTACAGTGCAACCTTATTCTAAGCATGTAAGGTTTAGTTAATTTATGGATTGTACTATTATAAAGAAATCCTTTCAAGACAGCAATGAAGCAATATGACATCCCTTGGTCTGTAAAATTAGGGGAAAAAAAATAGCCTCTGAAACCTAATGACAACATTTACATGTTGCCATGGTTGAGCACTTCATTGTTCAGCCTCTCTTAACAGCAGATTCTGTGAAAAGCTCAGGGGACAGCTTTTAAAATTTGTTAAGAGGTGAAGGATACATCTGTTTTTGTTTTGGTCGTGGTGTTTTTTCCAAATGATCTCTCTTTTTTGGCCCAAAGGGCAGTGGTAAAGCATACTCACGTAGCGTTCAAATATTCTAAGTTCAAATTTAGTTGTTCCCTAGACAATCAACCAGCCCCATTTCCTGCCCCTCTCCAAACACCAAAAACCTGTTGTTATCTTCTGCACTGCTGTCAAAACTACTGTGTTCCCAGGGCTGTTTCCACAGATTTCTCATACGTATTAAATATGTAAAGTCTACAGTATATTAAGAACTACATGGAAAAAAAAAGAGTAGAGCAATTTAAAGCAACTTAAATGCCTCAGAGGATGCCAGAAAAACGCTGTTGTAGTCTATTCAAACCACACATGTATCTCAGGTAGCCAAAGTTAGGTAAAACATGCCAAATGTTCAAAATGACTCACGACAGCTGAGTCACCTCTGCTCTGTTGACCCTCTGATAAGCATGGGGGAGATGACTATAAAGCCCATGCCACATGAAAAACCCACAAGGTCCCACTGTGCAGGAAGACAGCCAATTTCTTTGTCCACAGTGGATTCAAAATGTCACAGCAAATCTTTGAACTCTGTCTCTTTTTCACATGATGAATTTTCACAGGAATGAATGCACCTAGGAGATCCCTGTATTAAGTGAATCATCATTTTTGAAAGAAGCCATTTCACCAAAAGGATGCTCTGTAAAGGACAACTCTTTCTGCTAAATCCATGTAAAAACAAACAAAGCAATCACCCCCAAAAGCAGTCCTAACCCAAATTTAGACAGCCACACAAAATAAAGAAATCAGTCAACTGCCTTCTCCCATAACCCTTCTCCAAGCAAAGAACTTCTCTCCAAAAGGCAGGAAAACTAGCCACTTCCCTAAGTACCCAGGGCTCTTCAGTCTTGTTATAGATTTTACATGGAAAACACTGAGATACTAGAATGAACAAGAAAAAAATCCTCAGACTGATGAGAGATTAGTAAATTGACGTGATATCTAACATGTCTAATGTTTTCAACCTAAACAGGCACCAAAGTCAGGTAAAAGACATGTCTGTTCAGGCTTCTTAGGACAAGAAACTATTTGGTTCTTCTCTGGAGAGGAATGTAAATAAGAGCTTAAATGCTAATACAGAGACCTAAGTTTAATTTTTGTAGTTGTATATAGACTGTGTGCTCTTCTAGTCTTTAAAAACTGTTCTAGAAACTTACCAAAAAATACATTAAGTGAGAATAAAAATGACACATCTCTGTGACCTATTCTACTTTTTTTTTAGCTAAATGGTCTCCAGACATTTAACACTAATTTATACATGGATGATAGAAAGAAACATCACTACTTCAGTACTGCTTTCCCTCTGTAATACTTTCCTCTTTAAAATGTTCTTTTCTCCACTCTGACCCTTGCCTTTCTGCATCAAGTGTGATTTGGACTGAGAGGCAACCCTTAATGCTCTTCTAACACAGCAGAGTTCACGATTAAATAAGCCCATAAGGTGACACAATGCTGTCAACATTACCAAAAGTGGCAGAGGACCCCACCAGCCAGGTGCATCTATCTAGCATGTGTACAGCAAAGGGAGTGCTGATCTGTGAACATGCACCAGCAGCAAGCAGCACTTTCAGATGCTCATGGCTACCCAGACCAGCTTGCAGAAACAGGAAGGAGAAGTGAATGTGCATGCAAACACAGGAATGGTCACACTAGTCAGACCAAAAGCCCTCCAGTGTGGGACAAGTTTGATTCTTCAAGTATATTATATGGTAAGTTACCACAAAGGTTAGGAATTCACTTTTTTTTCATAATATCTAATAGATATAAATGCATCTTGTGGCACCAATAACCTCATTTGTATTCTCTGAATTTGGTCACAATAGGAATGAGTTGTAGATTACAAACAGCAGAATTACTTTTCAGTATCTGGCCTGAGCAATGTGTATTTAAGTAACTAATGCAAGAATCAATAAATTCAATCTATGCTGTGTTTCAAGCTTGCTTTGCTGTTTCCACATGACAGTCTACCTGCATCATCTGTTGTCTCTAAAATGCAATTAGTGTACCTGGGGCTATAGCTACAAGCTTATTCAAAAGTAACTTCTCAGCCAGAGGCTTATGATCCTGAACTCACTATCATTCAAGAAAATCTCTTCTTGACCTAGACCTGACTCCATAAGGATGTAAACTGAAACATGAAATACAGGAAAGTAAAACTTATCTGGCTTTCCAGAGAGGGCTGCATCCATAGTTTTGAAAACTAGTGTAAAGAGGAAAATTCTCTCTAAAGAAAAGGATGAGTGCAAGATACAGAAGTACAAAGGTTATATTATCCTAATACTTGCCAATATAATGAGTTCTATAAATTGTAAGAAAACAGGGGGAAAAAAAAATTTAAAAATCAAGCACATCCAAAAGTAGGAACATGTTACACTGTGGGCCTTAATAAATTAATAAATTACTAGTCTACTATGAACATGCTTATTTACAGTTGAATTAAGAGTAGTCAGGTTTGGAATTCTAGTTGGGAGTTATTATACTACTGTACTTGCTTAGAACAGAAATATTATTTTGTATATCTTAAGGGTAAATACGTGTAGGTTTTACAGAACTTCAATAAAGAATGTCCCAGAATACCTCTGGGCTACACTTTGTATGAATAAATATAAATACAAAAACCTCAATGGTATATCTAATGCGTATTTACACAAATTAATTATTTATTCAGGGAATATTGTGAAAAAACACAAAGCACAGTTCACCAAGTATACACTGAACACCATGTCCAGTTTTCCAAGTGCAGTGAGGTGACAGTGATGCTCTTAAATTTGTCTTTAAGATGTCAAAATCTGCCATTTTCAAGGGTCATTGTTCACCTGCTAGGGTGCTAAGAAGACTGGGTACTGTGAAAATTATGACATATTCTGTTTGCATGTATCTGTAATGTGCAAACCAGTGATTTTAACCTCTCAATTTGCAGAACGCATCCCATGCTGTTCAGCTGCTTTCACAATATATCCATGCCAAAGGAGCCTAACAACCATCAGAGGAAGACAATTAAACTGTCAGAAACTTGAGCAACATTTCTACCTAATCTGTAGAAAAGGAATATCCAGCTTCTCCCCAGTCAAGCAGCATGATTTTTGGGAATGCAGGACAAGGCCTATCAGTATTATCAAACTTTCCAGGACAGAATTGAGCTACAGTAACATGCAAAACCAACACATTTCTGGTTAGTCCTGTCCAGTCTGATGATAAATACGATTAACGCTTCCAAACAAATGGGAGTACTGTCTTTGAACTGAAATGTTAAGAAAAGAGACAAGGTGTCATGGGAGAGGGTTCCCTTTGAAATACTCCACAGCCAGCAGATTGACACTCAGCCACCAGGTTTGTGTCTCTTAAATCTTACAGAGCTGCTTTAGAATTCATCTTAACAAGCCACAAATCTCGAATTCATGCCTTTATGAAAGAGGTAGATGGTGAGGCTCTGTCAGAGACAACCAAACTCAAGGGCAGCAGAAAAACAATTTACAATATCCTTTGCAAGATAAGAACTCTCCTGCTGACTAGCTGGCTGGTTAGATGCATCTTCTTTCCACCCTTCTATCCCCAGGAGTGCACCAAGCTAAGAATCAGTGTATGAGATTAAGGCACTACTAGTGCTCTCTTTTAACAGTTCCCACTTAATGATTACTGGTTTTGCCAGTCCATGAAATTGCTAAATAAACATTGTACAAGGTCCCAGCCATTCCTTCAATTAGTCCCAGATTTCAAGGCTATAGCATATTTAAAAGCACTGAAACTATGAAAATTATCTCAGCAGTGCTAATCTGGAGGAGTCGCTCTGTGTTGTTTAAAGTCTCTATACTGGCCAACATTTCTGGATGCAGAGTATTTTGTCAGATAAATACAGAATGAACTAGGGAAAAAAAAATAGTATATAAAGAATTCCCAAGACTATGATTCACCACAACTAATGACTTAAACCACATTAGTACAGGAAAAGATCAGCAAAGCCCAAAGGACCTTTCAAAGCATTTTCAATTTTTCTATCTGTTCTGATGTTTATTTTCCACTGATGCTGGACTTAAAACTAGAAGGCTGGTGACAATGGTCATGACCTCCTACACTTTGCAAGACAGGCCAGAATGGGGTTTTGGTGCTTACATTATTATGCCCAGAGGATGGGATGCTCTTGAAAGTGTAAGATGAGGTTTGAATTTCCACTCTACCTGATTCAATTCATTATTATAAAGCGAGATCTTCCATTCAAGGACAGCAGCTTAGCCATCAAGCTGCCAGATATTTAGAGGCAAGTCTCTTCCAGCGAAGCTTACAGAAGGACTCTGATCTGCCCAAGTGTTCCCATGAGAGGCAGACAACGAAGTGATTATCACACTCTTGTGAGTTTTGGGAGTTCTTGATGCCAAGTCCTTCCCAAATCAGAGTAAGATCTAAAAACATGTGATACCTTCTGGGTGAATCTCTTAACAGATGTATAATATACAGGAGTCTCACTTCAATTCTTCATGAGAGTAGCTGTTCTCAAATAGACATCTAACTTGGGAGAGGATAAAGAGAAAACTGAGCAGAAACAAGCTGAGGCACAGAAAAATCTGAAAGATCCTTAGTCTAAGTGGTCCCTCCTTGGCTTGCTGGCCTCTGAAGCTCCCAATTTATGATACAGGTGACTGTAACGACTTCCGTCCCTGAGAAGCAAGGTACTTGGATGTGCAAAGCTGCAACACTGAGTCTCTTTTCTGACACTAGCTACATATCTCAACCAAGGCCTGCAGATAAAACTTGGGGACAAGAGTGATTCAATTTTAATGCCTTTTGTAGCACTGATAAGCAGTCAGCAGATAGCAAACTATCTGAAGAAGTGATGCTCATTTTGAAAGCAGTATGAGAAATGATACTGGAAAAGGTAACTAGCATCCCTTCTATCATTTAGTTTTGTAACACAATCGATGCAAATTCTTTCTAACACTGATTAAAGCTTAAACAAAAGCCTTGTCTCATTACATGAAAACCAGACTGTAAATCTGCCTGTAAACCAGAAACTCAGGCAATTTAGTTCTCTTCACAGAATGAAATGCAATAGGACAACCTCTAGTAAGGATTTGTAAGTGATAACTCATAAAATTCAAAATGCTGAAAGTAGGTCAGAATTAACTGAAGTGAATGGTAATATACACTACAAACACCAGAACTGGTAGTGACTGTTAGCAGAACTGGGTCCAAATACATCTATAATTGTTCCCCCAAAAGTAAGAAAAGCTGAATTCTGGATACAGCTGTAATTTAAACTTGGAAGCTTTGTTCAATTTCATGCTTACCTGACTATAAAGTGCAAAAAATGCATCCATTTCTATATTTTCCAGGAGATCTTCAAGCACCGTGCAATTCCACTGCTCATCTCTCAAGCTGAAATGAAAGATAGAATTAACATTGAAATCTTTGCAGGTGCAATGACTGTATTATAGAAAACAATATCTGAAAGTCATTCATTCAGGAAGCATATCTTTCCATCTGCCAAGTTGGGTGAGCAGTGTAACTTCTAAAATAAGCCAATTTCTCTTTTTTTCTCCCCTAAGCCACCAAGCAAACATTAGAGCAGATCTGAGGCTATGTTCTTGCACACAAATCAAATCTGGAATTGCTCCAAAGCAACTAGATTCAACCTCTCCCTGTCCTCTTCTTTAAATTTCATTACTATACTTTATGGCAAATTGTAGATCTTTTTGTTGCTGGAATATAATAGTAAACAGTTAACTTCCTCCCTACTGGTGATTTTTTTGTTTCTGGACCAAATCATGAAGCCATCATTATATCATTTGGGAAAAGTATAAAACTTGTTTCTTCCATTACATTTTCAGGTAAATAGTAAAGACTAGTTGCAGTTTCTTTGAAGGCTTCACTGATGTACCTCTACAGTATTATCCCCAAACCAGTAACCTATCTGCTCTTCTAGTGCCTTTTTACTTCCGCAACAGGAGAGTCATTCATCTACACCGATTAGAGCTCCAGCTCTTTCAGAATTAAAACAGACTTAAGAGTGCAGTAACTCCACTCAAAGCCTGTCAGAGCCATTTTTAATATCTCAATTGTTTCATGGAAAACCCTCTTCGTAATGGAAAGCACACTGTCAGGATCTTACATGAAACTTGAAATGTGGTGGGCTTTTAATACTGTGCAATACACATGAAAATTTTAATTTCTAACTCCTGTAACCCTACGTAATGCAATACCTGGCAGTTTTGCAAATTATCACTCATTTTTGCTAGACAACCTTCATGACAAGAAAGTTACTTCTATATACCTCCCAAGAGGCTTTTTTTTTGGTCACTGATATCTTTACTTAAAAACTGGCCAGGGAAAAGTGAAATTGAGCCTGTCTCTGAAGAAGTGTTTATCTATCCCATCAAAACTGATTGTGTGACAGGGAGTTCAGTCTACAGTGTGACACTAGAGATGGAAATTCAACTTAAATTGCCTCAGCTACTTCCAATGAAAACTACTCCGTTGGGGTCAGAGAAGTCCCTACCTATCTTCTTGGGAAGCACATGAACAGTATTAAAATTATTTTCTGCCTTGCTGCTAAGGAGTCCACTGTCCCCATCAAAAAATGGTGATTGTCATGCAACACATCACAATCTGTATGTAACGAAGTTGTTATTATTTCAAGTCTCTTATTTCAATATTCCCAGGACTCCTCAGTTAAGCTCTGGGCCACATCACAAAAACGCACTGTTCAAACATAGATGTGTACTCTATTTAGCCTACTGTTTCTCTGTGGTATCTTACAGTCTATAAGGGCTGCAGTAACTTAGTAAAACCTAAGACCAAAGCACTTACCTTTGCTGGTGCAGACTTATAAATTGCCTACATTTATTCATGGCCTGTCTTAGCAGAACTGTCACCTGTCTGTCTGTATTTGTTTCTGCAGCTTCACTTGAAAGTCCTAATCCATCTGGAGTCCATCCCTGCCTACTCAGATGCTGCTGCTGCTGCTGAGCTGACTCCTTATGCAACATCTCATACTCCAGCTTCCTATCAAGTTCTTCAATCTCCTAGAGGTTGAAAAAACATAATGATAAAAAGTCATAATTTAACTTGTAAGAACAAATTTCATTTGGAGTGAAAAAAAAAAAGATAGTATCAGAATTTCTGATATTAGTTTATTCATCTCTCATTCCACCCAGCCACTTGCAGTCATTTACACTTTCCAATTCATTGCATTGCTTCAGTAAACATGACTTGCATGCTATGAATATCAGAACAATGCTGAAAGATGAGTCAATTTTCATTGTGTTAAAGGTCAATGCTCTCTGTAGAGGACTTCTAGAAAGTATACTACCAGCATGGCTGAGATCCAGACAAAAGAATGGCATCATTAGAATTCATCTACAAGCTGCATAAAGCCACTGAAACAGGCTGAGAAACCCAGACTCACTAGTTTTAGTTATGCTGAATCAACAGTTAACATCAAAGAGGTCTGCACTTAAATATTCACTTTTAGTGTGATAAAATTAGGGTTAAAATACAATGCATTAAAAATCAAAGTGTTAAAACCCAAAGTCTTAAGTAGACTAGATCCCTCACTAGATCACTCTTTGGTCAAAGAGTTAAACTGGATATCAGAAGGAAGGCTTCACATTCCAGTTTTCCAATGTCATTGTTTGACTTCAAGCTTTAAGTTGCTTAATATCTCAGTGCTCTACTTCTCAACTTGTACCTTGGATAAAATTCTGAATTTTAATCTATTCTACCCCATCAGCTGGATTCAGACTACAGGTTCACTGGAGCACAGCATCTCTAAGTAAGTGCTCCCTGGTCAGCAAGATTTGACATTGGAGTTTAGATCCACTCCCCTAACACCAAAACAGAGTTATTAACTTGTTATCTCTAAGGGGATGAAGCAGATTCACACACATATAGCCAGATGTGTTTGTTTCACTGATCAAAAAAACTATCACTGATGTCAGCAGCATTAGGGAATCCTGTGTAATCTGATATATTTGTTTTAAAGTAACTGGTTTTAAAATTTGTCAGCTAGTAGGACAATGGAGTTGGACAAAAACACAGCAAGAAAGAGAGGTTTGGTCACCAGAAAATTGTCCTTGTGAACCAAGCTTAACGGGCACTTTAAATGATGCCTAAAATATTTTTTCCCCCCAAATAGGGTTCAACTCAGTTCTTGCACACTGGATAAAGAATCCAGCATTAGCTACTCTAGATCTCTCTTCTGTATCTCCTTTAATCCTTTTTCTTCATCTCTTCAAGGACAGAGAAGCTAAAAGCAACCTCTTTGTAGAGCCTCTGTTACACTTACTACATAAAAGGCAATAATTCCTGATTAATTTTTTTTTTTACTCCATCTAAATACACCTTTCATTATTTCCTACAGATTTAATACAAATTTAAGCAAAACTGGAAGCATATAAGCGTTCTAACTGCCATTCTAAGAGAAACTGTAGAGATGACAGCATTAAAGTTTAACTGGGAGTTTTCACAGAAATAGCTGTCTAATGATGCCCTCTAGCAAAGAGGTTTTGGTCTTAAAACCCCATTTTGTTTGTTCTACTCCAGTGCTTTCCCAAGCCTCACTTGGATGGCTGCAAATAGCAAATGTAAAAGAAAAAAAAATCCTTATGAATACAGAGCACTGAAGTATTAAAAAAGGATTAGAAAACTGACACATACCAAGTATGTAATAAATATGATGAAGGGAAGAGGCCTTTCCAAAGTTTCTACTATTTAAACTGCATAAGTGTGCTTGGAGGGAGATAGACAGATAGGGAGCGGGCTGTATATATAATCTTTGAAAACTCCGTGATTGAAGCATATCATGTGGTTATGGATTTTACCATATGGATAGCACCCTAACGTGAACAATTCCGTAACACAGTCATGACAATTTACACACTATCCCAGTCATTACTCACAATCACTTCCCCAGTTGTCTTCCTTATGAACAATAAAACTTCAATATTAATTAGCCACCAAAATACGGCTCTTTTGTACCATAGATCTCTGGATGCTACTATAATAAAAATAAATAGTAGTAAGAATAATAATGATATACAATCTTCCTTGGCTCTAATGTTTTCTCTTTATTTCTTTTCCTAAGTGCATTAAAGTGCACATAATCACAGAAGTTAAAGGCCAGACCACCAGGAGCTGCCAAACAGCATAGCTAAATCCAAGTCATATAAGCTGCTGTGATAGTTGCTGTCTCCTAACAGGAATTTTTCCTTTTCACAAATTCATTACTTACAGGATTATGTGCCTCTAAGATCTGAATACATTCCAATTTTGACAGGGCTTTTGACGTGCTCAGTTGTTCAAAGAGGAAAGCTTGTACACTTATGATCGCAGTATACAGCTCCAGCATTCTGGACTTTTTAAGAGTCTTCTGAAAGGCTAAAGAAGCAATATATTCTCCAAGTTTATTTTCCAGATTGTGCAGCTGATGCTCTTTCTCAAGCAGTAACTCGTACTTAACCTAAAAAAATACCAAAACACAAAAGATAATAGATTAACAGAAAACCTTACATGTATGCTCATTATTTTACTACTCTGTAATTAACAGGCAGCATTAAAGAAGCAAAGAAATCAATGCTGTTATCGCAGGATGTAATATATTGTTTTTAAAAGTGCCTTTAACATTGAATTACAAGCTTTTACTGTGTTTAAGTGATCAAAAAATATTACAGTAAGGTCAGATATTTCAAAGAGATCAGGCTTTGTTTCAGGGTAGTAAAAACTTTTAATATTAAATATTAACCTAAATAAGAGGGTCTACAGAATTTTTAATATAAGTAAAAATTGAAAATATAAACAAGCCTATGCAGCACATGCAAGCACACAATCAGATGCAATGTGATTGATGATTTCTCCATGCTATACCACTGACATTCACAGCCAATGATATTGCCACTGTGACCATTTTTCTGCAGGACAATGGGGATAGTAGCCAGCTGCAACCACCTTCTTCAGATGCTTGCATCTGAGCTTGGCACTCTAAGGTTCCTTTACAGTCAAAGAAAAGGGAAAAGTACTTCTTCATGTTTCATAACCTAAAAAATGTTTTTCCATTGATGTGTAAGTGTGGATGTCTAGGTTAGACATTGATGGCTACACTGCATATCTAACATTTGGGTAGTTGAATCCTCAAAGACAGTAAATAATTATGAGTTTGGCTTTATTCTCTCTCCCTATTATCCACACAGGCCCAGTAGTTGGATTGTAAGAGAGAAAACACAGAGAGAAAGCACATGCAATTACGAGGGCTCCAGCTCCACTGCTTGGTGTTGGTATCAACTGCTGCTTACTCACTGGATTTAGAATAAAGCTAAGCACAGAAACATGTCCATCTGCATGCTGTTGGCTATCAGAGTGCAGGGTTTTTCCTCACTCCATCTAAATTCTCTTTTGGTCCTGACAAATCTAATCCATTAGGTTCCACAACATCCCTGCCCCCCCAATTCAAAAATTTTTCAGAAATCAGCATTTTCAGAAGTTTCCAGTACTATGTATTTTAAAAGCAGTGCTCAAGTTACTACTGCCTGTGACAGAAGAACCACAGCCATCAAAGGAGGCATCTCAAAAACTTTTAAATAAGTTTTGGTTGTTTACTATCACCGTGGCACCTGAAAGGAGGCAGTCACATTTGCATTCTATAGAAAAGTATTTATTCCATCAAGTTTGGCCTCTCTCACAGAACATCCTTATTTAATTGAGATACCTACATGTTTAGTATCTCAGCACAGTAGGCATCCTGTGGTGTACCTTTATACAAGCACTCATAATCTCTCTACAGTTTTACCAGTCTATAAAAAAGAATAATAAAGACTAGCAGTATTTGCCCTGCAAGCATAAAATACAACACTGTAAAGGTCAACTGTAGTCTTTAAACACTGTACGACTTCCCACTGGCATAAGACCTGATTGTGTCCTTCAGAATACCTTTGCACAAATAGAGATAGTATGTACTCTGGACATTAAATCATTAGCTCTCTGTTCATGCCAATCAAAATTAAACTTTAGCAACTCTAATCATAATTAGCTTTAAAGGATCATTTAAAAGACTTCCACCAAGTTTTTAGATCCCTAAACTGAAAAATATGCAACATGAGGGCCACGAAATTTCACTGGAAACTTTATTGATAAGGGACCTGCTAAGAGTGACTATGTATCATACAAATTCTATTATCCAGGGGATAGAACTAAATTTAAAATGTGATTTGAAACCACAAATGCTTGTGAGACTCTTATTCATGCTCATCTGATAGTCTCCAAAGTCTCCACTGCATTCAAGGATATTCCAGATGACGTAAGAGATGGAAGGTTACCTTCAGGAAATATTCCCTACTAACATAAATTAAGCCAATTACAACACAAAAGACATCATCCTACAAGACACAAAGTAGAGTCAAGATTCACTTTCTTGACATCTTTAACAAATCTCCATCTTAAAAAACAGACATTGTCTGCCTAGCATTACTGTTAATCTAATGAATTGATCTTGAATAATAAGTGTAATACTAAACAGTAAATAAGCATATGGATTACAAATAAACACATGAGATATTTCAGTTAGGAGAAGAATTCAACTCAGAGACCTTACTGGAAATATAGTAACCAAAATGCTAAAATTAATCTGTTATTTTTGAACATGAAAGGCAGACATCTCCGGTGACAAGTAAAAGAGATGGCCAAAACTGGGTGTTTATGGGAAAAAAGCTGAGCTGCCTTCCAGTACTCGTTCAAAAAAAAGTAGAGGATAATTTACTTTACGATAGATCCACAAATACCAACTGGTAGTTTCTATGTTTGTTTTCAGTAGGAAAAAAAAAAAATCAATAATAATAATAGTTTTTTGTATCTATCCTCTGTGTTCTTTGCAGGCTGGCAAGAAACCTATTAAAGTGAATTTAAGGCATATTGTTTACTGTAGAATGCTTTTTACTGAAAAGCAAGTAACTTTAGCATCTCCCATTTAAGCCCACAGTCCAGCAGTTCACAGGCATCTATCTGAAGGTGTAGACTGTACTCTAGCAACACTGATCAGAAATCAAAGACAAACTTCTGCAGAAAATCCTACAAGTCACAACTTTGATATAGATTATACAATACACCCAATCCCACCCTAACTCAGGGGGTTTTATTAAAGTTTGTTTGGCTTGGCTTATTTGTTTTGCCAAAGCAAATCTATTTTCAAAATCCAAAGTGTTATTTCAAGATATTATTATGAGCCAGGGTCCTAAGGCAAAGGCCTAGAATCAAGACTATTCTACACCTCAGAGTCAAGGCAAATATTTAAAACAAAAATAATTTAAAATAATCTTTCTTCAAAAGCCTGTGAACAAGGCTCATTTCTCCAAAAAGACTCAGTTTTTTGTTTGTTTGTTTGTTTGTTTTTCTGAAAGGCACACGAAATTAATTGTTACATTACTGATCACTGCCACAAGAAAATGATCTCAAGAGTAAAAAGCAATTGTCAGAGCCATATTGCCTGACCAATTTTTTTTAAGGGCTCAGTTGTGAAGTTTTCATTGAATTGTCCTCACCCTTCTTTTCAGCAGTGAAAGTTGTTGCATTCTTAGATGACTCTTAAAAGAGAGGATGGAATGGAAGTGAGTCCTTAACAATAAAACATCAAAGGAAGGCAAGGAATTTATATTCAATTCAGCCAGCCACTTCATACTTTGCTTACAACAGCTGCCATCTAGCAAGGTGTTCAGGAAGATACATTGCTATAGCAGACACCACTTTAAGGGGCAATTCGTGTTAGAAATGAACCAGTTTGGAAAACAAATGCTACAAGTCACTTTTAAAAACTTCTGACAAGGTCGAGTTTTGAGTTTACTTAAAAACAGGAACATTAATCTAGATGAGAATAACCAATGTTTTTGTTGTAAGAGACTAAATGACATGATTTTCATTACAATAGCACCAATTAAAGGAACAGGAAAAAAAATTCAAGCAGTCCTACATGACTAGAAGTAAACAGGTCCATTTTCAAACAAACTAATGCTTTAGAGTCTACGTGATGGCCCCTAATCAATGTATTAGGGCAGCTTCTTAACTAACAGAAATTATTTATATCAACATACATACACTGAGGAGCTGGTCCTTCTTTTTTTCCAGATTTTATTTACAAGTCTAAAGATAATGACTGCCAGAATATACACATTTTTACAATCTCAAAAGAGGGGAAAACATATGCTTGAGGTATGATTTGTTTTATATGGCACAAAATTAGTAAGTAACACCTGAAGGCTGCCTTTGTATTTTAGGAAAAGGGTGTGCTATAAACCTTTAAAAATGCAGATTAAAAAAAAAATTATACAGAAATGTTTTGACAGGTTTGTGCACACAACTGAATTTAAAGTTTGTTTCTTTCTTCACAGAAGGCTCAGTTTCAGGCCCAAGGATTTTACATGAATTATACACATATGAAATCTGGGGATGGATAAATAATAGATGAATGAGTAAATGAGTGATCACCTTTAGTGTAAGTCTGAAGCCATTAAAATGAATAATGAATAAGGATGGAAATGCAGTTTGACAACTCAAGTTCTTATAAGGAGACACAAGAATGTATATTTTAATTGTAGCTGAATTAAAAGGCAAAAGAGATGACACTGATGACAGAAAGACATACTTTTGTCAACCACTTCAAATAACAGGAGGTTTATTCAATAGGTTCACTATATTCTATGAATCATGATTTATGGTCCAAACTGTAAAACTAGACACTATTTGCATATTACTAAGTACAAAGCCATATGTTAAGCATGCCCAAATACAGGTGAATGATGTTCAGCTTTATCATTCAGCATCTATTCAACATTATACAGTAAATTAACTGTTCTTAACCAAAAAAAAAAAAATTGCATTACTCAACTAGTACTACTATCGACCCCTAGCCACCTGAGTTTCTTTCTGCTTCTTGTCAGCTCCGGAATCACAGCTCTGCAAAAAGAAATGCATTTGTGAAAATCAAAGCTTGTAAGCAGACCTGACTTCAATATGACATAAAAAGTGACTTCAAGTAGAAGGTGTATCAAATAATGACTACAAATTAAATTATAAACTAGTTATAATACTGCTTAACATTGCACTGTTTGACAAAACACTATTAGAGTGTCAAACTACTTTAGTTATGATGAATCAGCTCCTGTAGGTCTGAACGTTTGCTGCTGATTCCACCTGAAACATTCAAACTACACAAAAAACTGCCACTGCTGTAAGTGCACTATGATAGTCCATTGCTTGAAAGCACTGACTTCTAAATTCCATATTTTGTTCTGACTAATTGCTAACTAGCCTTGTATCAGTCCTAAATATTACAAATAAAGGGAATAATCTGAAAATGTACTTGATTACCTGCAATCTCAAAGACATTTCTCTTACAAGTCTTGTTACTGTTTTTTTTAAGCCCTGCAGGGAGCACAGACTAAAGAACGTCAGTATTTTTACCACTGTATTTACTCTGAGGTAGGTAACTGCTATTTCAGAAAGAAACAGCAACAGACAGTTCAAAACAGCTCTAAAACACAAAAATAGTAGATATAAGTCTGCTTTTGAAGATTTTCAGACCAAGGTCAATGAAACTCTCAGGTGCTTCAAGACTAAACTTCAAACTACTTGCCATGTCCTCGCAACTCACTACCTCCTGTCTCTGTGGTGGTCCCTGTCATGCCTGCTTTACAGAATTACAAAACACATCTCGCTGCTGCTTTCATAAGCATTAGCTGGAAACCATTTTACAGCCACCCTGTAGCAAGACAGAACCCATGACACCATGTGACATCCGCAGGAGAGCAGCAGCAGTGAAGGCAGGAGAAATACAGCAGAGCTTCCATGCCTTGAATTGGCTGTGCAACTTCAGATGGTAATTTTGAGTCAGACGATAGAAGTGTTCATATTAATGCAAAATTCAGAAGTGTAAGATTCTAAATTAGGAATGAGGTAACAGATTGCAACAGGCAAAAGAAACAAACTCTTTCTGTGATCAACATAAGGTTTATTGCCATATTTCTGTCTTCTAATGATAATGTGAGAACTAACAATTTTCCTTAACAATAATTTAGCTTCCTTAGCCCAAAGCATTTGGCTTTTTATAATTAATGTGCAGCCATACAATCAGAACAACAGGTATGCCATATGGTGCATATAAACTGAAACAATGAGGCTTAGAGAAGCTAACTTTCCAAGTTAGTTAAAACAAGACTCTAACAAAAATATAAGGCAATATCCACATCAAACAAGTATTCAGTACTTTTTGTAACATTAAGAGCTGAGCCCATACTCCATTGTACTTTCAAGTAACAGTAAAAAACCCAAATATTCTAAATTTTGTGGATTGGGGCATTAGGTATTGAAACCACAAGTATAAAAGCCTCCAGTAAAGTATTAGAGGCATTCTTAGACGAGAGTTATTAAATTATTAAAGAGTGCTCAAACACACTTGCCCAATTCTAACATTCCTGTCCAAGCATATGCTCTCCCTTTGAAATCTTTCAAAGATTTCAGAGTGAGAGCTCTGAACTTCTTTCTCCAAGTGATAGAGAAGCCAATGAGAAGAGCTGCTATGCTGGACCTTGTTCTCACCAACAAGGAAGGCTGGTGGGGAATGTGAAGCTCAAGGGCTGCCTTGGCTGCCGTGACCAGGAAATGGTGGAGTTCGAGACCCTTAGAGCCATGAGAAGGGCACACAGCAAGCTCACACCTGGACCTCAGGAGAGCAGACTTTGGCCTCTTCAGGGATCTGCTTGGCAGAGTACCATGGGATAAAGCTCTGGAGGGAAGAGTGGCTCAAGAAAGCTGGTTCACGTTTAAGGATCACCTCCTCCAAGTCAGGAGAGATGTATCCCAACAAAGAGAAAGTCAGGTAAGAACACCAGGAGGCCTGCATGGATGAACAAGGAGCTCCTGGGAAAAGCTCAAACACAAACAAGAGGCCTACAGAGAGTGGAAGCAAGGGCAGGCAGCCTGGGAGGAATACAGAGAAACTGTCCAGGGATCAGGTTAGGAAAGCCAAAGCCCTGATAGGATTAAATCTAGCCAGGGACATCAAGGGCAACAAGAAAAGCTTCTATAGGCAGAAGACTAGAGAAAATGTGGGCCCTCTTCAGCAGAAAATGCATGACTTCATTACCTGGGATATGGCTAAGTCACTGTCCATCGTATTTGAGAAGTCGTGGCAGTCCAGTGAAGTTCCTGCTGACTGGAAAACAGGAAACATAACCCTAATTTTTTAAAAAGGAAAAAAGGAAGACCCAGGGAACCACAGGCCAGTCAGTCTCACCTCTGTGCCTGGCAAGATCATGGAGTAAATCCTCCTGAAAACTATGCTGGGACACATGGAAAATGAGGAGGTCACTGGTGACAGCCAGCGTGGCTTCATTAAGGGCAAATTGTGCCTGAATTTGCTGGACTTCTAAGACAGGGTTACAGCACTGGTGGATAAAGGTAGAGCAACTCACCTCATCTACCTGGACTTCTGCAAAGCATCTGACACTGTCCTGCACAACATCCTTGTCTCTGAATTGGAGAGACACAGATTTGATGGGTGGACCACTCAATGGATAAGGAACTGGCTGAATGGTCACACTCAAAGAGTTCCACTGAACAGCTCGATGTTAGAGTGGAGAGCAGTGACGAGTGGCATTCATGAGGGGTCGGTACTGGGACTGTGCTGTTTAACATCTTTGTTGGTGACATGGACAGTGGGAGCAAGTTTGCTGATGACACCAAGCTGTGTGGTGCAGTCAACATGCCGGAGGGATGTGCCATCCAGAGGGACCTTGATAGGCTTGAGAAGTGGACCTGTGCAAACCTCATGAAGTTCAACAAGGCCAAGTGCAAGGTCCTGCACATAAGCCAAGGCAATCCCAAACACAAATACAGGCTGGGCAATGAATGGATTGAGAGCAGCCCCAAGGAGAAGGACTTGAGGGTGTTAGTGGATGGAAAACTGTGAGCCAGCAATGTGTGCTCACAGCCCAGAAAGCCAACTGTGCCCTGGGCTGCATCAAGAGAAGTGTGGCCAGCAGGTTGAGGGACAGGATTCCCCCCCTCTATTCCACTCTCCACCTGGAATACTGTGTTCAGCTCTGGGACCCCCAGCATAAGAAGGACATAGTTGGAGAGGGACCAGAGGAGGGTCACAAAGATGATCAGGGGTCTGGAGCACCTCCCTTATGGGGACAGGCTAAGAGAGTTGGGGTTGTTCAGCCTGGAGAAGAGAAGGCTCTGGGGAGACCTTAGAGTGGCCTTCCAGTACTTAAAGGGGGCTACAGGAAAGATGGGGAGGGACTCTTGATTAGGGAGTATAGTGGTAAGACAAGGGGTAATGGTTTTAAACTGAAAGAGGGCAGATTTAGATTAGATGTGAGGAAGAAAATCTTTACTGTGAGGGTACTGAGACACTGGCACAGGCTGCCCAGAGAAGCTGTGGCTGTCCCCTCCCTGGCAGTGTTCAAGGCCAGGTTGGACGGGGCTTTGAGCAACCTGGTCTAGTGGAAGGTGTCCCTGCCTGTGGCAGGGGGTTGGAACTAGGTGATCTTTAAGGTCCCTTCTAACCCAAACCATTCTGTGATTGTGTGCTCAACTACATAAAACTGGTTTTACCATCTGCAACCTGTCATTTGTTAAACTATATTTTATCTACCAATTTTAACTAACAGTGGTGCTTGTTTGTTTCATATAATTCCTAGAGCCATGCACCACTTATGTCTAACACAGTTATCAGTGTACTGTTCCTCTGATATACAAAAGTAGTATTACCCATATTTCACAAGTGGAAAGAGAAGAAGAGAAAGGTCAAAGAACACAAATAAGACCTCAGGGAACATCTGCTGACAGAGAAGGAAAAAGCCTCCAAAATTTCTTATTGACATTGGCCCCACTCAGTCCTTAAGGATTAACTTTAGACTGGGGCTGTGAGCCTTTTAAACGATACCCACTAGAATCAAAGTACCCTTTCAATATGCTCTATGCAAATAAATTCAGCCCCTACCCAAAAAGTTTTTGGATCTAAGAACCCATTTCTGGGTTTTCAGTAGCATTAGGAAAGTTCAAGGAAATAAATCTTGCTCAACTGAATTATGCAGTGAAGCACCTTCCATGTTTTGCAAGCCTTATTAAGAAAACTACAGGATCTAGGGGAGTCTTGAAATCCTGCACGTCAAGCCCCAGAACCACCAGAAGAAAAAAGGGGGAGACATGAAAGAAAAAAGTAAAACAAAGCCAAAACTATTAAGCCTGAAATACAACATCTTGACAATATGCCTTTTTAATCTGGTTCTTATTTACATTATTAGAAAACAATAATTCTTTAATTAGTCAAGGTCTAGGTTTTGACCTCAATACAGAAAAAATCTTAACTTACCTTATTAAAATTTTCCTCGTTCACCGAGTCTTCATAAATGAAAATTTTGTCCTGTAAAGATTTCTTCAGAATATCTATCTTATTTCTATTCCTGGATCCTGTTTTTTTCATTTTAGAGTGTTGCTGTAAGAATATGAGCACAAAATACTTAATTTCTAAGAGGCATATGAGGATGCTAACATTATTACTTGCTATTATTGGAAGATCACCAATTAATGAAACATTTCACAAGGACAACTTTCACTGAGAAAATATTTCTGAAATGAAGGTGCTGCCTATTCATTCAGAAGATTCCTTTCAGACGTTAAAAGTTGAAAGAAATTAAAGAAGAATTTTGCAAGTAGAATTATATATTCATCCTTTCCATGAAAACTGCTAGCAAATAAATGTGATTTTAAACAAGCTTTTGTAGTGATAAGAGAAGATTTTAACTGATACATTGTCTCCTCAGCATGGTTAAAAATGAACAAAGAATATTAATTTAAGAACTACATTGTTTTCAAGACACAGTATATGAATCACAAATGAACCATGGCAGTATTAAGGGGCACCGTTCCATGTAATCAAATTATTCTTGACCTTTATATTTCTTTAAAAGAATATCAACTAAGTATAATGTACTCTTGGGGAAATGATAACATCTGTTCAGCTATAAGGCTTTGCAAAGTCATTTCCCTTCTTCAGTACTTTAGCAATTATTAAGTTTTTGAACTAAGCTAATCCCTAGTACAATTAAGCCAAGTTAAGTTTACACATTTAGAAAACATAACTGAACAAAAACAAAGCAAGGGAAAGTCCTCCTTTTTATGATGGTATTAGATAAAATTTGTACAAGAAACACTTTTTGTCCCCCCCTCCTATTTAAAAACTATAAATAATTTAATATTCCACGTTTTACATAAAAAAAAAAAAAAAAAAAAAGCTAGATTTGAGAGACAGATGGGTATGTTTCTCTAACTTTGAGTGAGTATGACTTATCTTCTATATATTTAGATTTGAAAAAAAATGAAACCCAACCCTCTGTATATGCCCGATTCTTTTGGAAACAAGAAACAGAAATTAAGCCCAAATTCTTGCCAAGAAAGACCAGCTAATTCAGGAACCTTGCTTTCCTAAATGGACAAGACAACGTAGAACATTCCCCTACAGAAGCTCCTAAATCTCTTTTTGATTTAGTGTCAAATAGAGCAATGTGTAGGGGCTGCCAGAAGAACCTCAGTCTGGGCTGTAAAGGACTCAACTCATCCCTAATATTCAGAGCCAGGCTCAGCACCACTCAAATTTTTGGCCTTTTAGTGGACTCTCCTCAGAGGTGCAGCCCCTTCTGGCCACCTATCTGCTTCTTTGTAACTATGTCTTCTTGGGAAAGCTGGAGGACATGCAAGCAGCAGAAATACGCAGGTGTATGCGAAAAAAAGCCATACTTAGCCAACTGGTACCCAAAGAATTATCTTTAGGGTGCACTGATCAACAATGACAGGAGAAGTATGCACTGCTGTCACACCTATGAAGAAGCCATGAACCCATCCATATCTGCAGCCAAGGCTGACAACCATTGGATACACCTCTGAACCTCTTGCACATCCTCACATCGATCTCACACTGTTCCCACCTGTTTATTGATCATTGTTAAATTCTGATCAACTTTCAGCATTTCTGCCTCCCTCTGCTCCACCTCGAAAGCCTGAAGCAAGGTTCTGGATCTTATCTTGGGCCAAGCCAAGCTGCTGTCCAGCTGAGAGAAGCAGCAGTGCAACTCTTGCCTCATTCTAAGCAATTCCTCTTCCGATAGTGAGAGGGGTAAACTCAGAACTTGCCTGTTAAAAAAACAAAAGCCATTTGCTGTTCAGTGATACAGGAAATATTGCATAAAATGTAAGAGATACACACAAATACTTTACATGACAATGATGATCCTTTTTTTTTTTTTTTTATTATTCATGCATCAGTTAATAATTCCACACATAGGAGTGAGCTGCTAAGAATGTTCAAAATATCCTTGAGGATACTTTAAGTTCTGCATACAGAACTTCCTACATTGTAAAACTTCATTTTCAAGGGGAAACAGTTTTTGAATATTTTAAAAAGTAAAAATAAAAATAATTTTAGCACATTTCTCATTCTCAGAATCCTTCCACCTCTTCAGACAATACAAAGCCTGAACTTCAGGCTGAAATTGAGATAAAAGCTTCCCAAAAAGCCTCCCCGTGCTGCTCCCCAGTACCTAGTAGTCACAGCTACTGAAAGGCAAACTAAAATAAAATTAAAAAGTATCTCTTTATAATAAACTCATATATATCATCCCTCTCATCACCAAGTCACAAGGGTTCAAGCTGTTTTTTGTAAAAAAGCTTTTAGCAGTCTGAGCAACAGTGAATATATTTTATCATCAATTTGAATCACTCAAAGTTCCCATTTTGTAGAAGGAAGGTTCTCAACATAGAAGTCTGGGGAACTGATCCTCAGGTCAATGTGAAGCTGACTTAAAAATAAAACATGCTAAAGCCTAAATTCATCTTCCAGCTGTGACTAACCTTAGATTATATTCATCATCTTCTGACAGAAAAGTTTCCTTAAAAGTATTTCATTAAAAAAAAATAATTTTTGTTTTTTGCTTGGAAATTGTCTCTATTTCCCAAAAAATGTATTTGTATTTAAAGCTTGAACAGCATATTTTTAAAAGAGTAGTTTTCTTTTAAAAATATATTATACTGTATGTTCCATTAGGACTGATGCTTTTATTCAATATATCACAGGCCACATCATTTCATTAGACTACTTCTGAGTTTAGAAATCCTTATTTCTGTTTACTGATTCAAAGTACAGCTAAATCCTGAATTAAAACTTTATTAATATGCAAATTTTTTCTCTTCAAAAAATTAAAGGCAACAGTACTCCAAGCAAGCATTTACAGTATACTTAACTGCTTCCCATCTTGTCTTAGACTTTCAGAAGAAAATCCATATCCTATGTCTATATAGACAGATATATAGACATAAAAAAATACAGCATATCACAGTTTTTTGTCCTGTTGTTTAAAAAGGACTTTAAGCATTAATAATCTTCATAATCTTAAAAAGGACTTTAAGCATTAATAATCTTCATAAATATTTTGGATTAACTCATGGTCCCTTTGATAAGCAACAAAAATGAAAAGCTATCATTCAGAATAGTTCTTTGTGAAAACTAGATATTGGATGAGAACATAAACATGAGAGCTGGCATCTGTCATCAAAATATCCAAAGTGACATACAGTGGACTGAACATAAAGACAGTGACAGATTTTGAGGCTTTTGACAGGACAGTTGTGCAAATGCTTCGTTTTTTGTATGTATTTTCCAGTATGTTACCAGAAAAAACAAACAGCTTATTGTTGCTGTAAATAAAGACAGTGTTTAACAAATACAACAGGAGACACTGCAGGCTGGAACAAAATTATTATGAAATCATGAAAGACCTGCTGGGTCATACAATCTACTTCCCTGCTTGTGTAGGTCTGCACTCAGCAATGTAAGAGACAGTAAGACAATGAAATGGCTAATAGAAAAGTATTTAAAATGCTGAATAAAATACAAAGGCCTTAAAATTAGAATAAAACCAAGATAAATGGATTATTTTTTTTCTTTAACAAAGCCAACATGCAATAGGCAAGGTTTCTTTTCAGATTTCTTTTATATGGTTTGACACCATGCATCAGGTAAACTTACAAAGATGCTGTCTGGACAAAACTGCCCAGGTACATCTATTTTGCTGTAAGGAAGAGGTATGAAGAAGAAACCTTAACTAATGGTTGGAGTTTTTTTCCCCCCTTCTGTTCAATTTCTCATGCCTTCTACCTTTGCTGCAGGGGCAGACAGCCCAATACAGGTTTGCCTGTTCCAGCTGCTTCCCCTAAAGCTGCAATTTTGACAGCAGACAATTTTATGTTCCCATGTCTCTAACAATGTCTGTTATTAAATGGACACTATAGGAATAGGAAACATAGTAGTGTAAATATTCAGATAATACAAATAGTTATAAATGCACTTGAAAGCTAAGAAGTAGTGCTAATGAACAGAGCAAATCTCTCAGGGACCTTGCTGTCCAGTCTGAGAGGCACCACACATGCCAACTCTCAGCTGCAGTCATGGCCTCCCCCTGAGCAAGGTTTCTCAATGGTGACACTTGCCTTCCCACCTCCCCAGAGTCACATTGTAGCAGGCAGCGATGGCCATAAGGTGCAGCGATGGCCATAAGGTGCACCCAGGGCCAGCAAACCTCTCTGTAAAATAGCCCGTGACATGACACCTCTCTGGCTGGGGGCTCGGTGCCAGGGGCACTTTGTCAGCAGGCCAGATTGGCCAAATCTGATGTGCAGAGCCCATGAGCTGGAGAGGTACACTGCTGTGATGTGCATTGATGAAATATGGGGAAATACTGTGGCAGAGCTTAAAATGAGCATCCGATGAGTAAGGCTTGACTTGTGGCTGGAACGAATATATTGAAATTGAATTCAGGGCTAATTATGGCTGACATACTAAATGACATTTCCAAATTGCTGGACCTCTGAGCACAGACTGAAAGTAATAATGAAAGATGCACAAGTGAAACCTGACTGGGTCTGAACAGAAGTAAAGAAACACTTCACCTTTTTGGTTTCAAAACCACCATTTCCCAGGATTTCTACTGCCACACTAGGAGTGCCGGCTCACCCATCGGCACTGCAGGAGCTGAGTGCTTGTGAAAAATTAACTCCCAAGTGCATGATTGGGAACTTATAATTAGGAATTATACCAGACAAGAGTGAAAACTCCTAATTAATCTGTATTTGCAAAAATAACTAAGAAAAGGTACACAGATATACTTGCATGAATACGGATTGTTCCCAGCTCCTTAATTTCTTTTGTTCCAAAAGGTTCGTTTCCAGTTCTTGGCTCAGCTTCTGCCTAGTAAGCTGAAGCAGCTCTTCAGCGGCCATACTCTTCTCACACTCTTCCCTTTCAAGCTGTTCATGTTTAACAATCATCTCTTTTTTATGTTCCTCCACAGCTTCCAGCAGGAGCGTCTTTGGCACACTAAGCTTTACCAGTTCTTGCACAAATACTCCACACTGAACACGTTTAAGTTCTTCAACAGTTTTCTCTGTTAGACTAAATAGAAGCTCTTTCAGCTCTTCGCTGGCCTCATTGTCAAGCTTTTCAGTAAGTTCTTCAAATTCAATGGTGTGCTCACTCAGAAGATCTTTCCAGTGGCTCAGGTAGTGAGTGACCTCCTTAGAAGTTTTGAAGGGGTCTCCAAGTGACAACTGCTCCTTCCAATGCTCTTTCTGCTGATTCATTTGGCAAAAGAAGGAACAAGGTTAAGAGAAGGAACTTCTCAAATTCTAGCTCTTTAGATATGTATTTCATATCAATGCAAGATTTCATACTTTTATTTTTCAGTGTTCTCAAAACTGCTTTTCAGTGTCCAGAGACTTACCTAGCCCTCAACATGAAGGCTTTGTGTGCATCTAGCAGGCCTGTGATAATTCAGATTATTGTTAGATAGGAGGGCTAACACAGGCCTGTGATAATTTGTGTTGTTGCTAGAGAGAAGGGCTAACATCTAAATAAATGCATGATCTTGTCGTTTGACATAATCCCAAGTGGCTGAACTGTAATGATCTGTCAGCATTCCAGAAGTGAATCTGGATCAAATACCAAGGAAGAGAGAGAGGGGAAAAAAAAAGGTTAGGTGATTTTTATTTTTTTTTTTTATTTTCCCCATCTTACAGCATGCAGAAATTTCATTGGAAAGCTAAACCAAAGCTACCTATACTGAGAATACATACAACAAATGAAGCCTCCATCATTATACCTGCTGTCTCTCCTTGCACTGATATCTGCTAAACAGCAGAAAACACTGAAACAGATATCCTGCATCAGGTAAAATTAGTCTCACCTAACTTCAGTCATTTAAAGAAGTATCACCTAATCCAAGATAGTTTTTTCTACATTCTTTAGGGAGAGAAAGATAGGGACCTTTGGATAATAACTCCCTTTCCTTTATTTTGGATTGCCTGCAAGTCATCTTCCATTATGAGATGATTTGGAGCTCTTAGAGTTAGCCTTAATTTTTAGATGGCTGAGGTTAGATGACATGAGTCCTACCACAAGTAGCCACAGGTACAGCACCTCTTAAATAGTTTTGGTTTGTAGCTGAATTTTAACCATGCTGTAGAGGTCACTCAAGTCACATATCCAGGAAACCCATAGAAAATGTCAACTGTCACAAATCTGTGTCATCTCCCTCACCAGCTCTAGAATGTCAGTTGGCTTTTGCTCGTCTGCATATTACAGAGGCTTGTCATAACCCCCTTGGACAGGTTAGACTAAGTTTCCCCAGTTATATTACTTTTTTCTAAAGCAGGTTTTTCTAAAAGAACAGCTATTAATTACTCCATAATTAATAAAGCACATGGCAGTACACAGTTAAAAACAACAAATGCTTATTTTTATCCATACTCCTGGCAGCACTGACCCATCCCAAGAACCACACTTTATTTTTCAATTCACTCCACCTTTAAGTCATGTGAAAATAAATATACTGAAAATAATTACCTTTTGTAGCATTTCCCGCCTTCGCTTGGTAATGAGTTTCTGGCGAAGCTTTTGCTTTTCTTGTTTGAAATCATGATCGAATTTCTGTTTAACAGAATTAATTTCAGCCTCAGCTCGGTCCATGAGCACTCCCAAATGACTTTCAGGTAGATGACCTGCTCTGTAATAACAGTGTTTGAAGTCTGTTATCCTGAATTCTTAAGAGCAAAAGGATATTGGAGGCAATTAGTACCATAAGGCTCAAAGTAGACACAGGGAATGATCTTTGTTTCTTTTCAGTGATACTTGGGGGGGATCAAACAAGTCAGTGGATAACAGAAAGATAATCTCAGAGATGAGTGTAGAATTGAGGCGGCTTGTGAAGGTAGAGTGGAGGCGTATAAAGAAGGAACGGGAAGAAGGAAGGAAGGGAAGACAAATGAAAAACCAATTACATATCAGTCAGAAATGTAAATGATATTCAAATGAGACATTTAAAACCTTATATATTATTCATAATATTTACATTTTTCATTTAATGCTCCTGGAATGCAATTCTGGATGTCTTTTACAACTCCTCCTCATTAGAAACAATTTTCTCTTTAAAGGATGTAATATAATCAAGTTAAAACTATTAAAAATTATTTTAAAGATACAAAGCAATCATATCCATGGAAAGATTTATATTCAGATTTCCTATTACATTTACATAATCATAAAAATTATAAAGATTTCAAATTAACAGTGGAATACAATAATCTAACAGAGCAGATTCTCAGTCTTAAGCAGGCAGTGCTTTCAAATGGAAGTTTAAGACTACAGTCTACCTCCAGTTGCTACAGTATTTAATTTCAGAGTATGCAAGATCCCAACCATGCAACAGATAGAAAAACTTCTCTCTCTCTCTCCAAACTCAAACTGAATTTAAAAAATTACCCGCTATTGTTTTTACACCAGAAATTCCTCAAATCCTTCTCAGACGGGAGAAGAATAAAAGGACATCTTAATTCAGACCACACTCTTGAACATTTGTGAGTTATAATTTCTAATATTAAACACAGTGGACTTCCAAAATGTGGGGTTGAAAAAGTCAACATGGAATTTTGAGTAGAAAGCACCAATTCCTGACCTGAACCCAGATGTTGTCCAAACACTTTCTGGTTTATTTTTCAAATCCCCATTTTTTAGAAGACGTGAACATTACACACAGAGCCTGGATTCAGCTAAATCAGGGCTTCCAAGGACCTGTTCCAACATGATATCTGACCCAATTAATAAACTGGAACAGCAGTGAAATGTTGCAAGCCTCTCCAGAAAGAACAGTCTTTCACTCTGGTTTATTAGGACTTGTTGCTACTGTAGCATCTTAATTCCAAATAAAAACTAAAGAAATAAAATAGAAGATTAACGTATTAGCTTGTTTGCAGCCACTGCACAGTAATCATGGTAGCCAGATTGCACAATTTACACCTCTTCAATTACTGCTCAAGCATCCAAGCATACTGCTCAAGTATCTGAGCAAGCCATGAAACATCATCCCCTTCATAACAATGAACTGGAAACTCAGATCTGCTTTATCACACAGTTATGTCAACCAGAGAAAGCCTCCTTTTGCAGATCTTTTCCAATGTCTATCTACTGTACCTCTTTAATCTTCTGTAAAGAGGATTAAAATACCTCTAAGTACCATGAAAGCAATCCACCAAGCATCATTCTTGGATCTCTGAGCCAAGCCATTTTTGTCTTGAAAGCAATCAATGTTAAATTTCAGTGTTGTGTTAAAAAAAAAAAAAACAACAAACCAACAGCACTAAATTTCCTACCCATATTTGGTAACTCTAAGTGTTGCTGCCCCTTTCTGATCAAACATAAGGCAAAAGATTAGTGAATAAAAGGTAGATTATTATGGTGAGGAAGTTAGGCAAGATAATAACCAAAATATTATTTTTAACACCTTCATCCTGTCTTGTACTGAGGAAATAAACTCAGGCTTTCTGCATTCAATTACAATCCCTGTTCAGAGCAGTGAAAAGGGGCTACAGAAGACTGATGTGCTGGAAGCATCCAGAAAATGAAAGATACAGAGAAAGTCATGCAACACAGAATGACTGGATGATGATATATATCTACCTATTCTTAGGATTAAAAGGAAAGAAAAAAAAAAAAGTCTACATTATTTCAGTTTCAAGTTGTTGATTTACTTAGAGATCCAGTATGTATGCAGCTCAAACTGAAGGTGATGAAGTACTGTAAAATCTCTTTATTTATTTTTTTGGAATCTACTATTTAGAAATCCCAGGTATGGGAGTTTACATGGCAACTTACTTACATTAATCAGTATTACAGTAATTCCTAGAAGGCTTAATCCTGGCAAGAGGCCTTCATTTCTGGTTTCATATTAATACAGTATAAAAACAATTACAGTATTAGAATTAAAAGATGTCCTGTTCCCAAAGGACTCTGAACTGAAACACAAAATAAAAGGAGACGAGAAGATAATGAGACAGTCTAGAGCATATGATAAACTGCTTGGTCTCAGCATAGCAGAAATCTAATCACTGAAGGAATGTGCAGGCACATGTTTAATGTCTTTGAACAAGGAGAATTTTAATGAAGAAGAATACTGCAGTAACGAGGATGTTTACAGGGAGAACCTCCCAAATGCAGCAAGTGCCATGGAAGGAACAGAGATGAAGTGTGTGGCCAACAGCAGCAGTGTCATCTGTCAATCAGAGGCAGACCTTGACTTCCCTATACTGAATGAAAGCCAATGAATATAGAAGAAGCGACGGCACTAAAAGTAGTAGTTGTATTTGATGCTATGAAGAACTATGTAAGTGATGATGGACCCCAGAAAAGGAAGGTTATTTTATGAAAGCTAGAGAAGGCATGGGAGCATCACTTAGGCAGATGGATATGAAGCAGAAAGGTTGTACCAGTCTGGATGCACACGGAGGCTGAATCACAACACTATACAGAGACTATACAGAGAGAACCTGCAAGATGGTGCCTGTGTTACTCTGCTTCAGCTACTTCAGAATTTCACTAGCTGAACACCTTGCTGGTGCCCAGCTCAAAATCTAGGTAAATAATTCAGAGCAATAAATGATCTACATAGTAAAGTGCTACAAGCAGAAAAGGCTTGAAGAGATTATTAGAAAACTTTATACTAATTCATTACTGCTGGAGGCATTCACTTTCCAACACCAACTCACTGAGAGGTCCAGCAGAACACTGTTCAGAAAATTATTTTGCTTATAGCAAGGTCCATATAAATTGAGATTATTCAGAAGAGACTAATATGAGATGTTTTGCTTTGAACTTTTATGTCAATCAATTGTCTACTTTAAAAACACAGTTCACAATAATGTTAGAGACCTTATAAAAATTAAAATTTTGGGAGAAATTTATAAAGGAGCTTGAGGTCTTACCTAGCAAGTCAGCAGAACTGGATTCATTTTTTAAGAGACAAAAGAAGAAAACTTCTTGTGAATGAGCAGATACTGGCAAAAGAATGATGCAACATGTTACAGCTGTTGTAGTTCAAAAACATCAAGAACCTTGTGCCTCTAGGGATAGTTGGAACAACCCAGGATAAATACTGCCCCAAGTATTACTCTCATGCCCATTTATTCTTTAAGGGAAAAAACAAAAAGCCTAGCTAGACATCCCTGAAACCTACCATTATGGATTATATTTTAAAACTTGACTTCCTGCCTTTTGGTACTGCAGTCCACAGACTCCATTTCCAAGACAATGTGTACCCACAGGCACATTTTATTTAAACACTACCTTTAGAAATACCAGCTTGAAAACTGGCTGCTCTATTTCATTTAAAATGTTCACAACCCTCCCTAGAATTGGTTTGGGTTTATTTTGCTTCTTATAACCTTTATTTCTGGCCACACAGAATCTTTTTTGTTTTAAATTGAAACTGCCTTGCTATCTGGTAAATTTTAAACATCCTATTAAGCTCCATTTATCTGCTGGTTTATGTATCCCCGAATCTGTTTATCTGTGGTATCTAATCTACATCTTTTCTCAGCTTCTCTTCTCCAGACAAACAGTTCTGCATTTTAAAATTTCATTTATAACAGTAAGCTTAGGGCATGCTATTAAAGTTGGACACAATAGATTTAAGACAAACCTGTATCTATATTTAGACAAGCAGATTCAATGCTAAAGTGAGAAATAAAAGGACATTTTGGATTCAAATTTAAAGTACCAGCCATTCAGACCAGAATTCTCTTCATGCTCAAAATTCTAATGCTCTAATTTGTAAATATCCCTCAAATTATTTTATAATTAGAAACTGAACTAAAAGTCTACCTAGCATAGATTATAACTTCCTCAGGGTTTATACAAGGATATTTCAGTTTCCCTGTAGAAGAAGAAAAAATAAAAAAGACTAGTAAATAATCTGAAATACTACATGCTGGAGTTTTTTAATCTGAACAGCTAAAGAGTGAGGAACAACCTATCAGTTTGGCCTGAAAGGAATTGCTGCCACAGCAGGTAAGGGAAGTTACAGGAAAATAACTAGTTGTAGTACCAGAAAGTCAGATGGGATTGCTTCTCTAGAAATGCCATCTCCAACTATGGATATGTTTCCTTTGTCTGCAGAGTACTAGGACACTGCATGCTCTGAGAATTTTAATAGAGGAGTGCCAGAAAAATTAATTTTTCATTTTGGTAATGATGCTTGTTGGTTTTGGAAATTCTGGGTTTTCTGGTGAGGGTTTTTTTTTGGAATGAGATCTACACGGTCTTGGATTACTACATATTTCCTCCTTGTTTTATAGATGATCTGTTTCATGACTGTTAGGTGCAATAACAGGCATTAAGCAATGAGTGGAATCTATTTTTCCAGCTTGAGAAGTCTCAGTTTTCATTGCAATGATTTAAGCTATGTATGCACCGGTCATAGAGGTGAGAGTTCCTCGTGAAGGCTTTTCACATAACCACAGCACCTGTGAAAAATGTCATAATATTTCTCATAATCTGATTCCAAAGGGAAGCATGAACTGGGAAAGATATGCCCGAATTATATTTCCTATGCCAAGATATTAATTTTTGTCTTTGAGGCCCAATGTTAGCAAAATAGGCAAAGCAGTGCAAGCATACTGGAAGAACCTCTCTCCGATCAACAAATCTTGAGGCTAAACTTAAGGTATGATTGCAATGAGGCAGCACACAGGACAATCACAAAGAAGAGCAAGGAAACATTAAAAAAAATAATAATCATATCAACAGATGCAATCTTTGGAAGCTTTTAACAGACTTCCTGCTTCCTAATATTAAATTACTTTTAAATTAAATCAACATTATGAAATAAAAACTACAATGTAAAGACTGATACTTATATTTGTTCTCTTAATGCATGTTCCACATGTTGTCAGTGACCGACACCAACACAGACATCTAAAATATACAAATAAAGCTGCATGCCCAGGATCAACAACAGCAGTGCTAGGCTGTTTTCATTACCCGTATTTTACTGCACTGGCAGGATCCTCAGTAATCTCTCTGTATGCCAAACTAAGATATGCCACAGTTCTCTCGGTAGTACCAAGAGGTCTCCCTCAGTGCTCCACATGGACAGGTAATTTCAAATACTTATGTCTCTGATAAGTCTCCATTTCTCTCTGTACCTTGACTATGATTATCCTCACATAGAGTGCTTGAATCTGCCTGTATCTGGTACGATACTCAAATAAATTGAGTGTATTACAATAGTCCATTCCAGGTCTATTTTTTACTTCACATGACCTTTACTTCTCAATATTCGCTGCAACACGTGTTGTCTGCCAGTCGAGATCCTCCCCAGTTACATCATCTATAAACTTAGTCATCTTTAGAAAACATTCATGCTTTTCAGATTGAGACTCTACATCCAGCTCCACAAACACACTGAATAAGTGAATCAAATTTGTTCTTTTTTATTAAATCCAGATATTCACATATGAAGAACCCAGACAAAAGGTCTTATGATACGTGTTGCAATGGACATTGGTAGGACTTTTCACATAATTAAGGACTATTTACACAAATAACTGATGTATAAAGACATTAAGGCTCTTACAAAAGTCTGGTTCCCACTGGAGTCAGAATTACAAACAGGTTCTATGCATGTTCCCAGCAATTCATCACTGTCCTGTACAAAGTGGACACAGACAACAAAGCTTGACCTTACTGTCTATTGGGAGATTAACTAACAGAGGCATCAGTTAAGAAATATTTTCTTAGAATTAACTTAAAATATGAACATTTTCATGTACCTTTCCTGCTAGGTAACACACACAAAGAGACTTTTGAAGACTGTTCCACTGTCTTTGAGATAACGTAGTCAAATGACTTCCAAGAAAACAATTTAGATATTTACCTTTCCATCTTATTAATGAGACTTGATATCTGGGTTGCGGCTGCATTTATAAGAGCAGAGGCTTGAGAATCCCTTAACTGTATCTTACTTATAAGATACTCTCTGTAAGCATATCTTCTATTCAGATAATATTTCTTGCTCGCTTGAAAAAAATCCATTAGCTCTTCAATGTCTCCCTACAAGAAAGAATGTGAACAAATGTATTTCATTAGATGTAATGTTAATTTCAGCTAACACCTGTGGGTATCAGACCATATTTGTTCATTAACAAGGCAAAGTTAAACATCTCTTAGAAGTGATAAACAGTAAGATTATATCAACTCTAACAAACACGTAAAATTATTACTGTAATTTCAACAAAACAAAATAAATAAAACTAAACTTTTGGACTGAATACCTCAATATTATGTGTACTCTCTTGAATATCTAGTGCACCTCCCGGGAGCGTGAATTTAACAGGTCATTTGATCAGGTACTCACAAATAAATATACATACAACCCTACCAATTCAGTAGAACTGTTCCTGCCTCAAGCTATCCACATGCTGAAAGATCCTGAACTGTGATCTGAAGGCAAATTATTTTCAGTAACAGGTGAAGTAGGTGGCATCAAGTCCTTCTTTCTTAATTACTTTCCTTTACTATGTATTGCATGATGAAATAAAGGGTAAAATTTTCATGTTGTGAAAGTTGTCTAAGTTGACTTCAAAGACAGATAAATCTTCCACTATGTCCAGTACAGTTTGGGGAAAGCCAAGCCCACTGTACACAGGCTGGCTCAGAAGCTCCTGACTCCAACAGTGGTCAATAGGAGTACCTAAAAGTGGGTCTGCTAGAGAACAAAGGTGTACACAGGATGGCCCATAGCAGATATTCTACTAGCATGAGACACCCTCAACAAGGTCTAATACTTAGGTGACCCATGTTAGAACAGCCAAGACATCATCAAAACTTCTTTCACTTGCTTTAACTTTTGCTAGCTGCTTAGCTTTCTCGTACGCCAGTGCTTGCTCATTTGTATCTGAGTGGCCCATGTATGGTTTTTCTGTAGTGAGACCTGACATTGCATCTAATTTTAGGAGTGGGCCTTGCATGTTTTGAAACCTACTTTCCAGATGTTGCTTTTGAAGCTTCAGGCCCTCAACCTCTATAACCACAACAATCATATTCTTCTCCAAGAAGCAACCAGAAGAACAGTTCCCAGAATTTTTGCAATCTAGAACACTAACTTTCAACACAAATTGGAGTAAAAAAGAAACCCTGGAGGAAACATCTCAAGCTATTCTGTTGCAAGAGGCTTAAAATGTAACTGAAAACAAAGTTGAAGTGCTGAACATACTCATCAGCATCCCCAACTTCATGAGCTAGAGATACTCAATCTTCAGCATGATAAACCACATTTTAGACGTTCCACAATTTCAATAATCTACATATTTGGATTGGGATTAAATATACATATTTGTATATTTATCAATATACAGTTGTTTAGATGTCTAGATGTGCACAATGATGGCAATTATACTTTTAATAATTATTCCTATGAAAATTAGTTATGTGTGATAACATACGGATAATTTATTTTAGAATTATGTGAGTGTAGATATTAACTGAAACATTTCTCAAAAGTTACTGTGAGTTTGTATTCCATTACATTAGGTTAGGAATGGAGTTATCCTACTACCTGTATTTTAGAGTAATCTTCCACTAAGATTTTAGCTGCTTCCAACTTCAGTTCTCCCTTGAAAGTAGCATTTGTTATCTGTGTAAAAAATATATTATGGAGCTCCTTTCTCTGGGTAACAGCCAATTGTCTATAAGCTTTTGCAAAATATTCATCCTGCTTTACCAGAAGGAACCTCTTCAGGCGATCCTGCTCCAGTCTGTGAAGTCTATCCAGAAGACTTCTGTATTCTAGAGCAGGCTGCAGATAAAGAGAGAAATAAATCTGAAGTGATTTTCAGTATTCGACATAAAGTATCAGTGCTACTAGCTCACACATTTTACACGTACTCTGATTACTGTCATTTTAGGTTTGAACGGAGGCTAATACTAAGTCAATGTACACTTTGCATGGTTTTCATCAGTTCTGAATAACAGGGGTGGTTCAGTCATCAATCTCTAATCAAGGCCTAATGAACTCTTTTTAGAATTTAGAAACATTAAAGATAAATGATACAAAACTGCATGGAATTTAACATAAAGAATATACACAAAATTTATTTCTTAGGTTTCATGAATCCTGAAATCTTATTAAAAGGGAATAAATTCACTGAAATAACAATAAGCATACATTTAAAAAACAATATAAATTAGAAAAAACAGTCTATTACAAATCTCTGAAAGTTCTCAATATTGGTGACCTACTTTATCTATTGGTTGCTGCAAATTAATCCTAGAGCATCATTTCAGAGTTACAAAAATGGAGCAGAATTAAATGGCAATTAATTGAAAAGCTTCTTTGCAAGAAATACTTTCTCATAGTTCTCCATGACGACTTAACATATTCATAGCTTTAATCTCAGATGGCATAAACTCATTATAGAATCAAAACATACATGTCCCACAGAGCAAAGAATACTTCCAATGCCAATAGAGCTAGCTAACAGTAGTTAGGTCGGCCTTGTTCTAAATTATGTATTATTTATCTGGAGAGAACTGTCCTCTGCACTAAGCCCTGCCCACACCTTATCCCTCATTCCCAAGAGACACACTGTAGACAACAAATAATTAATCAAAAAGGCAGGGAATATACATTCTGTGTTTTGGCTGAAAAGGAGAGGAGGTTATTGCTGCATCTGTTTTTCACTGCTGTCTCTTGGATATCGGTACGCCTGCTGCCAGTACAAGTGTGGGCCATTCCTGGTGCTTCAGAACCTCCTTTTGTACCAGGTTCCATGGCAAGTACAAAACCAGGTCCTTTCAACAGAGGGAAAAGTGAACAGCAAGACATTACTACATGACAAATGTATCAGGACAAGTGCTGGATTGGCCTTAATTCTTTGTTTGATTCCTACCATTCAGGATTTCTGATATAAACCAGAACGAACCAATACCAATGTATTCTGTGCAAAGAAAAGCCACTTTGCTGAGAACATATTCAGTCCCAGTTCACATAGTAAGTTTCCAGTCAGGCCCCTCTCCCTTCAAAGCTAGGATTTATATCAGAGATATCTTTCTTGGTGTTAGACACCTAGTCTAGTCTCTTTCTATCAACAACAGAATGAAGACGACTTCAGCAGAGTACAGTTCACTTCATCCTCAAAAAGATGTCCATGAGTATCCCTTCCTTGACTTCTCCTTTGACTTTTTAGCACTTCTAGTTCAGGATGTTCATAACCTAGATATATGAAATTTCCCTAGAGTCATAATTTAAAATTCACCTGGAAACATCAAAGAAATTCAACCAGTTCACAAGCTTTGTGCCATCAACTTTCTCCACAGAACAGCCTCATAAACCAAAGTTCTTCCTGAGAACTTCAACATTCTGTAGTACCTTTGATGGGTCACACTCAGCAAAAAACCTGTCAAAACTGCAATCATGAGTTGTCATAGAAATCCTTAACAATTATAGGTATATGATATGCAAATAACAACGCTTTCTTAAAAAAAAATTAAAAAAACAACCAAACACAGAAGGCAAAAAACTTCAGTAATGTCTACAAAGACAGCATACACAAGCATGTATCAGGGAATATACTCCTCTAAGTGATTATATTCCTAACATAACTTGTTTTGTCTCTATAATCCTATTGAAACAAACAGCTGGAAACGCAACAACATCACACTCAACATCCATGTATTCCAGAAGCAAAGCCTCACTGAGAAGTAATGAACTATTTATTCCCACCAAGTCATCCTCTTAATACAAGTTACCACATTAGACAAGCATGAAATATTAACGTGGACATTTTAGCATTTTAACCTTACAGAGGTGAAACAGTCAAATCAGACTGGAGCATAATTTTGTACATGGGATGTTGGACTGGTGATGCAGGTTCTGTTTCCAGCTAGTGACAACCTATGGAATCCTGGGTAACAATAGGTACCTATTTGGATAGAGATCTCTGAAAGAAAGTGATAGACATAAGCTAAGCTTTTTCTTAAAGGGAGACTAAACTTGTAAAGAACCATACTCTGTGTTAAATTATTTCTCTCACTATTATCCAGAAGCTATTTTCAAGGTAAGTCCAATCCCTACTCTACCTAAAATATAGATTGTTCTGCTTGCCTTCACTCAGTTCGGAGGAAATCAGCCTTTGATTGTGCTTATATTCTCATTTTCTTCAAAATATAACTATTGGAAGCTTTTTAACCAGATCATAAGGTTTATGATGCAGAGAGTTTGTTCTGCTCTGAATGTGCAAAATACTACACAGTGTCTGATTGGAGTTCTTTGGCATCGCTGCAGTAAAACATATTAAATAAAACTACACCACTTTGCAAGGGTTTAAGTGACTATAAAAAAAAAAAAAGGGCAATGACAACCTTTCATTTTCAGGTGTCGCAGATTCTCTTGAGATAAATTAATTTTCTGGTGAAGTAAAACAGTTTCCTAATAACAACTGCCCAAATTATGACACTGGAATTTCTGAACAGAAATTGTACAGCTTTTCTCTTACAATTATAGAATAGTTTGGTTTGGAAGTGACCTTTAAAATTATATAGTCCAACCCTCTCTGCAATGAGCAGGGACATCTTCAACTAAATCAGGTTGCTCAGAGCCCTGTTAAACCTGACCTTGAACATTTCCAGGGATGGGGCATCTACCACCTCTCTAGGCAACCTGTTACAGTGTTTCGCCACCCTCATCATAAAGTTATTCCTTATATCTAGTCTACATCTATGCTATTTTAGTTTAAAAGCATTACCCCGTGTCCTGTTGTAACAGGCCCTACTGAAAAGTTTGTCCCCATCTTTCCTATAAGCCCCCTTTAAATAGTGAATGCAATAAGGTCTCCCTGGACCCTTCTCTTCTCCAGGCTCAACAACCTTAACTCTCTCAGCCTTTCATCACAGAAAAGGTGTTCATCCCTCTGACCATTATTGTGGTCCTCCTCTGGACCCACTTCAACAGGTCCATGACTTTCCTGTGCTGAGGACTCCAGAGATCTGTACTATCCTAAGAGGACAGCTCTGCCATTCCAGTCTAAAAGAGATATCACCTATATAAAACCACATATCATGCAAAGTATCTTGATTTTATACCAGATCTACCTTTTCATTCATTTTCTTCATTAATTCTTCAGCCTCTTCATTTGCATTTCTTGCTTTTTGGTGTTGAACCTCCATTTTCTTCTTAGTTTCCAGATTACATTCAGCTGTTAAAGCTACCATCTTCCTTTCATACTCCTCTTGAATCTCTTTCTCCATTGCAAGAAACTGCTTTTTGAAAATTGAACTCATCCTCTTCTCCACATGAGGAAAGAGGCTGTGACTTAAGACCATGTTTTTCATCATCATAGCAATCACTTCTTTACATATCTGCATTCGATATGCCTCCAGATCTGCATCTGCTCGTGTCAGGCTGGCAACCTCCAAGCTGCAGAAAAGCAATTAGGACTGTTTGAAATCACAGATTACAGGAAATGTCTATCAGAAGACAAGGATATCTAGACTCATTCAATACTGGGTAACTGAATGGCAGTCAGAGAAGTGCAGGGATATCAAGGCCTATGAGTTTACTAATCATGATAGTATTCCTTCAATTATAAAGCAGGGTAAGCCAACTTTTACTATAGCAACTTTAAAGAAGTATGTCTATTATTGCAGTTCCATTTTAGACAGAAAAAGGAAAAGCTTTTCTTTAGAACTCACAAACATGTCTCTCACAAACATTAATAGAAATACAGAAGAGATTAAAACCAGAGGGAAATACAAGATTCTTTTACGAAATGAAATAAAAGGTCATGTTGCATAGGAATTGTTGCATTCTCATTTATGAGTTAATTAAATTGCAAAGATAATTACTCTCATTTCATATAGTACATAACTACTGTAAATTCTATAGCTTTGCGTATTCTGAACTCAATTCAGGATTGAAACATTAAGAGGGTTTTGCCCCTGCATGTCAATTTACATGAACACACAGCACTTTATGCTTCTGTGTGTGGATTAAGTATACAAGAATTTCTTTGTGACCTACAAAATATACTTTTAAGGGCTTACATTATTTTTTCAGTTAAGCTACATTATTGGTTTGATTTGTTCTACAGTCAAATCTTAGAATAAATTTCCAATGCACAGCAAAGGTCTTCGCAAGATTTGCAAGATATCAGAACGATACTACATTCAGAATGGTATATATCAAAGCATGCAAATCTATAAACATCTTTTTGTCAAACAAATTTTCATTTATGTAAGCAAATAAAGTTTAACTGAAAGAAGTCAGTGATGTATTACTATTACTGCCCCTCTGTTAAACACAAGAGATGCATTTTCTCCATTCAGAAATTAATGGGATGGAATTAAGTTGTTTTCTTATAATGACTTAAATACTTGAAGTATTTAGGAGACGTTAGCTTAAGCTATGATAATCTACCACAAAGAGGCAGTGAAATTTTTCTGTCACGGTCTCTCAAAACCCCAGAAATCCACTGGCAATGTCCATGCTCATCTCAGTGATCTGCTCCATGGCTGACTGGTTCTAGCTACAAAACCTCCTCCATTTCCCCCATCTTCCTCCCATACATGAGCAGAAATCCCTGCCTCTGAAACACTGTGTGTCTGAAAGACTCTTCACAGTAACATGAAGATCCTGTAAGAGCTAATGTTTTTTATAATGTCCTCAAAACAATACAATAAGCCAGCTTCTCTGTGCTGTCTGCAGATGGATGCCTTGGCTGGTGGTCAGCTACATCCAGTTGAGTTCCCTGACACCCTGCCTGCTCCCTCTGCTTGGGGAAAGTCCTTCTCACTCCAGGACAGGGTGACAAACACAGAGGCCAGACGATGGTAAGATCAAGGGAACAGGATGCTGAGGCAACACAGCAACCACTTCAAATGGGCAGTGCGGATGTGTATTTTCTTAGTTGTCCTGTTCACCGAAGTCCTACGACTTCTGTTCATATAGCCTGCTAGTGCTATACTGTTTACTTATGACAACTTAAAAGTGTTTCAGTTTTGTACATACACTTAAATAAAAAGAAGGGTCTAGAAAATGGGAGCTTTATCCTATAACATTTCCCTAATGACTGTCAGGCCATGGTAAGAGGCTCCCCTTTGTAGATTCACCAATTCATTGTTAGCCTATAGAATTCAAGCCACCGGATTTATTTTTCTGTATTAATTCATGTTTCAAATCCAGTAGCTCTCATTTAACTGAAGTGTATCTGTCTTTTGTAAGAAACATCTCATCTTGGTTTTCAAGTATGCCCTAACAGAGAACTAAACAACACTCTAATTAATTCTTCCACTTGATAACTCCTTTGAGACTTAAAATGGTCACCTTACTCTCAGCTTGAATTTGCTTAGTTACAACTTCCACCTGTCTTTATGTGCTAGAATAACAAGTTATTTAATTATTATTTTTCTGCTCTTCATGTGTGCACTGATAGATGGTGGTCACAGCACCTAATAAATAACCTTTTTTTACTGAGATGTGAAAGACTGAATTCCTCATCTCTCTCCCTGGAAGGCAACACTTTACAGCTCCACCACACTGATTCATAGCTCGTAACACATTTCTTAGCACAAATGCAGAATTTTTTTCAGCTTGCTTTGAAAAAAGATTAAGCCATTCCTCACCCACCTCCTTACTTATTACTTTTCCAGTCTTCTCCAGCAGTGACCCCAAGAATGAAAGTCCAAACTAAACACCATCACCACATTTTCTATTGTTAGCTTCCCCTCAGTCTTCCCACAGCATTTCTTCCTATTTATTGCAAGTCATTATAGATTAGACCTCATTTCATTTTGAGCAAGATTCCCATGCTCCTCCTCACTCAGAAAGCTATGTTACCCAATTAATTCCACTCCTCAGAGATCATTATGTCAAATGCAGGTGGAGCAATAGGTGTAGTTCACCTTACACTCATGTGTCAGTGAGTGATGAGGTTGTTAAGATTTCAGGTGTAATCTGCAACTCACCCTCCATTTTCCTAACAACACATCAGTGAAGAAGGCAATGAAGCAGTAGCAGCATGTGAACTGTTCTACCAATCCAAGGGTAACAGCATGGAGAAAAAGTTAATTACAAGCCACAGCTCTCTCAGGCCACAACCTGGAAAGAAAAGCCAGGTCATTACCTTTCTTCGGTGGCAGCTGAAGAAACACTGCATCTCTAAAAATTTGAAATCTACCTCCCATGCAATGTGCTCTGCTTCTGATCTGCCTCCTCCACACAGCAGCCAGAGGGAATGAGACAAGCTCATCACATGCACCAGAAACCTTGCTTCAAGCTCTTACTCCAAATGAGAGGTTGGGGGCAGCTTTAACAAGCTGTATCAATACAGTCTTAGTCTGAGACTGTACAAAACAGGAATTCTGTACATATAATAAACCAAATGCTTTCAGACACAAGTCCATGAGAAGAGCAATGCTTACAATCATCGAGATTAAATGTGCAATGTTTTGTGACACCCAGGAAAAAAAAAAAACAAAACCAAAACAAAACACTAACCCGACACTGTGTCTTCTGAAACCAAGGTAGATTTAATAAATTGCTTTAAATGCTCTGCACTCTGCTCATTACAGTAATTCATGTTTAAAAGGTCTCACATGTCTTCCTGAGCATATTCAACATGATGAAACATGAAAGCCAGTGAAGTACACATAGCAGATGGCAACCTACTGATGAAAAAGATCAAAGCTTCTGTTGGACAAAGCACGCAGAGATAGGATGAGGACAGTACAGAAGACAAGTGATACAAAAGTGTGGGAGAAGGAAAAGTGAACAGACATGTAGAAAACTAAGCTGAAAACAGCAAGGGTAAAGATTTTTCACTCACTTGAAGAGGAATTAAAAGATCTGTCAGAAGACCTGGGAGGGGAGAATCCCAGACGTCAAATACAGAGAAGCAGAGAGAGTGCCTGAGCATCTGGTATCTTCCACAGACCTAATAAAAGAATTCAGGAAAGCAGCTATTGTCAGAAAGGAAACAACTACATTTAATTTTAAAAAAACCCACACCACAAAAAAAGGAAACCTTTCATTGACTACAAAATAACTGTGTTTTTAAGTCTTATTCAAATTCCCATGGAAGGAATTTTTGAACAGGAGAATAATAGCAACTGAATGTAACAGTCCTAAAATGAACTAAGGGCTTTCTGACACCTTTTTAAAATTAATTCAGAGTTTATAAAGATAAGAGACTACTGTGACACAATTTTCTGAAGTGTAATGGGGAGAGAAACATCAAGAAAACTCCCCTTCAGTGATACTTTCTTACCAAAACAGAAAACCTCATCATTTTCAGAAACTCATCTCCTAACTTGCAAATGGAAACCAACTAGTGGCATGCAGCAACAGCATCCAGAAGGCACTGGAGCCCAGCGGTAGCAGTTTCTGCAAAAGCCTTCCTTCACGATACACAGTGTTGCCAAAAAACATGTAATTTAGGGCTATTTGTGGATGGTTCCTGTCTCCACTGCCCTGACACCCTGCAGCAGCCACGACCCAAAGCACTGCGGAACAGCAGCTGCATCAACTGCTGCTGGAGAGAGGAGCACAGCCGGGGATGGACAGACAGACATACAACTGCCCCCAGCCCAGTGGCATCCACTGCTACTGCCTGAGCCAGAGCAGCACGTCTCCTGCACCCATGGGCACAATGCCAACAGGTCAGCTTAACTGAGGAAGGGAAAAGGAGAACAAAAAAGAAGTGTTATGGTCCATGTTGCCTTGTCACGCTTCAGAGAAGTGAAGACGGAGAGAGTGTCAGATAGGGAGAATCATCCAGCCAAGACATTAAATTGTATGTTCCAGGGCTGGCTTTAGTAACAGTGAGCAAAGAAAGCCAGTTCAAGTATAAAGGGCATCAAAGGCCTTCAGTTGCAGATGTGGTTTGTTTCCTAAATCATCCATTTACTGAGAGATTAATAATACAACATCTATCAGTTGGGTTGTGCTTTGGTTTTTTGCTTGTTTTGTTTTTTGGTGCGGGGTTTTTTTTTTTGTTTGTGTTGTTTTTGTTTTGGGTTTTTTTTTTTAATTGCTGTGTCAATGTGGACCCTATGCACAGTGCTGCAGATTCCTCCTTCCCACATTCTCCTGCTGGGTCTGGTCTCAACACAGATTGCAAATACTTCAGGGCAGGGATTTATGCAGGCTGCAGCACCAGGTGTAAATTTTTGCAGGAGACCAAAACCATACTGAAGTAGAAGCACAGGTAATAGCATGAGGTCCAAATGACCACCACCAGCTACTGAGTGCTCAAATGCTTCAGTCCTCCTGTGCTGAAGCAGGATGCATTGCCTTTCCCTGGTCTCTGCCTGCTGACAGGCTGGATGCAGCCTACCTGTGTTAGAGGAGGACTGAAGATGCCCTGTAGCTACATCAGTAGCTGTACTGGCCTGCAGCCAGCTCTGAACTGGGAGAGTTCATCCATCAGTCCTGTGACACCGTTATACAGCTAAGAGCAAACTCAGCACATCTGAAATGTGAGCTTATAGAGAACACAGGACATCTCATCAGTAAATAAAATTGCTAAGAAAGGTATGTGATGATTATCTAAGGATGCTTTCCCATGGATGAATCACAGGGTAGGTTTAGCTTTCCAGAAAAACCCAAGATGCTGACAAAATCAGAAACAGGATTCTCATGATATATAGTCAAAGATTTAAAAGAGAACCCACACAACTGAAAAAGATGATAAATTGAGCTGAGAGACCAGAGGCTCTTCAGAAAAAAAAAACCAAAACAAACCAACCTCTCAAAAGTCTAAGCACTATTAAATTCCTTTAACTCTACACAGCAATATAAAGAGAGTAAAGGTATTTAAATTCTTAAATTAATCTGTTTTAAAAACATTTGAATAATCCTCTATTTAAGAGACTGAGAACCTCTGCTTTGGTTGCAGAAAGTGTGAAAACTGATAAATCAGTGATCTTCAGCAAACCAATTTAAAAAATAAAGCTAGATATAACACAGCTGTTGCAACAGAGCTCAGATGATGTTATTTCACTGAAAAACTACTATGCAAAAAGAATATAAAAAAGACTCCCATACTGCTTCCAGTGAATTCATCACACATTTTGCCACTGATTTTAAAAGTACCAACTTCAGCCCAGATACCAGGAAAAGCATAAATAAATATGGCTATATGCATTAATGCCTGAGGAGCTTCCATATCTGCTGTGATCTACTCAGATTCTTCTGATCTACTCAGACGGGGTGAGTAATCAGATGACAGCAACAGCAGGAGATATCAATTTTCTTTCAAAATCCTACAGAATAAAGCATCACTAACAGCACTACTCTCAAAAGCAGACTGTTTTCTGACTGAAATAAATTATTCTGGGTGGACAGTAGAAATGACCCACATAATTCTGAACACGATTACCTCATTAGAAAAGTGCCATTTTTTAGATGAAGAAAAGATATGTATTCATTAATTTCACATTATTTGTTTTCTTCAGTCCCCCTGTGTTACGGATCCTATCACCTATTAAGCATTTGAGTTTCTCTGATGGAAAAAAATGAATAGTTTACACACCTGTCAAGTTTATAACAGCATTCATAACAGAACTGCAAATGCAGGGTTTGGGGTTCATTTCATGTGACATATCCATGTGACTTTTTAATTGTTGTATTCCTGCAATGTACACATTGCACAAAAACAGAGCAACAAATATCCCCTTCCTTCAAAAAATCTAAAATTTCAGTAACACTTTCTAAAAGTTATGACAGAAATCTAGCACCTCATATTTTTTTCGTATTAACAATGTAATTATTTCTCACCATTTTCTATGCAGGAATATTTAGATCAAGCTGCTATGACAATGTGATCTTCTATTTTTACTTTCCATTTGAATTCAGGGTTAAAAAAAACCCCACATTTGCTCCCTAGCAAATGAAATTGAGATGTACAGCAAGAAATTTACATTTAGAAAGAAAAACTGAACTTCTAATATGGTAGTAAATTGTTTTTGACTTTTCTGTCAAGGTTCTCTGGAGACAGTTTGATCCTGTTCTCTACTACATTGGCCTTAATGCCCTCTACTATAAAAAAAAATTAGCTGCAATGCATACATATTACTTAGTGATTTCCCAGAATAACTGGCAGTATGTATTGTGTATCAGCAAGCAGGTTCAAGTTCAGCTAGAGCTTTGCCAAACTCAAGGAAGCACAGCTGTACAAAGTGAAGATGAAAAAGAAGAGTTGCAGTAGTGGAAAGCCATTTAAAGAAATTGTCTTTAACACATCTGTATCTTTTGAGACTATGAACATTGTCAAACTTCATCACATTGGACACAAACCCAAACTTCTCAGCTCTCTTCATGTTCTGTTCTAGACATACAGAAAAAGAGATCCACAACATTTTGGAACATGACCTTCTCTGCACATGTCAAATATGCAAATCATATAGCTTCTTCTTATTAGCATTCATTGCCAATGGGACAATATTCAGGAATATATACAGTAAGGAACCTATTGAGAATAAAAGTCAAGATATTTTGCTGCATAATGTACATCAAGGATATGACTTATTAAGACAAAGCTCACAAAATGAGTAACTAAGAAGCTTCCTTATGAAATATTAAAAGTATGTTTTGTTCTCTAGCCAATCCTCCTGACGTTGCAAACTGTCTAAATTCCAAAGATGTCCCTGTCCATAAATATTGAACACATACTCCTAATGTATTTGCTAAACAATTTGGCACGGTCACTTCATAAAAGACATTAACTATTAACACAGTTTTACATCGTAAAGAAGACAAAAATTATGTGGCTCTTACTTTTCCAAGTAATTTTCTCATTTGTGCCTGGACAAAAGAATAAAGCACCAGAACAATTCCAACTGTGTTTACTATCACAGTGCAATTTGAAAAATAATGTATCAATTACATTGGTAAGCTTATACATATGCCACAGAGAAAATGACACATAGCTGCACCAATACATGCAGAACGAATTATCAAACTAGCATACAAACAGGATGTTGTTGGTTGGTTGAAAATATCTAAAGTATTAAAAGCCCTCTAACAAAAGCCCCTTTACTTTTGCCTCCCCAAATAATCAAAACCAGGATTATTATGCTAAAATCCATACTGGTATACATACGACATGAAAAAAATGTGCTCAAAATACAAGCCCAGTTCTTATCCTCAGGATACTGACACTTCTTTAAGACAATACAAACCTAATTCCTCAGTTCCTTACAAAAAACCTGACTATTCCATAACGTGACACTAAACGTGATAAACCAAAATACAATGTTGTTGAAAAACTGTGACCACAATTAGTAAAATTACAACATTTCATTCAAGCATGGAATCCATTCAAATTGACTACAATTATCCATTAAGAAATTACAAATGCACAATCTTTATTTTTCCCATTAAGTTTTGCAAATTACTATCCTTAAAGCAGGTAATTCAGTAAAAAGGATTACTTCATTCCGGTTTTACCCTAGATCACTGTCATAAAAGCTCCTAAGACAATGGTACAGTATTTTATCTTTGTCTTCGGAATCAGCTAAAAACCTGGATAACATACAACAGTTATACAAAAGTATAAGACTAAAGCAAAACCTTTAAGGAGTATAGACCAGAAATTAAAGGACTGCTTTGACGCAACTAGCAGAGTGAATAAGGAATCAACATTAAGAGATGAGGAAACATGCTAAGCTAAATATCATATAAAAGTGTTAACAATGAGAAATAAAACAAGTGGTGTGATGTAGCTACTGAAGAAAGCAGAAACAATACTGCATGTATCTAATACAGGCATTAAAGTAATGCTGTAGCCTTTTTCACCAACCAGCTCGCAAGACTGAGATTCATTTCACTCACCTTCAGAGTCCTGTAACTGAGCTAATCAGTCCAGGCTCCAGGCTTTAGGGTCAGCAGCCATACAACTCATTTTGTGGAAGTCTACTTGAGGATGAGAATAATCATACCCTAGAAGTGCCCTTTTTCACCCCTGAGTAAAAAAGGGAACTCAGGTCAACTTGGTGTAGGAGTTCACATCACAGAGATCCTCACTCAGTCAGATAAACTGCACCATCAGTAAGAGAGGAGAGGAACAAGTATGTAGTAACTGAATACACATATTCAATGAGTGCCAATAAAAAGAGGGAAAGAATAGAAAAAAATATGGTATGTCGATCTGTGTGTCACCTCTTAACAGTAAATGAATCGGAAGGTCCACTTGAAAACTACAAGAAATCAGAAGAACTGTGATAATCTAAATAGGGATTAGGAAGCACCCACTGCTAACAGGTTGAGACTGATTTCAGCCCTTCACAGTAACATCTATCACCCTTTCAATCATCTTTTGCAGCAGGAACCACTGTAACTCTGGATGCTTCTGTGGTCTACCTACCATCTTCATCCCAGAAGATGGAAAAGATAACTCAGAAGGTGAAGAAGGGTAGTGACTGTTTACTAATGGGCATCTACTTTATTCAATGCAATGTCTACCTTCTTAGAGGTAGAGAAAACAGAAACTGTGAGGAAGCAAGTGGAATCAAGAGAGACATTTGTGCTAACTGCATAAGAATATTAAAAAAATTTAGCCCCTGGATACATACTCAAACTAAGAAATAAATTGTGTTTTATGGGTTTAGAAATAATCCAGTTATAAAAATAATCCTATCCAAAGGTTTGCAAGAATATTTACCTTTCTAAACCATAACATATATGAAGATAGTCCAGCGTTTTGGTTTTGTTTTTTTTTTTTCAAACTAGGTAGATATTCACTATCTCTGAAAGAAAGTAATACTAAATTAGTAATACTAATTTTAGTAATACTAAAATACTAATAGAAAGTAATAAATACTAAAGTGAGTTATAGAAATATTTGATCCTGTTCTTCTTAATATTCACATAATGATTTTCAAGATAAGTCTTCTCAAAGCCTGAGTTGCTATATAAAGCAAGGACCAATGTGTAATTTAGAGAGATAAGTATCCCAATTATTAAGGAAATGCAGGAAATAATAATGCTGTTACCCTTGAAGAAAAAAAAAAATCACTTCCATGGTCCTGTAACTTTTCCTTTTCAGCTTCTAGATTTTATAGTTGCATAAACACTGCCTGTAACCTGACTTTATAGGAGCTAATGGTAAGACTGAACAAACAAAATACGCTCTGTCCTCACATCAGACCTTTATCCAGTTCAGCTGAAGAACAGATGACCTTTAACAACATGCTTCTGTCAAACAGCCCTGACTAGCCTTTCAACAACAAAGGTAGAGTCCCTCTGCCCCACCCAGTGGTCCCTCTGATTGCAGCTACACAGTATCTTTCCAGCAGCACTGCCTTCTGTCACTCCTTAGACTCTGACCCAGCTGTTTCCAAAATATGCTGCTAAACAGGAATGCTGGCACCCAGCAGGGGCTCTCTTTTCTAGGACAAAAGCCACCTTTTTGAAAGCAGAATGTAGAATAGCAATAGTAGAATACACCCTTTCAACATTTTCTTGTACACAGAACAGTTTCCCTTAGTGAACACAAAGAGGCAAAACCAGATGTTCACTTGGATTGGAAAACTTGCATGCCAAAGGCCTAGATGGAGCTGTGACTTCTATAGGTGAAGCAATATGAAATACAACAATTTTCAGTTCCCACATACAGCTCTTTAATATAGCTCACTTGAAGGGCAGATACTCAAAACATATTCACAGGTTTGGTTGAAGTGTAGTAAATATGATGTAATAACAGTGAATTCTTACTCTTCTAAAGCCTGGAGCATGTTACCAGATTCTTCAAAGGACAGAATATCGATGATTTGGTCGTTCATAATTATGTCTTCGCTAAAGAGATCACCTGAATTAAACTGAGAGTGCTCCAGTTTATGATTTTGGCTCAGTTCCTGACATATCTCCTGAAAAAAAACCAAAAAAGCAAGTAAACTTCAGATTGTGAAAAAAAATTCACACTGAGAGTCTGATCTAATTTTATTGCAGTTAACACTGGATGAGATGGTTCCTACTTATCACAGCTGGAAAGGGTATAAAGAGATTGTGCAATTCAGATACGTATCTGAAAAATATACTACTTTCATTTCAGGATGAACTTTTCATATATAAATGATCTGGAATACAAATAAATAAATGAATGAAGAAGACAGGAGTCTCTACATTGACTTTGGTAGGCTTGTGAAAGCCTTCTTGGAGGTTATCTTCCACTACAAACTTTCTGGGCCAGTTGTTTAAAAATTGCTGTGGTATACAAATTATATACAGCAAGATTACAGTATTATGAAATGATAACTTGAATAAATGAAATGTTATTTATTTCATTTATTCAAAAATAAAATGAAAACAACTTGAAAAACTAATCCTATGAATGATGGAAGTGATTCAGGTAGTTTGCAGTAGAGTGAGACTCTCTTGAGACTGAGGGCTGGTAAAAATACTACACCAAAAACCCACTATAAATATCTGATGCTAGGAGCAAACTGGCTCTTCTTTACAATTTCATTATCACAGCTTTTTCTGTAAAAAGAAACAAGGCACACTCATTTAAAGGAATTATTTTTTGAGACCTAAAATAAATAAAAAATTGTTGATGGATTAATTGTCAACTGCAGAAAATACTGCTGCAAATGCTTTGTAAGCTTCTCTGGTCAGTCCAGAAGGATGGGAGATCCACCACAGTCCAAGCAGAGGAGGGGTTCAAACCTCTGAGTACACCTCTCTTGGAGGACTGCTCCAATCATTGTAATACTCTGATTGAATAGCTCCCTCCCACTGAAGTTGCTCCACTTTATATAAATACATAAATAATTAATAGAAACAAGGGCTGGAACTTGGTCCAACTTGATGAATATTTATCAGACACTGTATTTTCTCCCTCCATCCCAGTATGTACTGAAATACTTTCTGCAAACTGGCACAGCTTGGATAACGAACACTGAAAATGCTCCATCCCCCAAACCAAATGTTTTGCTTAATCACTCAAAAGATTAATGCACATCCAAGGAACCAAGACACCTAAATTCAAAACCCTATTCCTGGTAATCAGAAATACCATTTGGATGCAAGTCTGCTGTGCTCAAGGTAAGTGGTCTGCTCCTTGGGCAACTGTTTATAACCCACAGACATCCTGCCTCTCATTCTGAGAGATAAAGAGGAGAGAAGGTAAGAAGGAATATGAAAAGAAATTAACAGCCAAGGGGTAATCTCCCTCCAGTTCAAAGCTAACACCCAGGTGCTGACAGCAGGTTTTTTGGCCAGATTATCATTCTTATGCTCCCTCTAAATCTGATTGTGCTAAAGATTAGAAATTGTCGAGATTACATTACTAGCAAATTCAAACCATCACTTGGTGGCTTTTTATTTACCCTCAAGAACTCTCTAAGCATTCTGTATTAGTTAGCAAGTTACATCATCAGATATGATCAATGAAAAAATTTAACTAAGTACTATTACAGACAGTATGACTCACCTGTTTTTTACTATGGAAACTCCATTTTAGTATTTGGGTTCGGTAAACAATGAAAAAACCAGCACATGTCAGTACAAGGGAAACAAAAAAAGCAATGAAGAACCCTGAAGCATGAATAGCATGGCTGTACGAAACCTGAAATTAAAATATCATATTATTAAAACTACATTTTAAATATACATAAAGATCAGACTTAAAGACTGTAACTGCAAGCAACACAGTAAATTGTTTTTAAATGGCTTCACACAACTTCAGGGTTTCTCAGCATTTTATTAGTATTATCAAACAAGTGTCTCTTTTCCATAGGTTGTCAAATCAGCATGGTTCATTATGTTCATCTAGTTCAAACTCCTGTGTAACTCCAAGCAACAGAACTCCTGCAGACTGAATTTTAGGTGCTGTGACCCGTGTGTCCTGTACTTAATAGTCTGTTTTCCAGTATTGCCAAACTCTCCTAAGTTTCATTCAAATTGATGGCATTTGATGTTGCTTGGAGGGTCTGAAAAATCAGTCTAATGTTAGCTACCTTTAATTAATGGCCATTTCACAGTTCGGTCAAACTGAGTAATCACCATAGGGACAAAGCACCAATAGGAGCTCAGAATAAATCCATAACTAACAGTTGACAAGACCACCCAATGCTGCACCCTTGCAATTTCTGCCTGAGCCAGAGACAGAAAAGAAGAGCAGGAGCACTGGAACTGTGAGCCAGCTAACAAACTTTGTAGGCCTTTCACTTTAGTTCTTAATTTAATCTTTAAATTGAATTGCATTAAAAATTAATTTTTACTTCATGCTCCATGTAGCAAAAGTTAATTCAGTATTTGCTTAGTTCTTTGAGATCTTTGGATGAAAAACAGCACAGCTATTAGTATAATGTTTCACCACAAACTAATCACTCTGCTGGGGCTAAAAAGTGTAAATAATTAACATGTTGCTTGTAAACTGGGCTTGGTCATCTCTTAGAGCAGAAACCTGAGAATATTCCATGCAGTCAATGGTAATTCAGCACAGAAAGTGATAATCAAACATGGTCCACAATTGAAAAGGATTTATTCCAATTTAACTGCAGAATTTTATCCTTTAACTGCTCAGTTTTTCTCTCTCCATTATGTTTTCATACATGGAAAATCTGTCATATCTCTAACTGAAAGGAACTACTTAGTTGTTTCACAGGTTCAGCTCCTCAAAGCTGCTGGAGATGCTCAGTACTCATCGATTTCAACATGATTTCAGTTGAATTAGGCAATGAAGTCAGTATCGAGGAGATCATCAAGATGTTAATACAGTCTACTATTTGGCACAGCTCCAAGAAGCGGATCCAAGGTTTTCTTCACAGTACTGTACATGTAGGATCAACAATTTCTCTGACTGACAGAGGTATGATTGATTTGCTTTTTGGTTTCATTTTGGTTTTTTATGTGCTTATTCTAAAATACGAAAACCCTTGAAGTACTTTGAGGTTCACTAAAATGTTTTGGGATTAAGTATTTATGTGAGTAAGCCAACCATAAATTCTTTCTAATACCTTTCAATACCATTAAATTTTAAACAGAAACAAGAAAGAAAAGAAAAAGAGGAGCAACACATTAATTTCCTGGTTCCACGTGTAATTGCCTGAATGTTTTTTCTTGATGTAGCTTCTGACTAGTCTGGCCAGTTGTTTCCATCATGCTCCCCTGTACCATGGCCAACCACTAAGGACACCCAGCACATCTACATCAGTATCAGTACCAACTCACTTTCTGACTCTGCGCTGCCCTTCAGTTCCTTTCTATGAGATCAGTTAAAACTGCATCACTTCGCATCAAAGTATCTTCATTTTTAAATGTATATGGAAGATGATTATGCAAATATTAAGTAATTCCCTTTCCTAACCCCGTGTTTACTCCCTTCACAGATCAAAAGGGTTTAGCTCATACCCCTTTAACAGTCGCTGAGCCAACAAACATCCGTGCATGACTTGGAAAAAATGCAATTACTCTAAATCAGTCTGCTGTCTCCAGCTTCTCTGCTTGCACTGTGTGGCCAAGGCGGGGGATCACAGAAGAGTTTCCTTGAGCTCAGCCACACCAAGGCTCTGCCTGAGGTCCCACCACTTTCAAGGAACAGGAGATACTGTAGATAATACTTTGGGAAAAAAATGCTGCTTTGGACCCACTTCATCATTTTGTCCGAATTCACTTGCATTTGTCTAATTTCCAAGCACTCTGTGAAATTTAGGGATCTCTCTAGACCTCTGGAGAAAGCAGGAATCTAGCGATGCTATGGGTTCAGTGGAGCTGAAATGAAGCTGGTTAAATTTTGATGGAGTAAAAGCACTGTCTAGGGAATGAACCTGTGCTTTCTAAGTAAAGTAAAAGGCAAGATCTATGCAGGACAGTCAGTCTGCATCAGGTCAGGCAGTTCTGTCAAAGGTTAAGCTCTGATGGAGAAAAATGGACAGGGAATTATCTGTGTTTTTATACTTAAAGAAATACGGGTTCTGGAAGCACTGTCCATGTCATTGGGGGGCTGTAAACCAAAGCAGAAAGACACAGCAGGTACCTAATGGCATTTGAAAGCATCACAGCAGATGGTGCTGGGCAGGTGCACAAGCCATGGTGTAGGACCAGCGCTGGCATAGCAAGCCAACCTTCAAACCCCTGACACACCGGTAAGCCTCAAACCCGATATCCTAAGCTAACTTGTTAAGCCATTCCAATAGCACAAAGAGGCATTACAAGCCCAAGTTTCTTTCAAAAACTGCTGCACTCCCACTGATTTGAAGGATACTGAGGGAAGCAAGTCTGGTAAAAATCAGATCAAAGTAATTATTATCATCCATCTCATGCAATGTGCTTGGATGGGAGAACTTCCTTTTGTCTTTTTCACTACAGCTTCCCATTCAGCATCAAAACCACTCAGCCGAGGGCAGAGGCACACAGTACTCACAGCCCCTGAAGCGGTGTGGGAAGACATCTGGCATGGACACTCAGATGAGCAGCATTCATATTTTTTCATAACCCACAAAATTATCTTGTCACAGACAACCAAGCACTTTCTTCCAGAGGTACAGAAGAGAAAATCCACAGGGTTTGCGAAACTTTAGAACAGTAGCCAAGTGTGCAAGCAAACCAAAAGTGTGCAAGCAAGAAAGCTGACAGGATCAACTTAGCACAGCACTGCCATGACTACATAATTAAGCCTTCTCTTCTCTGTCCTCAAAGTCAACATTTAGTATCCATTTAGTCGCACATGTGTTTGCTTTACCACATCCATGAACAGGTTTAAATAAATGAACAGATTTTAATAAATAAAATCTGAGATTGAGAGCATTCATGACAGCTGAAGATATGGATGAAATACAATACATCACACCTTTTTCAGCAGATCATAATTTCCTTGCACAAACTGATTTCATTCTGAAACACTTTATGCTTGGCCACAGCCCAAAGGCAAATATTTTGCATGTGAAACATGATGTGTTCCATAATTTCCAAGCTTTATTTCTGAAATATTAACAGTATTCTCCACACACCTTTACCACACATTTTAATTACAAAACCTGTTCATTTAGTAAGTTCAAACACAGCTGAGTCAATTTTACCTAACTGTGGCATAGTCCCCAAGAACTTGTTGAGGTCTAACTATCAAGTTCAAGCTGGAAAAAAACCACACTATAAAGGTGTACTATCACTATAGTAATAGATTGCAGGAATTTTCACAGTGCACTGAGACCAATGTAGCTTACAGTCTTAGCTTAGACATCACCAACTACTGTGGATCAATTCATACTGAACTCTACAGAAAACCATTCATGAAGCTATTTTTCTAACCCAGTCAGCTACTGCATGGCTTACACCTTTAAGAACAAGAGTTTCCAAAAAATACATTTAGGACAATCCCAAACATAATTCTTAGCTATACAAATGTTCCGTCCTTTTAAATTATACTAGATCTTTCTCCAGGAACAATGAGTTCTCTAGCTCATGTATAGTTTTACTTTATATCATGTTTAATTCTGGCTTTCATTTTAACAGAATGGGCATGATCTTCAATTATGAGAAAGGCAAGTCTGGACTTACATCTATTACACTAATAGAAGCTCAGAGGGCAAGAGATCCCCATCAAAGAAAATACTGGACCTAGAGGCCCCTATACCCAATATCCAAATAGACTGATTTTAAAGGTGGAGAGGAATTCATGGGATAGACCCATGGAAGGAATGGGAGGTCTAGCCCTCAGGGCCTCTTCAGTCAAGCCCCATCCACACAAACTTCAGATTTCAAATGATATAACCACAGCAAAAATGTTCTGGGGTGAAAAAGCTATTTTCTGTTGTCTGAACACAAATAATCACAGCGTTCTTGTCAACCAAGCCCCTGCTCCTTAAAAAAAGGCAACAACAGCAGCCTGCCAAAGTAATGAGGAGTTAGGGGAGAAAAACAAGTTTGGTGCAATGAACGTGATGGATGCAGTGGGGAGTTCTCTGATAAAAAATTACCTAGAAGAATAACACTTTGCTGCAATCAATGTAATTTTGCAGGTTTATTTGGCCTCTTAGAAACCATGTTGATTCAGAAGCCAGGAACAGATATTGGAAGGATGACTAGTGGAAAAACAAAAGGCAAACATAAACTATGCCTCTGTTACTGTAGTTTTATTTCTCAGGCTCCCCACACAGCTATTTTCTGATTTGTATATCAGCTCGATACAAAAACCTTTTCTCAACAGGTGGAAGATAACTCCACCCTTTTGGAAAGGCAAAACACTTTCTCATGGTCAAAAGGAGCAGGTGAGTATATTCTTCATCACAGTTCTCTGTGCCTGGACAATTCTTCAAATGAAAAAACCATGGCTAGGAACATAACGGGAGTTTGTAGATTTTCCATACTAAATATTGTTGCTTTAAGACTATTTTAACTCCTGTTTTCTTTCTCTTAAAAACTGAAAAGGCAGAACTTGTGTATGATTAATAGCCAATAACTGAGTGATGAGATACAAGTATGTAAGTACGTCTTTAGCTCCTAGGATTTAGTTTAGATTGTCCATAAGTTTAAGCAGGAGAGTCAACCTAATACGAAATCATAGAACTTACCTTGGTCTTTTCTTCTTCAGTTATGGTGAATGATGCTGTCAATGATACAAGATGTGTCTTATTCTGAGAGATACAAAAATATTACATGTATTAAAAAAACCTGAGCAGAATCCACTGGTAAGCAGCCCAGTCTCTAGAAAAGCCTCTCCTTTGAAGGTAAGCTGTACTTCTCAACAAGCTTGAAGCTGAAATAAATCTGATAGGATCTGTACTTCGGGGTAATACTAACAGACATGGAAGCAGCTGCTCTATGCAATACACTCCCCTTCTAATGACACAGAGGCATATTGTGGTGCTCACAGAATTACGTTTTTCTGTGCCTATAAAATCTGGGATAACTGAAAACACACAAAACAGGAGCCACAGTCAGTGCATACATCTGTATGTCTATACATCCCTGTTTTTTGAACTCCTGCTCTCTACCAATCTAGTATCACTCTTGTGCACGTTAAACATTTTTTCCTCTAAACAAAAGAGAAACAACAGCTGAAATGAAAATACATCCGCGGGTTCTAATTTCATGCAATTATGAAAACCACAGAAAAAAATATCAAGCCATGTTTAAGAATTGGAAGATTTTACTTTGGAAAAAAACACTTGTCCTGCCTCCTGCTGAAACCCTGTCTAACAACCCCAGTGTTAGACCAGTTTTCTCAAAGCCTGGTGCAACCGAGTTCTCAAAAATCAGTAAGGATGAAGATTCCTCAGCTTCTCTGAAAAATCTCTTTTAGAGCTTCACAACTCTCATACTAAAAAAGTGTCTTCCTTATAAACAAGGGGGGTTTCCTTTGCTGCAACTTGTGTTGTTGGGTTTTTTTTTTTGTGATAAATATATTTTAAAATTTTCAATCTCTCACAGACTACAGGAATATATATATTAAGTATGTGAAACATCATTATTTCCTCCTGGATACACAGATAAACTCGAGAGAAATACAAAATGTAGAATGAAAAGCTACAGAACAACACACAAAGATATTTCACCTATTTAAGGAGGTCTACGACTTCCTAAGCTATGAAGGATAGCCCATGTAATTATAAATTCATAGTAAACTGATTCAGAGAGCCTAAGAACTTCATTTCATTACACATAGGACTCAATGCTGAGGCAGATAAGAACCCCTCTGGACACTTGGGTTTTTTTACAAAAATTGTGAAGAGCAAAATAAAATTTTAAAGGAGATACCTGTGATAAACTCCTGAAAGTCAGCTTCACTGGCAGCATCAAGACCCTGCCATCCCACATTTCTTTTGCATCAAGAAGTGCTGAGTAGTTGATTGCAAAGTGTTCTCCACCTGTTAAAAAAGAGAGAAAACCCCAATTGTGTAAATGAAGCAGGTGAGGTACATCTGTCAGTGCAACAACGGTCTTTAAGTAACTGTATTTGCATTTCCTTGAACACAAGAGTATCTACACTGACTTGCAAACAACCCAGTACAACTGCACATTTTTTTTTGCACAAGCAGACTGGGTGAGCATCTCTGAAGAGTTGAGTACCCAGCTGAGCTCAGCTGCAGTTACAGACATTTGTAAAATCTGAAAAGCAATTTCAGTATGAGGAAAACATTTGAGAGGCTTTTTAGGTTCCTCTTTAGACTGTGCTTCCTCACCAGCAAAAGTGCTCTCCTAGGAACTGCGGCAGGTGCAGCCGCCCAGTGAAAGCAGAGCTGCTTGGCTGCTGAGGTGTGGCAGCTCCTGGCTGCCTTTGTGCTCAGGGCTCTGTGGTAACTGGGGCCTTTGGCCAAAGGGAGCAACTACTGACTGCAGGTCAGGTTGGGCCTGGGGATCAGTGGAAGCTCGTCCCCTGGAGTAGCATACTGCAGCTGAGAACTCTCCCCTTGGGTTGGGATGTAGCCCAAGGAAACTCCTTGAGGTGATTTGGGTCAAGACACTGCCCTGAGCAGGTCCTCGAGGTTGAGAACCCTCACTTGTTAGGTGAGTGATAGAGTGTTCTGGGTTGTCATTAAACCCTACAGAGCTCTTGGTTATGTGTTTTGGGTTGTTGTTAAACCCTAGGAAGCTGTTCTGTTCTCCTCTCAGACATCTGAACCTGCAGTTTGTGAAGGGCTAGTTAATTGTGTTAATAATAAATTTTGAATTTTTGGAGGTTGCTTGTTTATTTGAGAGCCTCCATAGCAAGAACCAAGCTGCAATAAAACTCACCACACTGACTTCAATAGATTTTCTCTGTCCCAGGAAAATTTCTCAAAAATTCCTGGGGAAGTCTTGTGACAGACCTTGAGCTTTTCCCTTCTGACACAGCAGATGCCCCACATCCAGAATAAACAGTTCCTGGCCACATAAGCCCAGCAACATCCTTTGTATCTGCTGCCCTAAGAATTCAAGCAAATTCGGCTCAGGATCTGGAAACTGGGCTAAATGATGCCTCAAGCTACTGAAAAGCATCATGTTTTGACTCATACTAAAACTCAACATGACATATTTATAAATACTTTATTTTATAAAGTGGACAGCCTACATTATAACCACTAACTGGTTGATTCTCTTCCTAATGAAACCAAAGACAAATCGACTAAGATTTCAGCTGAATTTTGATCCACAGTGCATTGGAGCACTGAAGAATTATTACAGCTAACATGCAGCTTGACAGTACAAAGGTCTGTGTAGGCATAGCCTTTCTGTCCAGACCTAGTGGCTCACTCCAAGACTGACATAATAATGATGAAATCTTAAACTATGCAGAAATCTGTTCTGCCAGATTTTCCTCCACTTCAGTATTCTTCATGCTGATTCATGCAACATATATGGTCTGGAAAAGATAGCTTCAATTCCAGATTCAGTAATTATAAATAATTAGGTAACTGCTCCAACTTGGTTACTCGATCAGCTCTGCAAGCCATTTTTCCATTTTTTCTTGGATCATTCTTTCTTAGGAACCTCTGTTGAGAGCCAGCAATTACCTGACGCTTTCAAAAAAGAACAGCCCTATAATCAGTACCACTACTTACACTGCTGTTATTAGAAATGGAGTCTGACTATCCATTTGCAATCAGACAGCAGCCCCAGCAGCCCTACTTATTTCCCTTTCCTATTTGGAAATCTCTCACTAGTAAAACATTATCATAACCCTAGATATTTCAACCATAAACAGGTATCACTGAACACTTCTGAAGCTCCAAGAGAAATAGCATGGCTCTCAAAAGCAAGCCAGTAATTTTCTGTATGCTTGGACTTAGGGAAAAGGAGATGAAGAAATCAAGAAAGGTTAAATTTTATGAATGTGCAATGATCCAACTGTGACCAAAGGAAAAGACTGACTCCAGGAGTAGAACAGGTTTCTCTCTTACTTGCTTTGATTTTATAATTTGTTCAGTTTGGGGAGAACAGATACTGAGAAGAGCTGCCTTATTTCTGATGAATCATTATTGCCTGCTTGCACGGCTTTTTGCAATTCCAGTGCACCTCAATACCTCAGCAAGCCAATCTGACACGCTTGGCTAAAGGAAGACTCATCAGATACGATTAAAATGGCTTCTGCAGCAGCTTTTAAAACTATCCAAAATGAACTGAAGGGGCTTACTTCTGTGCCTGGGAGATCAGAAGCAGTTCAAAGGTGGGAGTCAAAATAGGAGTTAATACAATTGTAAACTGCAGCACAAAACCTTTCCCACAGTTGTTTACCTGTATTAACTGATAATTGGAGAATTCATACTACAAAAATAAATAAATAAGCATCATGATCTGAACTGATGCTCTTCCACAGGTGTAATCAGGGGTATTTCCCCACAGATTTTGTTACCTTGCAAGAATCTTTTCCTGTAAATCTGTATGCCATTGGTGGTCTTATTACCACTGTTTTTTTGAACATGTAGACCAGTGATATTGTCCAGCACCATAAGATCTGTAATGTTTGGTGAGAGCAGCATGTTGGTGTTATTAATCAGAAGTGTAATGTATGCAGTTTGAGGGTCATGTTCAACATCCACCTGAAAACAGAAATATTAGTATTAATGGTGCAAAATGGCTGTATGTGAATCTTAACAGCAAAATTAGTCTTGATTACTAATAAAAGTTTATTTTATGGGTAAACTTATTTTCTGAAGGCAGTGATGCATATTTGCATACCTGCAAATGGTGCTACACTCAGTTTGATCTCAAACTCCAAAGGAGATTTTAATCTTTGGTATGTCAAAGTGTTGCTTGGACACAAAGGGACAGAAAGTTGATGTAGGAAACCCAGCTCATGCAGAGCCAGAAGTGAGAACAAGAATCTAAATATCCCCTTGATACTTCATGTAACACAGAACTGGATCATAACTTTTTATAAACAGAGTCCGGAAAATTCTTAACTTTGAACTTCTGTACAACAAGGATCTTTCTTTTGCAAGCTGCCCTTGCTGCAAATTCATTCTCTCCATGCAGTTTTGGTCTCTATTTCCCTTTTTTTTCACAGCAACCATATTCTCCGAAGGGTTTTGGCTGCCTCAATTCACCCTTCCCATGGGAGGGCTGATGGAGCCACCAGTGAACTTGGAGTTCATGGCTCTGCTTCCAGTTAGTGGTGAAACACATAAGCTAATCATCAGTCTCTAGCAATACACACTTACGTGATTTTATTTACTTATTCCATTAGGCCATTAACTCTTATTAGGTAATTATACCCTCTAAATTAAATTATTTTGAGCACAGAATTGCTTACTGACCTCTCACCTTTCAAATTACCTTCCCCTATAACTCATATTAAACCAGAACTGTCTAAAACTTTATTGGATTTATAATATGCTGGCCTATAGTATAGCCATGATGGTGTATCAGGTTTCTAATAATGACACCAATTAACATTTATTTAACTGACTGTAGTATGATTCAGGATGAGCTTTTCTCTTTTTTCTTCCTCATTTTTAGGAAATGTTTACTCTGTATCTGGACAGTATCTGGACACAGGCAAATATAAACAATAAGCAGCCCCAACAGAAATGAGTTCTAAAAATATGAATTGTGGTAGACTTTAGAAATCACACCAGAGTTCATGGCAGCCACAAGATTCGATATATGTAGTTATGATTTCATTGTGCACCACTGATCTCTGCATTTCATACTAATTCAGTATAGATACAGATTAAAGTTTTAGAATATTTTATGAATCAAGGAACAAAAATGTTTATTGAAATTATTATTGCTTAGCTTGCATTTTTCTATTTAAGTGGCAATAATTAAAGTACATTTGAATAAATCTGTTTATATAATTCTCCTTGGTATACCACACCAAATTTTCCAAGCTCATTACAGCAAGTTCAACCTTAATTGTGTTAAAAAAAGCTTGTGAAGGAAAAAACCCAACTATTCATTGTACTAGATTCTGCAAATAATTGTCAGCATGTATAACAACAGTCTTAATCATATTTGTGAGGAAAGCATTACCAATTTCATGTGTTTGTATATCATGAACTATACTCCAATAGTCATGAGACTTAAAATCACAAAGTATTAAAAATGTGATACATTTGGGGGAGATTTTCTCTCCCCATTTCTGAACTGGCCTGACGCGGGCAGCATGCCTTTCAATCTTTCCTGTGGAGTCACCAAGGCTAGAAACTTTATTTTAAAAGCACAAACAAAATGAAACAGGAAAAAAAGCCTCAAAGCCACATAAAGAAAATACAAAGCCACAGAGCAGAGACCCTGACACAATCACCAAAGCAAGAAAATACACCTTGAAAGACGCAAGGTTCAAACTGCATGAGTTGTTAATACTGTATTATGCTCCACAGTAAGCGTGGATGGGCTTGTGCAGACAAATGCATGCAATATCAAAAGAGGGAGCTGGGGATACGGAGAAATAGAAAAAAAATTTTCCTCCATTCATTTTCCCATACCTTTCCCTTGCTATTCAAGGCAAAAAATGAGGATTTCAGGTCTGTTCCTGTGCTTCTAAGCAGGCAAAAATATATTCATTTACATTTGGGGAGAGGGGATATACACAGTAATTTTGATAAATTCCTACAATAAAATAGGCAGAGAAAGTAGCATGTGCATATTCACAGGCAGGTGCAGGAATATGGCAGCATTAGTCCTCTCCTTCCCCTAGGCAGGAGATTTAATGCACAGTCCCACACACTGTTCATTCTCTTTCTCAAACTAATTTTGCATTTTCTCTTAATTTTGTTTATTAAAATTCTTAATTAAGTGACTAAACAAAGCAACCCTTCAGAGGTATCCCAACTGTACTGCCTATATCCTACCCCAATCTTCTTCAGGTGGCCAAAAGGCCACATTTTTTTCATTTCTGATTAATATTAAATACATGGTTTGCATTTGTTCTTTTTGACTGGCAGCCAATTTAAAGCTAAATTCAAAAGGATTTGAAAGAATTTGGATTCTTTTCCTGATAGCACTGGAGAAAGCAGCAGATGAGAATCAAGCAGTAGGGAAGCTCTTGGGTTTGATCTCTCATAGAAAGAACCTCCTCCATACACCACTGCCATTGGGATCAGTAGCCACTGGATATCTCCTTTAAGCTGCTCCTCTAATTTGCCTGAAGATGTTTCCTCTTGTTTTTGGAGCGGGCGATTATGCTGCCACCCATCTACAGGAATTGAAGCCAATGGTAGCCACTGATGATGCATAAGTGCATACTCCATTTTTCCTATGCTGCTGAAGCACACCATATGTATCATTAGCCTCTGCAACTGATGTCACTTTGGGTACCTGGGAGAGTGGAGTGAAAAGAACCACAGCAAGAGCAAGGACATACTAGGAGAAAAGAGAGGAGGAGGGAATTTCCATGGAAGTGAATGGAATGGAGGATCTTTGGGAATAAATTAGAACAAATAGAAACAGTAAAGGAAGATCACAGAATTATAGATGATCTGCAATGCAAGAAAGCTTAGCAGACGAGAAACAAGACAGGTAAATGTGTTAAAAGTCAGACAGTCAAATTTAAAGATTTACTACAGCTCTGCTAAAGATTATTGTCATTACATAGTACAATTACAGAAAAGTTCAAGTCATACTATAGAATGAAGGTTTTAAAAGAGCACATTTCTGGAAAGAAAGAATTACGTGGGTGCTGTAAGCACAGGTAAAATTTAAACACCCCAGTTTCAATAAGGGTATTTCTGAGCTAAGGTGTTGTAAAAATCCTGACTCAAAGTAGTAAACATATGTCATTTCCATGCTCTGAGGAGCTACTCATGGTAGGAGGAGGAAAATGTGCAAAATTCATTTGTTTTCCATTTAAAACAGCTAAAGACCACCATATGGCCAAGTCTGTCTCTTAGCAGGAAAACATCTGTTCAGATGAATTAGGATTGAAGTAGATGACAAGGTAAGCAAAGGAAAGTAAAATTAACTGCACCTGGAGGTAGAAGACAATCACATACAACTGCATAGTTTTTGGTAATTTACAATTAATAGCACTGCAAAATTATTTTCTGATAATCCCTGCACCTACAACAGATTAACTTTGACCTTGTACAGAAGGGTTTCACAATTTTTAATTGAGTCTATGTGAGGCTGTTCTATGAATAGCAGAAAAAAAAACATGTAACTGTCTTAAACTCTGTTTCAGAGAGGCTCTGATACAAAAATTGGGAATCTACAGCCAGAAAAGCAGAAGGTTCTGTGATTCTGCTTCCCATGTCTGAAAAGCTCACTATTCAGCCTCATTAATCATGATATGCTCCCATTTCAATAACAACATTATAGGTAATTAGTACCATAAGATGTGATGCATATTCATTCTTCTCTATGCAAATTATCCAGTGCAGGTTATAATGTCACCTGCTCTGTACTAGTTATTGAACCTTCTACCCTCATGCAGCATTACAGTGGCTGAATTCAGATTTGTCTTACTGTTGGATGCACTGGATGCATTTTCTCTCTCCAAGAGACAGGTAAGATGATCTTCCTCCAATTCTAAAAATTAAGTCTTGCTTCATCCAGTGTAAAAAAAAAAAAAACCAAACAACAAACAAAACCCAAAAAAAGGAACAGAAAAATAACAGTCTAGGTAAATCTATCAACCTATGCCACATGAAGTAAAAATAGAATGGAAGGTTTAAAATTTCCTTAGAGTAGGGAGGGTTTTGCTCCTCATAAGCATGAGTCAAATGAGACCTTTTTTTCATAGAATACTATGCTGTAACTGAGTCCCACTGAATATGCAGACTATGACACACTGGCTTTTCTAATTAATATGGCTGTGTGATAGAATGGCCACAGACACAACAGGCATCACGGAGCTCTGTGCCCCATCCTTTGAAAGGAGTCCATACTTGACAGGTAGGGCACCCATGGTTTTGCAGGAATGTAGCTCAGAAGGCTGATCTTATTCTCTATAGAAGTTTGTCTCTCTCTCTGCCCAGCCTTGTGGCTGATTTCTAGAGTTCACTGGGCTTTGTCCATTTATCGTTCTACAAAATCACACTGAGTTATTTATTTTGACCATGAACCAAAATCCCCTGAAGTTTGAGAAGATTCCACTGACTTCAGTTTTGAAACAACACTGCAAAACTACGCCTCTTACAGAAGGTGAGACCTTCTTAACATCAAAAAGGACATTCTCCCAAATACTCAGTATGGGCACAATTCTGCTCCCACTTTTTAAAGGACAAACTTCCTACTTGGGTAGAAACTTCCTATTAAATTAGCAAGACAAATGTAAGAAAACTTACCACACCACATTTCTGAAGGGTTATTCCAAATTCAGAAGACACTGACATATTGGACACATCTTCAGGCTGTGGAGAAAAGGGAAAAGTCTACATAGTGTATGAAAATATGATAATTCATAAACTGCAGCACAAGTTAAATTATGTAAATAAGGAAATGAGAGAAAAATTTTAGAGGTATTCATCATCTTCAAACCTAACAGCTTTGTTATCCCATCAGTTTATCTTTTTTTCTAGTCCAAATTTGTATGAACTACTTATTCCCACAAGTAATTACTAGTATCTTAATTGATACACTACTCATCTTTTGGTTATCAGAATTCCCTAACAAAATGCATAGTTTTTATGCACAAAGTTCATCAGACTATGCGGATCCATTTAATTACCAAGTGTCTATCAGAATCAGCAATCACATAGCTGTATCTGTCACAATAACTCTTTGGAAGTCTTACAACTAGTTGCTGAAGCCATCTCAAGTGAACATAATTACCTGAGATGGAATTAGAAATGTACTAATTGGGTAGTAAATTCCCAGCAACGTTCACTTTTGATGTAACTGGTATAATCCTTACAAATATTAAAAGTGGAAAACCATCTTTTACTGACCAGCTGGTGGTTAACAGAAGACTCTCGTTTGAACAAAATTTTCCTTGTCCATGAGGGTATCAAAGCAAACAGTGAGTGGCTCCACTGATCATCTGAGGCTGCAGAAGTCAAGAGACGGTGAGGAGCTTCACTTGCTTGAATGACCAGAGGTAGGGGCATTGCTGAAAACCAAGGCAACACTCTGCATTAGAACTAAAGCTGGCTCCTGTGCTGCAGCTGCTTGCCACAGATTCCAGCCAAGGATGGGTGGGGTTTGTGGTACCCGGTGCCCTGTGCGCACGCAGCAACCAGCACGCTCTCCCTCAAAGCACTTAAAATCAATACAGGTAACAGAGACATGAGGCCAGACAGGAAACAGATGGGATCTGCCCCACAAAACCGAGCTGGAGTTAGAACAAAACTGTTTCCTACCTAGGGAACTCACATATGCCCCACAGAAAACTTCTTGCCACCTAAATGCAAAGCATCTAATGCATGAATTAAAAGGTTTCAGCCTTAAATCAACTGTTAATATTTTCAGTGCAAAGACATTTTCAGCAAAGCATAAATAATTGAAGCACTCTACAACGTGAGTGGCCTCAGCACTAAGGGCGTTCTGCTCCAAGGATACAGTCTGCCAATTAACCATTAACCATGTCAATACATATTCAGAACAAAAATACTTCCCAGTTGAGTAAGGGTCTCGGTTACATTTCAGCTGAATTGGAGTGCCATCAAATCAAATGCTCCTCAATTTAGTAATTAGCAATAGAAATGCTATCTTATACGCTTATATTTTTATGAAAGGTTAGTCCATGATATCAAACAAAATTACAAGAACAGTTTTGAAATCATATCACTTATCTACTGAAGTAAAAGCACCTATGACATTAAAAAAGGGAGCTTACACTAAAAATCAATAATTTAATATACTAAATTGTCAAAGTGTAAAGCTGCTGAATGAAGAGAAAAAAATCATGAAAATTTTAAAATGATAGTAGGCTATGTTTAAAGAAGATACTCTTTTTCATTCTTTGCATAATATTTCTCATTTATTACTTATTTTTAAATCCCATATTTTAATCATTAGCAATATATATTCATATGAACAAAAACTCATTGAAAAGCAAAGATTTTGGGCAAATGCCTTTTTTCTATAGTTTTCATTTAAAAAAACCTCTTATATGTTAATGAAATATGAAAAGTTGAAGATAGTCAAATCTCAATATGAGAAGGAGCATTTTTTTGAAAAGACACTGCTTTGTTGGAAGAATATTGAGAAATACTGTTAGCTGCAAATAGAAAAGACAGACAGAGAGCATTCAGAATTGGGGCCCTAAAGGAAGGGCTATAAAGGATCTTCAAGCATTGGTGCACAGGAATCACTGAAAAGATTTGTGTTAACATAATGAATGGGATGCAGTCCTGTTGCTTACAGAACCCAGATGGGCAAGTGCACCTTGGGGAGATTCACTGTCTTCCCAAGCCAGAATAGCATGCTTTTTTTATACTGGTTTATATCGGACAAAATTGTGTGTATATGGGCCAGGAAAAGCTGGTTGTTTATATTTTACAATCAGTTTTAATTTACTTCTCTAAGTTTTACTTAAATACTTAAACCACTGTCAAACAATGCAACAGACAGACTAATTAAGGGACTGTAAAAATAACAAGGTAAACTTGGTGAGAACAGTAATATGTATAATTACAATACCAAATGTCTGTGTATCTCTGGGGCTGGAATTTTTTCAGGGCAGTCATGCATGGCATACTTCTGTTTCAAGACTAAGCAACAGCCCCAATCACTCAGGATGACACCAGTGCTGAACTGTAAGTTCCAGTACAGACCTACCAGTTGCCACTCTGAGCCCACCTGGCCATTGCACTCCCCAGCAGATCCAAGTATCATACTATATCTCACCTACAATGGCTCTAAACCTATGTTCTGACAACTGAATCAAGCCTCTTTGCAGTCTTGTATAGATATATCCAAACACTGAAAAAGATTAATTTTATATTTGTTATGTCTCTCACATATTAATGCAATTGCCATTGCATTCCTATGGAGGTGGAGCACCAATTCTCCCTTTTTATTTTCTTGCTAGGCTGCAGGAGATGCACTCTCCTTTATAGTAAACAGAAACACAGAGCTCCTTTGTAGGGCTTCATAAGAGTCAGAAGTCAAAATGGCAAAATGTGTGGGCTGGGTTGAGCAACTTCTGCCTTGAAAGTGCTTCTTATTTAGCAGACCATCTCCTTCTGAATTTTGGATGAGGGAGGTCAGTCAACAAGAAGGGGGTAATTGCTTCATAAAACATATTTTGTTCTTGTGCCCTCTGCAGCATGACATCTCTATCAGCACATCCAACCGCACTTTTCATGTGACAGCAAATCCTGATACTCCCCTCTGGAGAGTATCAAGTTCACAGTAACCAATTTAATTAACTGATCATGTTCTTTGACTCTGAATAAATCTCTGGATTACTAATTACACAGATGAGTCTATTTTCAAGTCGTGCTTTGTTATCACTTACAATCCTGAAAATAATGTGCCGAGTTCCCAGCAGAAGTCTCCAAGCATGTTATTTGGCTGTTCCATCACCAGTAATTGGAGGTTGGGGATTTTGCAGGTTCTTGACATTATGTTAAGCAGCCTCAACACTGACAATGATTACAAGGATACTTCTGCAAATTCACTTGTATCTTCCCAGCACTCAGTGGAAAGTTTTGTTCTAAATAGATACAGTCAGTGTGATACATGTCCATACACCAACACGTGCCACTGCCTTCCTCTGTATTTTTTTTCTCATCCTTCCCACTAATTTTTAACAATATAGGCTGTTTTATAATACCCTGGTTTCCCTTGCCAGTAAAGCAGCACTTTTCTATCCCATTATTTTTTGTAGTATTGATTGTCAGTTAAACAAATTTTTCCTTATCCACATGTCACTAGAACATTATACAGCTCAGTGCAGTTCACCTGCAACACAACTGCTTTGCCACATAACTTGCTGCATAATCTTAACATCAAGACAACATAACTGTATTTATCAATTCTCCTGCTGTCTCTTTTCAGATAAGGTCCTAGATGGATTGCAGATGGCTAATGACTGCTTGAAAAGCTGGACACTGACTGTGTGAGAAAGGATGGTACTGGCACAACACATTCTGTGGTTTTCACGTCTATTCTAGATTTCTGTTCTGAAATTGTTTTAACAGATTCATCTGTGGTTGGAAAATACTAATACTTGACTTCTGAGGCCTGTCACTAACAAGCATTGAGCTTTCTTTTGGATTTCTTTCTGCCATTCAGAAGTGTGATTGCACCATTATCAGTGCCTCTTCAGAGGTACATCTCAATTCTGACACCAACACTCTGGTCTCTGCGTTCCTTCCACTCTCTTTTCTTCTTACTGCTTCAATCTCTGCAATTTTTCTGGCTGTTTTCAGAAGAGCCATTATAAGAGTTGCACAGTCTTCACTTCCACTAGTTTCTAAATGGAAACTATTCCCACCCCTTTTTGAAAGGGAAACTGCAAAGCAGGGGAACATTTTCAGGTTTACACACAGCCCAAACAATCCCCTCTCTGCTGAGTTTGCCAGGCTGCCACCAGGCAGTCCCAGAGTACAGCGCCTCAGGCCAAAACATTTCCCAGACAGCAAACCAGTAGAGCATGAGGCTTAATCTGGGGCTTTCTTGCAAACATCTCTGAAAATGCCAAGTGAAACAGTTCACCAAAGAAAGGCAGTAATTTCACTTTGAGATGTGAGACAAGATCACCATTTTTAAGATGAAATTTTGTTTAGTTTTCCTTTATTATATATTCCAAATTTTTACAATATATTATCAAATTGTTAAATATTTTATCTCACTTTTAATTAAAACATTACTAAAATGTTTTCCCATGATTGAATCCTCCATCAACCCAATATAAACAGATATGCCAGAACCCTATCTTAAACTGCATATTGCTAGCTAATTACAGTGTTGCTAGGTGTGCTTTGTAATGAATTACAAAACAAAACCATGAAAATAAGTATCAATATAGCTGAAACAGCTGGAAGATTGGTGTAACATTTTACTATTCATGTTACTATAGTATTCACTCAGTCCCACATATGTACAGTGCCACAACAACATGAAATGACAAATGCACAGTTGATCAGAACAGTCTCTGCTATTTAATGCTGTTCAATTTTCTTTGCTGTTCTCCCCAGGCATTCATCTGCCACTCCTCAGCTTTGTGCACTACTGCTTTGGATGGTGATCTTTTGCTCTTTTGGACCTCTAGCAGCCACACTCAAGACACAAGCAATATACTTAAGCAGGAGAGCTCCCCACTCCCAGCTCTCACTCCATTCGCTTGCTGCTCAGGGTGTGCAAATGGAGAGAGGATATGACCTGGCACACAATGCACCTACAGTGTTGAGACTGTGGCAACAGTGGGTCTGTGTTCATACCGGCTGGAGGTGGAACGATGGGTAACTAAGAAAAGAAACTGTCCTATCTTTGTGGTCAGTGTACTGTCCATTGCTAAGAAACTAGTTTTGTGTAACAACAGGGTCCTTCAGTGCTAAAGCATGAGCCTTTACCACTGGATTAAATGGGCTGAGTCCTGAATATGGTAGTGGCACAGATGGACCACCATTAGATGGGTAGGTATAACACTATAGTGCCTAACTTGTTCTTGATAGAAGTTAAGGTGAATGTTATTCTTGCCCAGGGCAATTAAAATAGTCTTACAATAGGTTTGCAGCAAAGACTCCACTATGTCCTTAAGGCACCTGTACCTTTACAATGCAGCCTAACCTGCCAAATTCTAGTAGGCAAGTGAAGATTCTGACAAGTTTGTGAAATGTCAAGTTCAGAATTTAAAATTACCTGACACTGAGAGGAAAAAAAGCAATTCTAAGACAGTCATTCTGATTTTTAGCTCTCAAGGGCTGCATATTTCAAGTCTCATATCTGCAGTCTGATTTGCTTTCCCCTAGAATTTAGAAAAGCTCTGAATAATCATGTTTTATTTCAGTGGTGAAGAAAAGAGTTAAATGTACTTGCTTACCATATTTTTTTTTTCTGTTGTTCTGAATTATTCCCTGTCCTGAAAACCAGCCAGGATACAAGATCCAATTTGAAGTCCTTTCAATTACACACAACAATGAACAGCAAAGGTAGTAATTTACTGTATTTCAGTTTTGAATGTTGCCATTAGCTTTTCTTGTTACAAAGTCAAAGAAACTATGGGCATCAACAATACAAAATGATTCTACTTTCCTGGCCTGTTTTGAGTAACTCAGAGAAGACTTGAACATAACTCTCAAAAATCCATTGTGTTTCCCAATCACAGGGCTATTCTGGGATTGCTTTTTCTCATCTTATCCAGAAACAACTCAAAAAAGCTTCCAACAGAAGCCCCTGAGATCAGTGTGCTGCCACAAACCGTTTTACTTCAGCACACTGCCATTTTCAATGACAAAGGTTTTATGCATAAGTTCTGATCTTGCTGCTTTCACTGATAACTTCTTTAGTAAGAAATAAGTCTAGTACCCTGATTAAGCAAACCACTAAAAACTTAGCTTTAAATATGTTAAAAATTCATGCTTACTAGAATGGAACAATTCTTAGTTATAAAATCTGGGATACAATTCAGTACTTGCAGCAGCCCCTCATTTAACACATGTATTTACCTACTAACAAAATGGCAGTTACATAGAATCATCTAGGTAGACCTGTAAAATCAAGTCTAACCATAAACCTAACACTTCCAAGCCCACTAAACCACGTCCCTAAGTGTCATATCTACATGTCTTTTTAGTACCTCTAGGGATGGTGATTCAACTACTTCCCTGAGCAGCCTGTTCTAGTGCTTGATGACCCTTTCAGTGAAGGAATTTTTCCTAATATTTATTTTAAACCTCCCCTGGCACAACTTGAGGCTGTTTCCCCTTGTCCTATCACTTGTTTCTTGGGAAAAGAGACTGACACTCACCTCCTTTCTGGTAGCTGTAGAGAGCAATAAAGACTTCCATGAGTCTCCTTTTCTCCAGGCTAAACAACCCCAGTTGCCTCAGCTACTCCTCAAAAAGACTTGTTCTTTAGACTCTTCACCAGGTTCATTGCTCTTCTTTGTACATGCTCCAGCACCTCAATGTCTTTTTTGTATTGAGGAGCCCAAAACTGAACACAGTATTCAAGGTGTGGTCTCACCAGTGTCAAGTTCAAAGACACATCACTTCCCTAGTCCTGCTAGCCACACTATTTTCAGATCACTAGTAAGACACTGCATGTCAAATAGCCCATTTTGCTTTAGTGTCAGAAGGTTCTTCTGAACTCAAAACTGCATGCATTTCCTCTCTCAGTGGACTGCATATTAATAATTCGCAACCCATCAGAAAGCATGATGTGAGCAGCAAGGATAACACTGAATATAGGAACAAAATAAGGAAGCTCAGCAAATCTGAATTATTTGCTTTCATATTTAAATTAATAAATTAATTTGTGGATTAGACATGGCATGGGACAAAGAAATTAGAGGCATCTCACTAGATTACTTCTTCAGAGTGTGTAATTTCTTGGCAAATTTATGTCATGAAATCATCTCTTGGGGAACAGCAGCCATGGGGGGGTGGGTGTCTATTTCAGACATTGCATTGCCCCTGTTAATGCGCTGTAAGAGGATGTCATAACCTTTCAGGGTACTCATCTCCATCACACTTGGGTGAGGTATCACACTATTTATTATACACATATAAAGAAAATAAAGACCAGAGCCTCAGAGAAACTATGTGATCTGCTCAAATGTACACAAAGAGTCTGTCAGCCTTCCGATGCAGCTCCTCCAAGCTCTAAGAGACTTCTCTAAGTATTGGTGTACCCTATTTCAATCAGATTAGGGAACCATCACTGGAAATGCTCAGTGTATGAGACCAGTGACAAGTATATTTTATACCTACTATAAAGAATATTAGCATCCCAGAAACACTTCTAGACCCTCTACCTCTAGGAGTCTTTCTTGGTCCAGGACAAAGTATATTAGCTACTATAACTGCAGAGGTTTTTGAAAATAGCTTCAGGAGTAGCTATTGCAACAGTGTCAGTAAACGCACAGAGGTTAAATTAGCTTCTGAAAAGGAACAAGGTCTTGATCTGCTTGAAGTAATACAGGTTTTCTACAACATTGGGAATGCTGGGCATTCCAAATGCTGGGCTCCCCTATGTCATGTTTAATGAGGAAAAAAAGCTCCTCCTGAAAATGATTCAGAATACGAACTGGTATCTTCTCATAGGCGCTCCATTCTAGATCAGCTGTTTAGGGAGACTAGAGCACCCTCATTCCTAACTTCTGAGCAAACATTCCCCTGTGGCCCAGCACCAAGAGTCCCACTGATGGGCCCACTAGGGCCCAGTTCCAGTCCCTTGCCCACCTTCACATCCATGCCCTGGGACAGCACTGAAAAAAGTTACATACCTGTCATTCCCAGACATCCCACCTCTTTTTGAAGCCACGGATTATCTTTAATAACCTAGAGTTAACACAGAAGAGGGTAATTATAAAAAAGAAGTTTTCATAAATATCTAATATTGAACTCTTATGCTGAATTTATGCTTCACAATTAAACAGAACCCTGTCCCACAAACCCTTGACTTTCCCAAAATTAACTACCAGAAGATACACAACACGGCTCTAGAGGCCTCCCACAACTTGCTAAGCAGTATGAGGCTCTGCTGTCTCCCAGTATGGCTTGGGGCTCAAACTGTACTTACACTTCATATGATGAGGCTGAGCCTCTGCACAGTAGTGGAGCAGGAGAGTTTGCTATTAGTTTGTTCTTATAAAATAATCTTTCTTTGCCATTGTCAAAGGCAGATGAGGACACAGGAAAATCCAATCACTAGAAGTCAGCAGGAATGCATCCATATTGAATGCTCAAGACTACTGATACTACATACATTTTTCCTTTGGACCATTACGTGGAGCCTTTCAAAGGGACCACAGGCTAAAAACTGCAGCTCACGAGGCAGTCTGTTGACAGCATCCCACCTGTGCCCAGACCACAGAGACTGCTACTGAAATCACAGCTCTAAAATGTCAGTAAAAGAAACCAGTGTCTTTTAGGATTGTTAATGCCCAGTGTTTTGACCTGGATGTAGTAGTCATTTCACTTAAAAATGCTTTCTTGCAGAAGATAAGAGCTAGGAATACTGGCTGATTAACAGTGATCTCCTAAGTCCACTGAATGATGTGACCCACACTTGCTGTTTTCGGTCTGTTCTCAAGTATTGAATATGAATAACGGTAAACACTGACTTGTGTCAGTAACACTGTTTCAGTACAGCAAGTTAGGAGCATTTTTCTTCTTTGCCTGCTCAGGGGAGCCATCAGTTTGATTACCGCTAGAACTGTAACTTTAGTTAACCTTGTGTGCCCTTCAGATAGGGCACTTTCCCTCAAAGCAACAGCAAATGCATGACATATCACAAATGTGGATGCACCAGGAGCCCTGGGTTTTAAGTGGTGACTGCTCTGGGAAACAAGTACATATGGGATTGGAGGCAGCTCTTGTGGAGAAAGGACAGAAAAACAAACACAAAGGGGAACATGCAGCACACTCTGAGCAGCCCCGGAATGCAGCTCTGGGAGGCCCCAGGCTCCAAGCTCTTTGCTAGAGGTTATCTGCAAATACCTCGTTGTACATCTCTCCCTGCACTCCAGAATTCTTGAACAAAACCTGAGTTATGCCAAAATTCTCTAATGCCATTATTAATTTCTTCTCATTGATTAAATAATCCATATGAACCTGACTTTTGAGTAGCCAAGCATCTAAAGAATACAGAAAACCCAGGAAACTCCAGTGGGAGATTTAAACAAAAAATTGTCTGGTGGATAGAGAGATATACATATATGTATGCATTTCCATATGGATATGCAGCAGTAAAATCTCATGTTAAAAGGGAATTAACCTTTGACAGATATTTCTAGAGCAGTCTAGATTATGTCTAATCTAATCTATAGTCTAATCTGCATTAAGAAAATGTGTACCAGTACACTAAACGGATGTAACGACAGCAGTGTAAAACACTGATGAAAATATAAAACACCTATACGATGGTCTATTACGTTAAATGTTGAAATAAATCTTGCTTATAAATATAAATCCCAAATATTACCCTTATGCATTATATCAGTATATATATGAATGTGAATGTTAAATGTCAACAATTCCTTTGTAAATGAACCTGTAACGAAAGTACAGTGGTCTAAGTGTGAAGAAAGGCATGCAGAAAATGTGGCTTGCTAGCCAACAAGCTTTATTCCTCAGAAATCAGTGTACAAATGGCTCCTGATTTCCACAGACTCTAGGCATTTATTCATCTGTAGTTTTACAACAGCTCCTGCACAAAAATCTATAGTGCTCATATGTCCACGCGTGCGTCAACTAAAAATGACATTACAGCACTCCTTGTTTTTTCTCCTGCCTTATCTGGCATTCAGTTCTCAAGAGTCTGTGCTGGAAAATAATAGTCTGGATATTCAGCACAATTCTTCCACTCCGCTGCAGTGTGTCCAGAATACCAGAGAGCATCACAAGGGGTTCTGCAGGGGCAAATAGGGCCAATTCTATGGGCCAGCGCTCCCATCATGCTTCAAAGGTAATTAATTTAATGCAGTAATATTGTCAGCAGATATTTTCCCAAGTTTTACATTAATTTATTTTTCTGGTGGAAAAATAAGGCAGGGTGTTGTTTGGTGTTGGGTTTTTTAAAATTTATTTTCCTGTAATACTATTTCCTACTGATTAGTCTTCTTGTACTTAAACCACAAACTAACTGTTCGTAACTCTCTCCATCCCCTACACCAATCTCAGGTATTATCCACACGGGCAAAAGAAAACTACGTTGACACATTCTGAGAGAGCTTGATAGATAAAGAATGAAACATAAAAGCTGTATCCTAAACCGCTCGTGGCGTTCCCAAGAGCGGGCTGACTCCAGCGGGCCAGGGTGCTGCGACTGGCCATAACCGCACCGAACGCCCCTGCTCAGGCAGAGCAGCCCGGCGCAGCC
>NW_020799098.1:12979943-13048095 GCF_003259725.1 Athene cunicularia | reverse complement strand
GGCCGGGGGCCCAGGGGCCGGGCGGGCCGCGGGGCGAGCGGCCAACGCAGCAGCGGTAACTGCGAGCGGGGCTGAGCTCGGTGGGGAACGCCGTAGTTCTTGACACACCTCTGTTGGGAAGGATTTTACTGCTTGCGTCGTTTAAAAATTCACTGGAACAAACGGGCTGACTCGAAAAAGAGGCCGGTTTACGCATTTATGCTCTAAATATTGCCCTACTGGCCTCTAGTTTTAACCACTGGTGACCCACTAGTTGCTTCGCAGCCATCACTTCTTGGACAAGGCTGTATTGTCAATATTTTTTAGGGGATAATGGAGAGTGTAACCGGCTTGAAGAAACTTTGTGAGATAATCGAAAATAAACACTAATTTCCACCCTAAACCAGTAAGAACAATCCAGTTTCCAAAGCATTTTGCGAACTTTTCCAAAGTTAATGTTACAGACAGCAGAAGCAGAGTGTTAGTACTAACCCACAGCAGTAACTTTGCACTGAGGGTACGCACATACATGCATACCCGAGAAATGAAGGAGACAGAACACATTTTATAGTTTCTTTGATGCAAAACTAACAGGGTTTTCTAAAGCATGTGATTTTGCTAATAACATACCTGTCTTGCTGTTTTAAGGGCTGTGGTGGATGGTTTGTATCTCTTTATTACATAAAGTGTTGGTTTGAACTTGAGGATTGCAGAAGTAGCACATACCCACAGAACTGCTACCGGGCAGATGTCTTTTCTGAGAATTGTTATCGACTTGTGCTTCTTTCTCCCATCGTGTTTAATCCCAAATCATGCTGGATTGACTGGATGTAGCAATGGTTGGCGCTGGCACAGTTGGGAAATCTGGAACCCTGCAGAGCATTCCGCTAACCTGCAGTGGGGGGTCTGGTCTTGGCTTGGTTTCTAACCACACTTTTTTTCAGCTATAACAGCTCTGCTGTGTGTGCGTATCTGCTAGTGTTGATCGTCATTAAACATGACATAAGAGAAAAATCCTCTTGCTCCCCGCTGCTTTTATGTAGGAGGATTGAAACTCTGTTTGAAGCCATGCTTTAGCCTAGTAATGGAAGCACTTCAAATGCTGGATCAATGCATCCTGTGCAAGTGCAAGCCTTTTTGATTCAATTCCCATTTTCCCTGCATTAATAGGTGGTATCTTTATTGTACTGCCACTACCAACTCAAATATAGCCATGTACAATTTTATGCTTTATGTCATTTATGTCAATAGGGAATAGATGCTGTCAGTTCTCTCTGGCCCAGATCTTCAGATGCATTTAGATGCTTAAATGCCATTAAAATCAATGCTGCTGCGGTAAAAGAGTTGTTTATTTTGAAAGAAAAATAAACTGCTTGCTGATGCATACAGAGCACATTGCAGGGTGGGCAGATTGTGTCTGATTTCTCAAATCAAACACGGCTACCATAGGCTGTCTATGCCTGTTCCTTCTTTGTACTGTCTGCCTCACCAATGCTACAGAGCAAGCCTGTTGTGTGTGTGGCAGGTACTGAACTGCACATATTACTGCCTTCTGTATCCAAAATAAAAGCAGGGATAGTTTACCTAAGTATGCCATGTTCCTTCCCAAGCAGCTGAATTATCCTTGCAACAGGAGCAGGGCAAGTACCTGGAGTCTGAAGAACCACAATAAGCCACCAGCATTTGTCACTCGGCCCTGATTAATCACTGTTCTGTAGATCTCAGCCTGAATCTGTGAGACTTAAATGTATGCAGTTAAGTGCCTTACTGGTTTGTTGGTCTCTGCATAAGATGCACTGGGATAGTTTTAAGAAGAAACCTTTACCATGATTACTTCAGACCACGTGGTGTGTCATAATACATTTCTATCAGTAATATTCTCATGTTAGAGTAAAGCGTTGCCTGGAGGCTTTTGTGGCCCTTTGGGTTGGATTTTGTCTCATTATAGTATTCTGGTAGATTAACCTGATGAAGTGTTGCAATAATTACAGTTAGACTTACTTTCATTCATTTTTTAATGCTCTGAAATGGGAGCTCTATAGCACTTCAGTTGCCAAAATAACAAATTACTTAAATGGAGAGGAAGACAATGAGATTAGAAATGTTATCAGGAAAAACAAACCCTAGAAAAATGCAAATGCTTTTAAAATGATAGTGTTGGAGATATAAAGGAGTGAAAAGAAATACTGGATGAATATGAACAACTGGAGAAAACAAGTCAAGAAAAGCAAATTCTCATTTTGGAGTGCCTGTGGTGTGAGGTACAGTTGTGAACTCAACATGGCTACTTCCACAAGTCTCAGTCACTCAACCTAAATTTTGTGAACTTCTGATTTGGGACAAATAAGTTAAAAGATTGCTGAGGGAGACTTGTAGCTGTTCTTTTGTCATAAGTAGATTTTTAGGAACTAGCATCTGCAATTCACCATGTTTTAGAGGCTAACCCAAGAATATAATCTGTATTATTGAGCATCTGAATTGCAGAGAGGTGATAGAGGCAAGTTATAAGGAATGAAATTTATTCAAAGGCTGGGCAGTTCACCATAGTCTGTGAAAATGCACTACTTTATATACCAATTGGCTAAATAATTCAAAGAGAATCTTTCCATAAGACAGTTACATGCATAGTGGCTGCAGCCATATCATTGGACTACAGCAAAATGCCATCGGTGGATTGAAAACCTGAAAAATAATTTTAAAAGTAGTCAAGATAGGGTGGCTGCCATCTTTTCCTTCACTAAAAAAAATTCCTTGCAGTGCTGTGTTTGGATGTATTGACCAGCATTAGTATTATTTTTTGGTCTGTCTAGTACACAGGAAAGAGTGTGTACAAGAGGTTTTGTTTCCACATAGTCTTTGTCCATACCAGGGGCTCTGTATGTGTATTAGGGGAGGTAAATGCCAATGATACAGGCTGCTTTCGGGGAAGGAAGATGGTGAATGAACACTTTCTTATGGTTATTTCTTCCTGACAGAAACTTTCCCGCATAAAGCTTCAGTTAGGAATTTTTTCTCATAGCTGGGTAACAAAAATACTTGGCGTTCTCTTCATTGCAGGCAATTATAGACAATTTTAATTAACTTGCTTTAATTGAGAAGTTTGAACTCAAGACCGTGAGCTTGACTCCATAGTTAGTAGTTAGATCTTTTGAGAACAGATGGATTGATTTGACATGTTTACACCCTCTAACAACATTTCAGATTAAAATTCTACTTCTGCACTGATAAATCAAGTTCATTAAATTATTGTTTCTCAAATAGGTTGAATTCTCATTAGTTTTCAGCCTGTATTTTTCAAAATTTTTCAGCTAATACTGAAATAATTTTCAGGACAGAAACATGAATGTATCCAGGCTGCTGTCAAAGATGTTTCCAGTGAGTCTGCATGATCTCAGTGTTATATTTTATCTGTTTTCTTTCGGAAGTTCAGAAGGATGATTCCCAGAGACTTCTGGAAAGCTTCAACTCTGATGAAAAAGAGCACACGATCCCGAAAAATAAAGCAGAACTCTACACATCAAAAGAGGAAATGGTGTTGGAGGTAAAGCTCTGCTCTTCTTGTTGGATGTCTATTTTGCTGCATGTAGCAATGAGCACATTCAGGGCCTGGTCTAAACTGTCTTAATTTTCATGGATTTGGAATTGAGCCCTTAAAAAGTGTTCAGAAAAAGTGAAAGGAGAGGGAGAGTTGATGGCTGCTTATGAATGCAAGAATTTCAGGCACTCATTCCCCTTATGAATTCCATTTCTCTTGGGGGCATCTCTTTGGATATTTTAATCAGGATCCTGAGTTCTTTTTGGACAGGGGCTTCTTTGGTTTTGTCCCTTAATTTCAAAAGGCTCCTTATTGACACTGCACTATTGACATAAGAAAAAGTTCTTAAGTACTGAAATCAGTGCTGACAGTTGATAGTGGATGATTTCCTGGAGAAGGAGATTTATTAGAGAGATTTCAACAGTAGCAAAGTTCCTTCATCAGGTTCAATCTGAAACTAATACTTTTTTTCTAAAACCTCCTTAAAGGCTCCAACTTCTAAAGCTTCTACTCAGGGGAGGGAGAAATCATAAATTAAGTAAAACAAGTATGTTTGCGAACAGCAGCATCTTCATTGGCTTTCTCACATAGGAATTTCTCCCATCAGGCACCAGCTGAAGATACAGTGCAGAGTTCAAAGGACCACAACTACTGAAACACCACTGTGGTGAGCTGACATTCAAGGACAATTAGAGAAACAATTTAGAAAGAAAAGTAGGAGAAGGTATAAACTTATAAAATTAACCCACCCTCAGTCAAAAATTCAAATAACTTTTGGTGTGATAATCTCCAAATAGCTTGAGAACCAGTTCTACCCTGTAGTAGTTAGGTCATTGCCTTTCACCCAATGCTGATTTGAGTACCCTTGGTGAAGCTAAAGGTTGTGAGTTAAACTGCACATTTAAAAAAAATGTGCAGTTCAGCTAACTCATTGTAGATAAATTAAATACATGCAGAAAGTGTCAGTTAAAGTCAGCTGGTCTGGAGCTTAGCTTGTAACAAGGACAGGTTTCAAGACAAAGAGAAGATAAACATTATTGTAAACATTTTATCGTTGATTTAAATCCTGACAGGTAATTAATCTTCATTTAAGTTTTGCAATCAAGAATGGTGACGAACCATGGCTGGTTATTTTGTTTGAGTTAAAGTAGAGCATAACAAGTGAGATGAATTACATTCTCTTTTGGAGTGTAAATCCTATGGGAGAGTTTATTCGATGATATAAATTTATGCATAGTACCAGTTCTTTTGAAAGGGGATCACGTGTTTTAAGGGTGATCATTCCCAACTATATTCATTTCCCAAATACGTTAGCTCATTTGTTATACATTAAGAAGTAATCTTGTTATTTGAAGGGACTTTTCCCACCTATTTGTTTAACTACTAAATTTTTTTTTCCTATTAATTTGTTTCAATTCCCAGAGGCTTTTGCTGTCACGAGCATCAAATTTCCAGTTCATGAAGAAGCATAGGTGGAACATGCTTTTAGCTAGGTTAGAGCACTTAAGGAAAACAGATATTTTCATTCTGGGACCTTCCACATTGCAATAATACCATAATTACTGTATTAATAATAACTGTGTATTACTCATGCCTGCTGAGAACCAGAATGTGTTAGTTCTAGCACACTGTGACAAGGCTTTATGGCTTTGGACTGCAGCTGCTCTGCCTCCAGCCATTGCAGAGCAATAGCTCTGTTGGCTTCTGTGCCTGGATATGTGCTGCAGCAGTGGGACTGTTTGGTATGAGCAAGTGTTTTACACCCTGACCTTGTGCTTTCAACTTTATCAGTAAATCCAAAAATTACTTCTGGAAATAAATGAGATGGAGATGAAAAGGTGCAATGATAAAGGAGTCTATTGAATGACGTAGTTTGCCTTTCTCTTCCCATTTCTATTTTTAGACTCTATTAGCACTTTGATATTTCCTAGAAAAATCTATATAAAGAAAATTGTGTTTTGACAAATTAGATTCTTCCATTTCATATCAAAATCAAGAAAGTTAGAACAGAAAATCTCCTAAAGCTTAGGTTTAAACATTGTATCTTTTGTTTATAGCCAACCGTTTATTAAGCCATACATAGTCTCACAAAACAAAGCTGATTATCACATTGTTTCAATGCCTAAAGCAGTGTCTAGGAAAGAGGAGGAGCAGAAAGTCAGATTACGTAATATAGCAGATTGTATGAAAAGAATGCATTATCTATAAAAAGTTCTTTGGAAGAACATTGATATTTTCTCTAGATTATAGGTAAGTGTGGTATTATAAAAGTTCTGCCTGGAAAAAATGACAACTAGTGTTGTTTAATCTATTGTTCCTTTATTTAAGTTGAAAGACGGAATTTATAGGCATGATGATATCTGTGGATCTTATGCTTTAGTAGTTTCTATTATTAAGATAATTTCAGTCTCTCATGTGAAATCTTTAGTTGCTGCTAACAGGGAGGGAGAAACCTGAAATGTGAATAACTTGTGAATACCAGCTATTGCCCATTTTCCCTTGCAGGACTAAAAGTATTTTTGAGCAGTGGTAATGACTGAGTTCCCTCTTCTGGGTTTCATACTCTGATTGAGTCTTACAGAAGACTTGTGCCAAAGCAGAAACAGTCAATAAATAGCTATCAATAGTAATTTCTAAGTTCTGTAACCAGAAGGGGCATGTGATACTTACAGTGAACAACCATTAGGTCTGCTGCTGTTCCCAATGATTCTCTGTTCTTTTCCATACAGGAAAGTGAGTCTCCTCTGAACAGTAACATCACAGCATTTGCATTAAAGGCAAAAGTGATCTATCCCATCAACCAGAAATTTAGGGTAAGGTTTTAAATTCTACTTGCAAAAGTTAATGACCATCTTTCTATGTCAGAGTAAACTGTGGAGTCAAGTAATGGAAGAAAACTTACTGCCAACCTGCTTAATAGGGATGTTTCTTTGTTTATAGTCCATTGTCTCAGGGCTTATTCTGTAAGACATCAGCTGCTTTCAGCTCCCTCTGAAACCTGCAGTGCTTTATGTGGTATCCAGTCAATTTTCACTTTAGTCAGGAGAGGTTGGGTCTGTCCAAGGAGCCATTAGAAAAAAACCCAGAAAGGTCTGCCCCTCAATAAGAAAACATTCACCAAGTAGATAACCACAACAGAAGAATGCTTTCTAGGCAGTGCAGGAACCTATCAGTATGATGAAGTTTAATTTATATGGAAAAACTTTTGCCATATATATTTAATTTTTCACTTGAAAGCAAACACTGCAAATTGATGAGATGTTTATCTCCTTATTGTATTGTATTATTTGACCTTGTAAATGTTCTTTAACTGTAGCCTTTGGCAGATGGCTCATCCAATCCATCTCTGCATGAGAATCCAAAGCAGGCAGTTCTGCCTAATCAGGTCATGGAGACATCTACGTCAGGCAGCCTGGGATCCCTGAGCCAGGGAGACAAGGACGACTGCAGTTCCTCCACAACAATACATTCCACAACAAGCGATGACAGATTTCAGGCTCGAGCCTTCCTCAAGGTGACCAGTTTCCCTGAAGTGCTAACGTGTGAGAGGTAAGAAGTAAACCTGCCCTTGTGTTCGGTCATTTCCTAGTGTGCCCCACTGGTTTTCAGGATGATCACTAAAGGTCTGGTGTAACCCAAAGGCTGGGCTTGAATGCATACATTCACCATATCAAGACAGGGTTATCTGCTTATAACCCTAAAAAAATGGCTGTGGAGATTAAAATAATACATCACGCTACATATTGAAAGTCAGTCTGTTATTTAGGAAATTTGGGGAATCAGAACTTTGGCAAAAGCTGTCTCGTAAAAGGTATGTTACTGTTTGGACAAGGAGATCCCTTTGTTTTGGCTCTTATGATCAGTTCACACCTCCTGTGGCATGCTCAACTGGGGTTGGAGTCCCCTGCACTGTGCAACATCAAGTCACACAACAGGTGCATTGTGAACAGCAAGTGGCAGTGGTCTGTTCTCTCTGTTTTAATGCAAACTACTCAAGTCTTATTGTGGGAAAACAGTTCCTTTCTTGGACATGCCACTGATGAGCAGGTACCGCTAATCAAAATGAACTGTCAGCTCTGATTTTTTTTCAGCTGCACCATGGCAAGGTGTCCCTAGATGAATACATATATGTCTGTATTCTCATTAGAAAGAATAAAGAAAATTGTATTTGTGCCACTGGGGAACTGGGGAAGGTACTAGTGATGAAGCATATTTTCAAAATGTCCTCTCTTATTATAGCTGGCTTAATTTAAAGCCTTGTTTTCTCTTTGTTGTAGCCACTCATGCCTATATTTAACTCACCTTTTTCTAAAGGGAGCTGCAACCCTAACTTTGTTAACAGCACTAATTTGTTTTGCTTACTCTTATGTAGAGATATTTTATCTGAAAGAGAAGGCAATGTGGAAATAAAGTGACTACTGCTGTTTTGGGGCAGTGCTTTTAGGAGAATTTACTGGTTAAATGAAGCTATTACATGGTGTTACCCTTTTGGGTAACTTTCATTTAGATTGATATTAACACTTCTTTAATCTTTGTTTTAGTTTTGATGTTAAGCTCTGCCTTTGCAGTCTTATTTTAAAAGATCTCATGCTTCTTGATACTGAACTCAGAAAAGAAAAACATGTGGTAGGTACTCATGTCTCATAGCTATTTGTTTTGAACATCTTAGTTACATATCAGTTTAGGAAATAACATAAGCAACTGGCTAGCTGGGAAGTAGTGTAGCAAAGTTGCTTATCTATTTTTTCTGCATATATTTATGAACATAAAGGAATAAAATAATATAATGTAATATATTGGGCTGTGAAATACAGAGGGTCAGAATGGATAATATAAAAATTTGGTTTTAAACTTACTCCAGAGAATAACATACAGCACTTGAGGTTCATAAAAAGATGGAAAAAATTATTTAGTGGATGAGTTTATGTCTTAAGGACAATGCTTGTGCATTGCTACTTCAAGAACTCCAAGCTTTTTGAATAAAATTGAAAATTCACTTCAACTGAATCAGTACCATTGTGATAAGTACAATAATCATGATATTGTAGGACAGAGGAACTAAAGGTACCCATTTAAACCATAGATAGCTACCTACCTACATCAGGTCACTTCATCCAGAGCTGACAGGAGAAAAAAAAAAACCACACCAAAAAAAACCAAACCAAAAATGGATGTATACAATTAAAGCCACTGAATAGTCAATTAGGAGTTTGTGGTGGCTAGTTATGATCAAGTACAGATGATTACCATTACTGAGTTTTAGCTTGGTTAATATAAATCTGGACATAAAGTATGTAGCTTTCTCCTCCCCTTCTTTCCCGACCTCTGTTTAAACATGTTGGACATTTCTGATATAATTTATTTCAATACACTGAGAATTTTTCAAGGGGTTGGTTTTTCTGAACAAATTTCTACACAACCCAAAGGAGGAAACATGAAATTGAACCTGGAAAGCAGCTGCTTTTCTGAATGGTTATTCCCATCTAAGTAGATGAGAAAAGGAAGTTTTAGCTTGACTAGGGAAGGTTAAATTTAATCTCAAAGTTAATCATCAATTTGTAAATTAAAGTAAGGTAGAAGCATGGTGATGTAATCACAGAAACACTGAGAAAATGAGCATTTAACACAATTTCTGGCCCACCGGAAATTACCACAGAAGTCAGATGACTTTGACCTTTAGCTGAAGCTTTGACTAGCTTCATATTTTTCCTGTCAGCTGAAAAGGGAGAAAGATTTTAGTCTAGAAAATAGTTTCTTCCTTTTTCACTCTGCTTTCTCTGCTTTCAGGCTTTTGTTCTTAATATCAGGTGTAGGAAAAGGAAACATAGCCTCCTTCTTCAGCATTTTCCATAATTCTTTTTTTTTTCCTTTTTACGTGTTATCTTGGTGGTGTGTGTTCAGAACATGCCAAATTCCTATCCAAAATGTTGGGAAGTGAGATCCAAAACATGGCTGCTTTATGGCAGTCCTTTTTGGCACCCAGTGTGGAGCAGAGGAATGAGATCTCTAATTATAGCATATTTTCCAGATTTTGCTCAGCTGAAATGTTGGCTTTGATAACTGCTTTTATATGTAAATACAATTTTATTTATGTTTTTATATGTTTAAAATGGCCAACTTTTGCATCATCTATTTTCAAGTACATGAATAACAGGCAGGTGGCTGTTAATTTTCACATTTTTATTGTCACATTGGAAAATACTGCAGAGTTAGTAATGAAGTGAATTGTTTTTACACTGACACTCTAATTGAGGCTAGAGGGGAAGAGGTTAAGCAAAAATTAACCCAGTGTTCAAAAACATCTTTCTGAAGACAATAGTATTACATTTATTTTTTAAAAAATACCACACAACTGGAAAATAGGTGTATTTTTTATAAGAGAAGGTAGCTAGAACTTGAGATGGTTACTTTAGACTTGTATCTAAAAATGCTTGATACTTCATTTGGCTGGCTACAGTTGAAATCATAGTAATTGAATATATTAGTATTATTCAGTTAAGGGGGTTCACTAAACTTTAGAAAAATGGGCTTTATATTTTTAAGTGATCTGCATTTTCTCCAGTAAAGGACAGTTTCAAGTGTGTCAGTCTGGTTACAAAGATATATGAGATTATGTCCTTGTTCTTATTAAAATGTAGCACCATCTTCCAGTATCTTACTGAACCCAAAGCCAAAGAATTTTTCACAATGGAAGTACTGCAGAGTTGCTGATGATGTTTCTGTTATTTTGTTTATGATTCACTGTAGTCTCACTGGTTAATTTAAATCAACAAAAGTTATCACAAGTATGTTATTACGATGTTGAACAGGCACTTACCCTGGGTTTTGTTTCCTTCCTTTTAAATAGATGTTTATTCAGGTTTTCAAAATATACCTCACAGACTTTTATCATAAAAAGAAGATTACTGATGATTTATTCAAGAAGATCCTTTTAATTCAGGAAAATGTAAGTGGTTTTGCTGGTTAATATTTAAGACCACAGAAAAGAAAGAGCAAATCCCACCAGTTGATGCAAGCTGCCAGTGGGCTATCTCACCTAGTCCTTTTAAAACAGTAATGTCATTTGTAATTTTTTCAGAAGAAATGCAAAGAAACTACCTTGTTAGTTGATTCTCTATTACCTCGTATGCATTTCCTCTTTATTATTGTATGAGGTGATCCGGACAGTGATGTGTATAGCTCAAGGATAAAAGTATTGATTAAAATATAGTTGAATCCATTCAAGCAAACAGAACATTGTGAACCTTATTCACTCAGATTTAATAATTTCTAATTATCAGGTCTTTGTCTGGTCCCATGTATCATTACTGATAATAAAATTTCCAGAAGGAAACTAGAGGATTTCATTAAGGGAAAATATACTTACTTTCCTCATTGTCCTTTTTTCTTCTTTATACTTGCATCAAAATCCATATGCCACTTCTGAACTGTAAGACTTAACATTGACAGTCAATATGTATTTCAGATAGAGTCACAGTACTATTTTTAAGATCATTAGAAGGAAAAAAAGCTTTACACAACTAAATGAAATAGAAGAGCTACTGGTTCTATTTTCCATTTTCCAGACTAGAGTAATAGAAGAGTCTGGGTTGAGAGGCACATCTGGATGTCATCTGGTCTATCTTTCTGTAGGAAGCAACCTTAAGTCAGGTTATCCAGTGCCTTGCCAATCTAGGTCTTCAGTATTTGCACTGAAGGAGATGCCATCATTTCTCTGAGCAGCCTAGTCCAATACTTAATTTTCTCACAGTAATGATTATTTTTTTCTTACATACGGATGGAATTTCACATTTAGGCAATCTATCAGCTTGTCAGCTCTAGTTGTTGAGATTTGTTTGTGCAGTCTCATCAGGAATCTCTGTAATTGTACCTTATATCAGAATGCATTTTGCCTTAAAACTACTCTTCTGCCTTATATCCTCAGGTTTAGTATTAAAGTTGATTGTATTTAGGAATGAAAAGTGAGATTTGGTGTGTGAATCCCCTCTTCTGATGAAATTCTGGTAATGACTTCAAATTATAAGCACAGAGGTAATACAGATAAGCACATTTCCCAATATTACCTAACCCTCAATGAGGCTTGACAGCATCGGCATTTTCATGCACTTAACTAAGCTGCTGCAAGACAAAGACTAAATCTTGTTTATTGGGTGCAGTGATTGCTGGAGTAGTCCAGTTGTTTAAGTGTCAATATGGGATTCCTGTGTGCTATATTATGGTGAGAAAGGTCTTGGAAACATGACAGCTTTACAGTTGGAATAGTACATAAGGGATGAGGCTGGTTACAAATACCATGGAAAAGAGATGTTGGTAATAAGCAAAAGCATTAACACTGGAAACTATTTACTGTAATACTGCATTGCCAAGACAGAGGATTATAAATGCTGTTCCAGACAGCGTTTTCCTCTTTTAATTCTGCATTGTAAGAAAAATTAATGGGATTTTGATTAAATTGTTTGTGAAGCTTGTCAAAATCTGGTTACATTTCTTTAAGGCATAAGGATATCAAGTTAATTCATTGACACTCAAGACTGGCTGATATTAAAAGTAAATGCTTGTTATGTAAGGCGTGTCTCAGCAGCTGAAGTATCATCTATTTCAGTACCAACCTTCTAAGTAATGGCAGAAGACTGGTATTTGTCGGTATCATTAGCTTTCGGAAAAAATCATCCTCATTTCAAATATTTGAAAAACTTTAAAAACCCATGTAATCATGTATCCTTTAATTTGTCCTTTATGTACATTACAGGTCTATTCATCTGTGTGTGCTAGCATGCTTCAGAAAACACTATCGGTTATCATATCTGGATACTTACCCATGCTTTTAAACACAGCATGTACACTCATAGCTACCATTTAAGATGGAGCATGTGCATTAAAATAAAAGTATTTGTGGATAGATTCAGAGGATTATTAGTATGAAAGCTCATGGAGCAGTTTACTAAAACTTGAATTCAGTGGAGATGGACAAGATGGAGTCTTGATTGTACTCACATACTAGTGAAAATATATGTATTTGTATTAAATGTAGTTCAGAGCTGTCATATACCTTGAGTTTTCTTTGCTTACTGCAGAAGGTGCTTTACCCAGTGACAGAACTTTGTGAATACTCTTGCTCAGCTTCCTTAGCCATGAGCCAGAACTGACATACAAATTCACTCCTGAATGTAGAAGTTATGTCTGTTTTTCTGTTTAACAAATCACTTGCTTTTTTTCCCCAGGATTTTGAAGAATTACAGAAACAACTTGATTCTAGACTCCAGAATACTGAGATGTCAGGAGCCCATAATTCAGAGTACCAGACTCTGGAAGACTTAGAAAGGAAAGAAAGAGAATATTCTGAGCACGTAATAGATAATGTAACTTCCTAATTTTTTCTAAAATTTTATTTTAATGTTATTCTTTTGATGGGGAGTGTTTTGGGTTTTTTTACCTGTTGTGTTGACTAGTCCACAGTTAGTAATTTAGATGTGTATGAGTCCTGAAAACATTTTTATATTGCTCCAGCAAAATATTTCCAACTCCCTTTGGGAGTCAATATGGTCTTTATACAAACACTGTTTTATCACACTGGGTTTAGAGCTGAGAAATGTCTATTGTATGTCAGATGGTAAGATTTGTTTCAAGTCCACATATAGCCTGACTTTTAGGAATTTTGTTCTAACACCTTGTTTTCTTCAGTCCTCCATAACTGAGTAAGAGAGTAGTAAGACTATAAAACTTTTTCAGATGAAATAAGTACTAAGAAAATAATTAACAGTACAACCTTTTAGTACACTTTGCACATTTACTTTAGAAAAACATTTTTGTTTAGTAACTTTCCACATTAGAATACATTTACATGGTTTTTGATGTAAAAATATAATCTGATAGCAGGCATTTGATTCTCAAAGTAACGATTTTTTTTTGTCTCTTCAGTAGTGTCACTGTGTCCGAACAGTTTGCAGGCTAGAAAATTGGAGGTTGAGAATATTCTGTATATAATTTTTCAGTAAATTGAGTAATCTGGAAGATTTTCTCCTTCTCAGTCCTGTTTTTGAGGTTTGAGCAAATTCACTGCTGACAAAAATGAGAGGCTGGCTAGACAGACTGATGGCTCTGTGAGCTGCCTGCAGTGATTGACTGTGTCGCTTCATCCCTGAACTGAACAGCCCATCATCTCAGCCTTGGGGCTTTTTCATAGAGGAGTTAACATTTTTTAATGTCTGATGGTTAAGTGCTTCACTGGGAATTATCTCAGCTTTTTCTTGAGTCTCTGGGCTTTTCACTATATAGTGGAAGTCCTGTTAATGGTGGTACAACTGTGTCAGGTTTCTTTTGCAATTTAACTTTGCTCTGTGAAAAATTGATTGAGTTCTCCAGAGTTAGTCGCATAAAAAAAATTGCTGGCAGCCTCACTGAGCAACATGAGGCATTTATTCACCCAGCAGCAGTGATCTTTCAGTGGATCTGTCACTCTTATGCCAGCAGATGCTTTTCATCCATATTGAAAATTATTGTCCTGTATGCAGATTCATATAGATCAGGACCTTGAGCTAATCCACTCTTGCCTCAGTAATATAAAGAGGTTTTTTGCCATACTCACAGATGCCATGGTCAGAGTTTTTTTCAAAACTCACAGATTCTTGACACGTATCTTGGTGATGGATACATTTTCTTAGCTTTATGTGTACTAGTAATCCCATTAAAGACCACAGAATATTTACCGTTGTGCACAGTCATAGGTGTTTGTGGGATTGGAGCCTAAAACTGTAGACTAACCATATTGATAATACATCAGAATAGACACATAGAGTGTGCAGATACTGCATAAAGTTCTTAATTCCAATGCAGTTAATAAAGTGCTTATGTAGCATGTAGCTATGAAAGGCTTTGATGGTGTAAAACAGTGACAATTTTCAGTTTTCCTTTCTTTAGCAAAAATCTTGTTTGACTGAAATGCCTGCTTCTACAGCTAAATACACTTCCCAGAAAAAAGGTCTGCAGTTTGTTATCTTTTTTAGTTTTCCCATTAATACTAACAACATAATAGGCTTTTATAGATGCAGTATGTGGAGAACTAACAACAAATTCTTCTTGAGTTATACAGAATGACTACATTTAAAAAGGTCAGGACTGACCTACTGGTTATGTTCCACCAATGTGTGTAATCATATAGTAAATAGACTCTTCAGCTTTGCAAAATGTTCACTATAACTAATACTGAAAGCTGTCTGTAGTTTCAGTGACTTGTATCTCAGTAGACTGGTATGCCTCTTGTTGTAGTGAAATACTAGATGATTAATGAGGGAATATAGATTGGTTTTGATTCATATTTCACAGATGGAAGCTTTCTGGAAGCAGACTGACAAAGCCCAGCAGGCTTTTTTGGACCAATCAAAATGCTCAAGTGCCAAAGCAACAAAGATAAGGATGGATCTGACCGAGAAGATGATTGCAGTAGAAAACTTGTTAAGTGAATCTCAAGATTTGCAGGCAATGGTAAAGTACAAAAAGAAATAAAAGTTGAGAGAGATGTGGTCAATCTGAACACAAAGAATGATGCAAGTGTGCAGAGTCTGTGCATCCAGCCTCAGGAATGATGTAGGATGCTTAATCCATTTGTCTCTTTCAGCTTTGTTGCAAAGAGCTAAACTTCCATTGCAGTTTATGAAGACTCACAGGAGGGTGAACTCTCTGCACTTGAGTTCTAATTCTCAAAATACCATTTTGTCAGTCATGTTAGAAAAAAGTGATATTAATGCAGCCAGGGAGCCAGGAGCAAGATGAAGGAGAATTATTACCTTGGGCATTAGGACATTTCTTTTTCTTTCAATGTATTTATTCCACTCTGACTAAGAAATCCTAATTTAAATTTGAGAGTGATTCTGTGTGTCCAGTGACTTTAACTGGAATTGAAAACCCTTTACATCTCTTAATGAAATGGTTTTAAGAGGGAAAAATATGTTTATAAATGCATCAGCACTGTGCTTTATGGTTGAGTTAAGTCTTTATTTTCTTTTTACAAGACATCCTTAAAGAATTACTTGGAATTTATAGATTAACAGTACAATCAGGATCTAACCCACTGCATTTATTAGGAGTTTGGAGAATGAATGGATAGCTGGCTTTATTTGCCTAACTAATAAACAGATACAGTAGTCATGAGCTTGTTAGTTTTTAATTGGAGTGATTAAGTAAACTGATCTGACCAGGTATGAAAACAGTCTTTGCAGCTGATCAGACTTGACCCATATGGGGCTACTGCACAGTAAGTTCCTTCAGATGGGCAGACTTCAGATGAGGTGTTTGGATATAGATACAGGAAATAGTCCTACCTGAAGTCACTGCTGTGGCGCTTACCTCTCATTACGAAGGTCATTGTATGTGTGTTTCCATTAACTACAGTAGTTGTCACACTCTTTCCAACCTTGTAGCATTGTCTAAAGCAGTTGCAGTTTCATCCAAGAAATCTTGCTCCCTACCGTAATCCTGGTCTGCTTCTTTATTAGTGCAATGAAATCTGCTAGGCCATAGGCAATTATACAGATTTTTACTATATTCACTGAACTCCAGCTGATCACATACTTGAAGGAATGCCAGTATCAAATCAAATACATATCTTCATTTCAAAATGAAGGCCCATACTGGTGTGCCATATAGTAACATGGAAAGAGGTCTAGGACTTCCATGTTGCCCTTCTGTCCATCTTTCTCCCTTGAGTATTTAAGTTTGTTCTGCAAGCTTGTTATTGTCCTTTGCTGCCTTAATGTCTTCGTGACAGCTACAAATAATGAAAACCACCAATAGTTTTAGATGAGCTCTTGCAACTGAATGTGCAATAAACCCACTGCTATCCTACATCAGTCAAGATTTTCAGAAGTGTTTAAATACATGAAGACTGTTATTCACATGGTCTTGAGAAGCCTCCTTGGTTTTCCGTGTACTGTGGGAATTAATAATTCAGTGGAAGGACAAGTACAACCAAAGCCCATTCTTGGTTTCTAAATGGGATTTTTTTACGTTTGTTTTAGGACATTCAGGAAAGGTTATTCAACTGGGAGCTTATGGTAAAAATGATTGATTCACTGAAGTCCTATATACCAGAAGAGTGCAAGTGTAGATTAAACATTGTATCAAACATTCTGGACCATTTAACTGTAAAGAATAATCTCTCCGTCCGACAAAAGGAGGAACTTTTAACAGATCTGCACAAGGCCTTCTGGGAACAACTGGCATATTTCAGTAATGGTGAGTATTTAGACTGGATCTCTTAACAAATATGGGTATGAGTTCTCATTATTGTATGAAATAGTAAATAGTTCTCATTGTATTAAATACTAAAAATATCATGGCTTCAGCCCTATACCCTCTCTTTTCAAAAGGTTTTGATGAATTGGCCAAGAACACTACTATTTTGAAGGGTGAATGCTTAGAATAGGAACTTCATTTTTAAGCCTTTTAGGTCTTGTTCCAGACCAACTTTACAGTTCACATAATCTATACCTTATTTTATTAATTTGAAGATTGAAGAAGAGTCACATTTATTAAAAGTATTTGTGAGATTTCTCCATTTACTGTTCACATACTTGACATTGTTGGTGATACTGGCTAATGTTAGGGACCATAATAGCTGTGTATGTGTAGCATATTGTCTTATGATCTCCTGCTACCATGTGGAGCCAGAAGATACAGAAAACACAGTTATGCTATCACTCTTGTGAAAAGATAATTTTAAGGCTTAGGATCTTCAGATAAACCTCTCTTTTATTATGTCAGAGTAAAATACTTTAAAACTGAAGTATTTTCCTCTTCCTCTTACACCTTTCACATGGGCTATCTGTGAAGTACACAATTATAACAAAGTCTAAGCTGACTGACCCACTGATTTAAGGTTCTTCCTGTGTTACCTAATGTAAATGGGCTTGTTACCTAAAGCCCAACATGTTCAGAAACACACCCCCAACTTCTCTGATAGGTGCTGTGTCAAGCAGTGATACAGTGGGCTCAGCACTTCCCATCAGCACTCACAGAAAATCGTAGTACATGTTTATCCAAAAGGAAAACCGAGAAGTATTTTACTGCCACATATTTTCCAGAAGCATTTCTGCTACTTGTGGGTATATTTAAAGAAAATTGACCTAGCAAACCAGCATTACAGTTAGAGTTCAGTGAACTGAATAGTCAGAATGAATATAGTCTTGTTGCAGTATATTCTTTCTGCAGTGCTGCTCATTCACTTTCAGGCTTCATGTCGCTAAGTTGTGCCATATCTCATGGTGAGCAATTTACAAAATCACAGAATGGTTGAGGTTGGAAGGGACGTCTGGAGGTTATCTCATCCTTCCTGCTCAAGCAGTCAGCTACAGCCAGTTTCCCAGGACCATGTCCAGACAGCTTTTGAGTATCTTCAAGGATGGAGGCTCCACAATCTCTCTGGATAACAAGTGCCAGTCCTCAGACACCCTCAAAATCTAAAAGTGTTTTCTGATGTTCAAAGGGAACCTCTCATGTTTCAGTTTGTGCCTGTTGCCTCTTGTCCTGTCACGGCACCACAGAAAAAAGCCTGGTTCTGTCTTTGCACCCTCCCTCCAGGTATTTATATACATTGATAAGATCCCCCATGAACATTCTCTTCACCAGACTGAACAGCTCCATCTCTCAGCCTTTTCTCATAGGGAGAGATGTTCCATTTTTGTGGCCTTTCATTGGTCTCTCTCCAGTATCTCCATGTCTCTTGTACTGGGAAGCCAAAACTGGACCAGCACTCCAGGTGTGGCCTCACTGGTGCTGAGTAGAGGGGAAGGATCACCTCCCTCCACCTGCTGGCAGTGCTTTGTGTAATGCAGCCCAGGATACCATTATCCTTCTTTGCAACAAGGGCACATTGCTTGCTCATGTTCAACCTGGTGTCCACCAGAACCCTCAGGTCCTTTCCTGACAAGCTGCTTTCCAGCTGGATAGCCCCCAGCATGTGCTGGTGCCTGGGGTCATTTCTTCCCAGGTGCAGGACTTTGCACTTCCCACTGTTGAACTTCATAAGATTTGTGTCAACCCATTTTTCCAGCTTGTCAAGGGCCCTGTGGATGGCAGCTACTCCTCCCATTTTTTGTGACCTCTGCAAACTGGCTGAAGATGCACTCTACCTTCCAGGTCATTAATGAAGATACTGAGCAGGACCCCAGGGATAGACCACTGGCTTATAGGTGGACTTTATGCAAGTTTTCAATCCATCTCACTGTCTGCTTATTCAGCCTATACTTTGTCTCCGTGTCTCTGAGGATCTGTGGGGAGACTGTCAAAAACCTTGTTGAAGTCAGGGTAGACGATATCCATTCTCTTCCTTCATCTGCCAAGCTAGTCATTTCATTGTAGAAGGAGATCAGAATTCCCATGGTGCAGACTTGCTCCACTTTAAAAACATCAGTTAACTATATGAACAGTTTGGTGATACTCATTAATTCAGGTATATCATGATACAGATTATTTCATGGATGTTTGCTCCTAAAGCTGGCATGCCTAGTTTATATTCTTTGCATAGGTTTAGCCACTAAAATTCCTTAAGCATAAATGTACATTGGTGGGTGTTTTTTTCACCTTTTTGTCAAGTTTCTCTTGTTCCAAAGCAAAAAAACCTCTGTCAAGGCCTTGATTTTATGCAAAGTACGTGTTTATAGTTATACATAGCTATATATTGTAGTTAGTACAGCCTGTACAGAAGAGCATTATCAACCTTCTGGTTTTAGATAGAAATTAAATATGTTTAAAAAAAAAAGAATCTGGAGTGCAGCATTTTCACATGTGAGTCTATGTTGACCTTGCTTATGAGCTCCTAAATACGTAAGTTAAACTATACCTATAATTCACAAGCAGAACACAAAGCCAGCAAGATTTTCTTCTAGGAAACAAACAAGTAAGTAGTAAAGAATCAAGTAGTGTTTAAAAATAACAGTTGCTACATTTGTTCAGATGACATTTTTATTACAGGCTCTCCTGTACTTTTCATTGCACTTTCAAGTGTTTTGTCAGTGCAGCATCAGCCTGTGGAAAGCACAGTAAATTAGCATGGAGAATAAGTAACAAGCTCAGTGCTACGGTAGTGTACTCCTTTATTTCTCCACAAAATAATTTCTCATAGTTAAAGCAGCTTGAAGTGATGGCAGAACAACAGCTACAGATAGATAGATGACTATTCCTTTGCATTCCCCTTTAGCTGCCTGTGTCAGGAGTGAAGTACTGATTTGGGATGGGGCAAGTGGGGGAAATGAATAAAGTTCTTAGGCAGACAGGCAATGAGACATGAAGTAGTGGCAGAACATCAAAAGCACCAATTCTGCCTTGCAGCACAGGGTTCAGATAGACTCATGAATTTATAAATCACTTGGAACTATAGGGGGAATGAAGGGGGGAAGAGCTAGGTCCCAAATATTTCACAATACTTGCACAAAATCAGAGGGAACTTGACAACTTTTGCTGAATATCCCTGGATGAGTCACTTTGGAAGCCTGGTATGGCTGCATGCCAGTTCAGGCTGATCTGAACTCGCACTACTCTAGACCTTCTCTCCCTGCCATATGTTACAGCACCTGTCCTTGCAGCAGCATTTGCATATATGCTGTTGGATAATGAGCCACTTCTGGACCTTCGCAAAGCAGGAGGGGGAGGTTTGGGGTGCTGCAGGTGGGAACCTGTTTCTTGAACTAACACACCACTTTCTCATAAGGCAGCACTAGTGAAAGGGAGGGTGCATGATGGTGGTGATCAAAAAACCTGATCCATTTAAGTGCCATGTAATGACCCAAAAGTTCACATCTAAAAAGGCTTAATCAAGATAAGAATCAGATTTGAAATCCTGCATGGTAATTACTTGACTATTTCACTCACTAACAGATTTCTATGAGCTTATGTTTTGTGATAGTAGCAGATGCTACTTTCTCCCTGTGGAGTTGTGGTATCTAATCATTAGTGGTTTATGTTCCAGAATGTATCCAGCAAAGTAAAGACCTGATCTTGAAACGACTGGAGTGCCGTGCAAAGAAGAGAGAAGTGTTCAAACACAGACAGAAAGCTGAGCAAGGGAGTCTCCTCAGTAAAACTGTTCATAATAAAGATGTTCATGATTTTCTTAAGGTGAGCATGTAAAAGCTTATTCTCAGTGTTCCATTAGTTTTTAAGGCAAATATATATTTCAGGTTTCTTCCAGTTCCATAAAATCGGGATTTTTGAGTCCTCCTGGCAATTGTGAACATTAGCAGAGGTAGAATAGGGTCAGACCCCCTCTTGCCTGGGCTTGCCTATAGACCTTTCTTCCAGGATTGGTCTTGTTGCATTGGAACAAAAAGATGAAGGGTGTTAATGCTAGATCGCATGTTTAGTAGAAAACATCTTTTACTTAAATACTGTGTGTTTGGTTCAATGTAGGAAATCTCTGGAGGAAAGTATCTGGCCTGCATTACAGAAGAAAGCAGACTGCGCTGATCTAATTGCTTTTCTATGAGTGAGGTTACTGAGGCTCAAAAGACTATCAAATTTCACATAAACAGAGGGAAAACTCATTATGGTTGCTGGCAGGATACCTTAGAGAGGGTTTGCAATAGATCATTTAATATGGTATACAATGGCCAGTGCAATGTTTTCATGGCCATATTTTCTACAGAACTCTTGTTATTGTTCAGAATGTATATATGAAATCAAGAGTTCTTAGCTATAAATGCTGAAAGCTGCAAAACTCCTATACCTGCTGAGAACTACAGACCCAAGTTATTAAGAAATTATAAAAAAAATCAATCCTTAATTTTCATTCAAAAAAATAATTTAAGGTTAAAGTGGTTATATCCAGCAGCATTAAACTTTTGATGAAATCTAATAACTTAGATAAATTACTACATGAGAAGACCCAGATTCCAGCTGTAGCAAACTGTCAAAATTTATTGATCTCAACACTGCAATTTTGTACTGCAGGGCCAAGTTCTTTAATTACATTGTATGAATTGGATAATGCAGTTACTGTTCTTGTATGCAACACCTGCCTGGCAACACCTCACTTCAAAAAAGAAGGGCACTTTAAAACAGTAGAGCACATTTTACCTCTTTGGCTTTTCATAACTTGAGACAGATAATTCTGTCACACGTTTTTGTAGCTATTGAGAACTTGTGAATGTATTTTCCTTATACACATCATTCAGAACTCTTGGACACATCCCAAATTCATTAAACAAAGCTTAGAAATTTTGTATTAAGACCTCTCCCCTACAAAGTTAGAGCCACATGTATTTGTGCAAGAGACACTCTATTCTGTACACCTTAGAAAGCTAACAAATATACTTAATTAAATAGTAGACTGACAGTCTGCTATGACAGGCTGAGCAGAAATGGGCCACTTGCACTTCATGCTGCAGGACACAACACAACTGAGTCTTAGTATTATGAAATGCCTGTATGCAAATAAAAAAACAAGTCAGAAATTTAAGCCTTTTTGCTGCCACAGTGGAGAGAGCCTTTTGTCCAAGAAAAGATGGGGTCTTGAGTCCAGAGAATAAGAAAATTATGTATTTATTTGCAGCTCCCTTGATTTGGCTTAAATAGTCCAGTAACTGTTTTGTGTGTGCAATACCCTCAGCACTGAGGGGCTATTTTAAACCTGTTTGATGGTTTCACAGCAAGTTCAGCAGTGAAGGAGTGTCGTGATTTAACCCCAGCTGGCATCTAAGCAACACGCAGCCACTCACTCACTCCCCCTGCAACAGGATGGGGGAGAGGTTGAGATAAAGACAGTTTAGTAGGTAATGCAAAAGCCACACACACAAGTAAAACAAAACAAAGAGTTCATTCACTACTTCCAATCAGCAGGCAGATGCTCAGCCATCTCCAGGAAGTCAGGGCTCCATCACGCATAATGGTTACTTGGGAAGACAAACTCTGTAACTCTGAATGTCCCTTCCTCCTTCCCCCTCCAGGTTTATATGCTGAGCATGATATCACATGGTATGGAATATCCCTTTGGACAGTTGGGGTCAGCTGTCCCAGCTGTGTCCCCTCCTAACTTCTTGTGACCCCCAGCCTACTCACTGGTGGGGTGGGGTGAGAAGCAGAAAAGGCCTTGACACTGTGTCAGCACTGCTCAGCAGTAACTGAAAAATCGCTGTGTTATCAACACCGTTTCCAGCACAAATCCCAGTCATAGCCCCATACTAGCTACTATGAAGAAAATTAACTCTATCCCAGCCAAAATCAGCACAACAGTTGGTCCTAAACCCTCACCATAAGCCCAGAGTTGTAGCCATCAAATACACTTTTCTCCTCTGTCTTCTCTTCTCCACCTCATCAAAGGGCTCACACCACCGTGGTAGCAGCTGCAACAGTAACTGACCTTTCTGCTGAATTTTTAGTGTTGCCAGCCAACTAAGAAGGTGGATTTTGCAATGAACTTTTTTCACATCAGTTTTTTCTGAATGCAACTTGGATGGTAATGATTTAGTTGCTACAGCCCTTGATATTTTTATGACAGAATGACCTAGATAATAAAGGTTAGAGTCCCTCTATCATTCAGTCTCTTTCGTCTGTGTTTCCACTGAAAAAGGAGCATTTTCATTTTCTTTTTTACTGGCAGAGAATAGGAGAATGATCAAGTGAAGCACACAGTCAAAAAGTGCCAGTTACAGTAACCCAGTGTTGTTCAGCACTGTGGACATAGAAGTTACAGCAATTAACTTGTCAAATTCTGTGGTAGACTACAATTTCATGGTAAGTGTGAATTTTAAAGTCCACCTCTATGAGAATGACCTGTATATGAAGAGTTTATGAGCACTTCTGTGCTCTTTAAAAGAGCCCTATTGACATACCTAATGAAGAAAGCCATATTTACTATGGGAATGTAAGAGGGCACTTGGCAGTTTAAATCAAAATATGGAGTATTTATGTATAAGACCACTCGTTAGTCTACAGAATGAGATGTTCTTTGTGAAACTTGGTCTTCCATTACAGCACACAAGCCTGCCAACACATCACAATTCTACCCTGAAGAAAAAAAATCTGTGTCGGAGGACCAAATCAGGACTAACTCATCGGTCAGCCTTTTAGGGACCACCATAGGACATGGTGACCAACCTCAGTGCAAAAGCTCTATACACTGTGATACAGCTGTAACTAAGGTTTCTGATGATGTCTGATGACTGTTCTGCACCTCATAGTACTGACTGTGATTAAATTGTATTCATACACAGGAAAGCAGGTTGCAAATCAGATCATTTCACATGTTTTCCGGTATTAGATACACATTACTTAACCCCAAATTGCTGAGTCTATGCAGTTTCATACTCAAGGCTGAATATGCTCAAATTAAGGTGGTAAGGCAAGTTTTGTTTCGCTCTGAGTCACAGTTCCAGATAACACTTACTGTTGTGATAATACGTGTAAAGGGGATCAGAGAAGGGAAGGAGAGGATCACAAGAAGCTATGAAAACCTTTTCAGCTATTTAAATATACCTATTGTGTTTCTTTTAGGCTTACCATGAGCTGTTAGAGAAGCATCGGCAAGCACAGTGGGACCTGGAGGAGGAGGATGACTGCGAAAGCACAGAGGCTGTTGCAGAGCTCTACAAGGTGCCACTTCTAGTGATATGTGTCACTTACTAAAATAATTCTGAAGATCCTCTGACCCCACTACACATTGTCAGGCCTCAGGGAGGGTTGGGGAATTGCAGGAGAGATCATGACAGCTCCAAGAAGCAAGGCTAGCAAACGAGGAGGTGGAGACAGGCTCTTCCACATTAGCTTGCCTTTTCCACCATTATCTTCCCAACACACTACATTTCTTAATTACTTATTAGTCAGAAAATACCTGCATGGTCTGCCAAAACATGCTGCCTAGGTGGCTGACAAGGCTGCAATAACATTGAGAGTGTACAATGTCTGGCATTGCTACCAGGAGAGAGACTTCATTTATGTAGCATAATTATCTCCTCTGCATCATGGTAGGATGATACTATTCTTAGTTAACTTCACTACATCTCCAAAAATAGTTTTCTCATCTCTTTTCCTCTCAGAGAAACTATTCTGACACTAGTTAGTTCCCTGAAATAAGTTCATATCTTTGGTGTAGTATTTTTACACTTCTTTATGTTACTGATACGGAAAATATGTAGATGCTTCATGCTTTCACATCATCTTTAATTATTTTCTGTCTGTATCAAAAAAATAAGATAACATGATCTATCTGATGAAGCCCAAAACTGTAGCCAGTAGTGACCTTTAATAAGGCTGGAACTAATCACTTTCAGCTCAACAGGATCCTTGTCATGATTAATTATGACCAGATCAGGGTGTTATGGAAATTTATAGTCCCTATCACATTAGGCTAAGATACCCACGCAATCTTAATTAGCACTAGTCCACATGCACTTTTTCAAATTCAGTGGATAAAAAAATAAAGCCACTGTATTAGAACAAATAGTTTTGTCGCGGTTTTATGTAATAGTGCAAACAACAGGATATTTGAGAACTACTGCTTTAGAGAAAAGAAAAGTTTGCTGAGAGGGCTATGCCAGTGAATTAGAGTAGATTAATGGTACAAAGCAATTTAATTTAAGAAAAGTCAACATGTCTGCTAATATTACTTTGCACAGTCTGTTCTCCAGAGTTACTTACTTCTCCACCCCCTTGCTCAATTCGCATGAAGTGTCTGGAGAGCACACAATTTTTTTACCCTGCAGAGTTCCACCTCATTTGTGAAATTATATTGCTTTCCTTTATTGTTTACTCTGCTTTAGTGACACTAAGATCAGACTGAAAATCCTATTTCTTTCAGCACTGTTAGCTAAGTTTTCTTTTCCATTAAAGAAAAATTGGTTTGGGTGAATTAAGTGTTTCGAGAATTGCCAGGTTGCCAGGAGAGCTGCACAAACTTGAACTCTGCCAATTCACCCAGCTCTAAGCCATTATATTCCATATTACAGCTGCTTTCTTATTCCTAGACCCAAATAAACACTGCCAGACATAAAAAACTGCAAGTACTGTGATCCAACTGGCATCTGTTGAATGAACGTCCACAAATCTTAATTTGCACATTTTTTTTTTCTATCATAAAACATTTTTATTGTGACAGTTAACATAATGAACAACTGCACTTTCTCCCCTTAACCTTAAATACAGATACTACAGACTGTTTTAGGAGAGCAGCATAAGCTAGAAGGAAGAGAAAATACAAATGAGGATAGCCCCACTGTAGGTAAATGGAACTGTTCTGACTTCTACAGCTGAGGGAAGTGCAGTGATTACATGTTGTCCATTACCTGGGACGTAAAAGTAAAAGTAGATTTTCCATTAAGGGAAAGAGTTGCATCTAATAACCACAGTGCCTTTGCTTGTGTCTCTGCTTCACCACACTTTCAGAGCAGAAGTGCCCCTTGGCCAAACAAGAAGCCTTTTCCTGAGCAGCAGGGCTTTGCCCCTTCACTTAGTTTCTCTGGGTTTCTGCTAGGGAAGAGCTACTGCTACCAATGGGGAAGGCGAGATACCCATTGGGAGGGCAATAGGGATCTGAGATACTCACAGTGCCATGTTGTGACTGCAGCTCAGGTAGACCTAAGCAAGCAAACATTGGACTAACCAGCTGCGTACAAGCAACCCTCACATGGGAATACTCAGCACCGTGCTAAAGGATCTATGTCCCAGTTGGATTTAAACCAGCTAGTTTGTAGAACCGACTAGTTTGGACATATCTGCAAACAGTGCAGAGCTCTGTGTTGTCATTCCAGAAGGTCTGTATTCCCTGAAACTTAGTTGATAGGCATTTGCCTTGCACTTATTTGGAAGGTTTGGACTCTGCCATTTCTATTCTACCATGAGCAAGGAAAAAAGTAAATTAAAGATTTGGTTAAACATTATATTGTTTACTTATTCTCCATATTTCCATAACCACAAGCATGGTTAGTAAGTTAGAAGGCTAGAAAGAAGTAGTCTCACCATGAGAGAGTTCTGTTTTATTGCTTTTTTATCATTCCAGTAGAAAAAGAAACCTAGCAATATTATTGAAAAAAGTGAGCTAAACTCTCTAAAGTCATCCTGGCATGCTCCACAGATACTTGGATGAATATTCCTCAGCCTATGGTCCACAAGACATTCAAAGATAGACTACAAGACATTTAAAAAAGATGCATTCATACATTTGTACACATAGTCAGAGTGAAAAGAACTAGAAGTAATTAAATATTTAAGAGTTCAGCTCAGTTTTTATTTTGTTGCAATGAAAATTAGCCTTACAAAACTGCACAAAGTAGTTACACTTTCCCTCACACAGAAGTCAAGTAGCTGTTACATTTAAGGGAAATAAAACTGAGATGTCTTACTAGGAGCTAATTACCTAAATCTAAGAGGAGCCAAAGTGTTATCTAAATCACAATCTCTCCATAACCAAGGTTTAGCAATATGTGCCCCCTCTTCTCGGTAGTTCATATTCTACTGGCCCGGGATTAAAGAAATACCACATATTTCTTCAGGGCTGAACAATTTAATATTCTCTAGTATTTACAGGATTTAGGGTTCCAGACAAGTTCCTAATTGTGTACTCATTGCCATCTTGACTTTGGTTGGAAACTCCCAGAACTGGAATGAATCACACCACACTTTTCAGATTAACAGCAGTAGAACCCAAACCATGGTGGGTTTTTTTTCCACATCCAAGCCCTCTATTTTCTTAAGTTGCTTTCATGGTCCTTAGGGCATCCTCAGTATTGCAATTCATCAGATAAACACCAATATTCTAGTAAAGAGCAGCCATGTTGGGTCAGACAAAGGACCATTTGGAGTAATATCCAATAAATTCATGTACTGTAACAGCACCAGTGTTAGAGAGATGCATAATATCCAGTTAGCTAGTGAGGTCCCGTTCTGAGGTACACCTTCAGCTAAGAGCAGTCACTAGCAGTTTTCAAAGGGACTGTCTTAGGACATACAAGTGCCTCCATCCTATATCAACTTTCTAAACCATCCAACCCCATTGAAGTACTGTATCAAAACTTGCACTGTAGATGACAAACCAGAGTAAATCCTCAAAGAAAACAGTCAGCATGAAGTTCCCAAGGGTTGCACTCTCAGATTTAGTCAGCCAGGCACAGAAGCTGAAGTGCCCAGCTGTCACTCTAAGTTCATTGTCCTTAGCTGCTTTACTTGAAGGCAATTACACCCTTTTTTTCAAGGGAAAAGGACCTGGCAACATCTTACATGTGGTAAAAAGTGTAGGCCCCCTGTTCCTCCCTCAGCTGTGCACTGGAATGGCTTGGCTTATTTCAGCATCTACCTTGGTTCTAGTATAAGCAAGCAGGGAAGCAAGCCTGACTAACTTAATTTCATGAACAAGCAGAAAAATAATCTCAGTGCAAGAGGTGATGTTAAAACACAAGGAAAACGTCACCATGTGACCAAATAGGGAACCAATTAATATCCTGGGGACAGAATAAAACATGTCACTTACCTGTAAGTGCTGCTCACTTGTGGAAGGAGATCCTTACCTTATTCTCACAATGTTCTTCTAAGCCCTTCTCAAATTTCTATGCCTTTTTTGATTTTTTTCATTTTTCCCTTTTTAAACAGTTTGTGAGTTCATCAAGATAGATTTGTATAACCTCTAGCACTACTGTAGCCTGTAGTGGTAAAGTACATCAAAGAATTATCCAAATTGGTGAATAAATATGTAAAAATGCAATGATCTAGAAGCTGACTGTGTTTGCATAGAATAATTGAGTAGGTTTGTTTTGTGTACACAGGAATAAATCAATTAAAATTATTTAGCTAAGGTCACTGGAATGTGTTTATGCCTGAATTGAATGAATGAGTTATATTTGAAGGATAGCATAGGACTTTTCAGCCATACTAGTGGATTAAAATAGTGTGCTGTAGGCAAGAAGTCTGTGTCTAGATACAGGCTCTATAACTAATTTTTGAAGTGCAAATGGAGAAATGGGGGCAAGTGATTTTGATTATCACAGTATATCACAGCTGAAGGAAGAATTGTGTCAGAGGTAATTGAATGGCTCAGCCTAATATTCATACACACAGCCTGCAGTTATCCTGTACGGAAGCGATATTGTACTGCAGTAACGGTGTTGTACTGGCTTGGGTAGCTTTTTCAATTGCCAGGTTTTTACCATCATTTTCTTTTACATGGCAGCAAAAACACCTGCCCAAATATCCTGTTCTGTTTCTCATTTCTTGTAATCTCTTGAGAGATTAATGGCTAGCTCCTAATGCAAGTCTGTCTCAAGTTCAGCATATCAGATGTTCACCAACCTTTAATCTTTTCTTTCTCCTTTATTTTTTGTGAACTGCCTACTTATTTCAGTAGGGAAAGGAGAAGTGAAAAGAGTTGGTGGTTAACAGTTCATTATTAAGAAAACAGACATGCAGATTGCACAAAGAAAATCAATGAACAGCTAGGAGTTACACAGTCCATGCTAAGATAATTATTTTTCCTCAGCCTTAACGTCAAAACCATAAAACCACACAATTTACTGTCATTTATAATTCCCCTTTCCTGACAAAAGTTCACCAGAATGTTATTTCATTTCACTTGACAGAACATAGAAATGCACAGGAATTTAGACTAAAAGCTATTAAGTAATGACTGTTATCAACAGACAAGGCAATAAACATTTTATGAATGAGTAAGCATGAATGTGAGATTGAAGCAAAGTATTTGATTTTTTCCTTTGTTAACAAAAGGGATAAATTTATTTTTGTCAAAATAAAAAGGACAGATTGTTAGAGATTTATTAATTACTTTCCTTATGTAATTTCATTAACATGGGATATGGTTAGGGATGCCCTTCATACAGTGGACTGCATTTTTGGGTAGCAAGAGCTAGCTTCTTTTCAAGGTGAATCACCCACAGCTTGTCTCAGATGGAAATCTATATCAAGAGACCTCCACCTCAGATGTTCACTTTTGAAAATTTTGTCCTGTGACTTACTCAAAAAAGGCTGGAAGACAGCATGATCTCATAGATTAAATTTGTGGACTCTTACCATGCAAACTCAGTCGAGTTCTGGGCTTGGGCACTAAATAAATTTGATCTAGTCATTTCAGTTAAGGCTGATACAAGGTGCCTGATATGGGTGGCCTTCATTCTGAAGTTTGCTTCTTGCCTAATTGCATAAGAAAATGTATTTTACCTCTATATGGATTCACAATTTGTTAATGGTTAGATCTAGTAAAGGACATAACCTTATCTACAAAGGCACATTTCTAAAAAGGGAATACAGAAAGAGAAGATTGAAACTGCCTCCTGAATAAATCAAGGACCAGTGAGAGGGCAAGACTGGAATTTCAATGAATCTTCCTTCTAAATGCATGGAAATTAAACTCTTTTTTTTATTATTATTATTATTAGCTTGTACTAAGGGTGACTTCATTGTCATTGTGTTTTATTGGTGTTAGGATGCTTAAAAGCAGGGTACTGGTTTTATTTTCCATTTAGCATTCCAGAATTCTTCATGTGGACGAGAGGAAAAGTACATGCAATCAGCTTTCCTCATTTAGTGTGCGTTTATAATGTGAAGCCAGTGGTGTCCTAGAACATTTGGAGTATTTATGGGATGTACGATCGGAGTATTGAATCTCTGTCCTTAATAAGATACAATATGGGTTGGGAGATGAATCTCTTACCTCCTAAGCAAATGTTCTAACCATTGAGCTTTTGGAGTTACATGTAAAAGTGTTCTTTGACCAGAAATTTTAATTATTTTAATGAAATGCTGTTGTATCACAACATCAAAGTTGTTAACAAATAGCTATCACAAGTTAACGAATAGCTGTGCAGTTGCGTCATGGAAATAATATATCCTAGTCAGTGGCTGGCATATATAATACAGTAAAACCAGCCTCTCTAAATACATTTTCCTGCTTCACAATTTCACTATTCAATTTGGTCTCACCTGCATGTAGGAACCTTTTAATCATTTGGGTTTGAGAGAGAGTATTAATATTGGTTTTTGGGTTTGTAGTGAAATCTGATAGGCTGTGTATTTCCCCTGGTTTTGTGACAAAATTATGTATTTATTGCCTTGTTTGAAAATCACATGCATTCAGCATTTTAATCTGAGCCCATTTTCTTTCTACACGTACTCCATGGTATTTCTTTATGCTTGATGAATTTCTCTGGAGATTTTTTGAAAAGCTTTGATATTGACTGCCAGGTACTACAAGCAGGTTCATTCAACACTGCAATCAGCTATTCTATTAATGTAATCAATTTGAATAAATTTCATTAAGTAGAAGTTCTAAAAGCAAGAGATGGCATATCAGGAAGCTTGTAAGAACTACTTTGCAGGGGTTCTAGTACAAAAATAAGACCCTGGAAGCAGTAGGAAGTTGTTTGGGTTTTTTTTTTTCCTGTGGAAAATAGGTTTTATAATATGTAGCGTGCCATCCCTGTTCACAGAGAGACTTTATTTTTCAGATCCAGTACCTTCCTTAGAGTACAAGTAGTTTTGTTAGCCTGAGTCGCTAATATTCAATCACATCTGCAATTTTTCCTAAATGTTGACTTACACTTTCCCCTACCAGATTTTAAAAGGCCATTCCACTGCCTTTTTCCAAGTGCTGCATTAAACAGTGTGACAGTTGTACCTGTGGTGGTACATTCTCTGGGGACACCATGCTGTCATATTAGGGTCTGGATTTCAAGGACTTCCTGGGGTCTGATGTCCATATGATTGTGTGTTCAGATGAAGGAAGCCAGTGTTCCTTGAACACTGAAGAGAAGTTAATATTTTGATAGTCACCACTGGTAGTTTATTTTGTGATCCTGGACCAAAGATAAGACCAGTAAGTGCAGGATTTGTGTCCTGCACAGAGGAGAATTTCTGACAGGATTTAAGGGGAGAGTGTTGAGTATTGTTAAAAATCACCATCCCAGGGACTTAGAGCACTTGAGGAGGCTTCTGGTTGCTTCACGTGCCAGTTTGCAACATTCATGAGATGTAAAGAACGTATTAGTCCTGCTTGCCCTCCATGTATTCACCCAGCGTTTGCATTCTTAAAGGGACTGCTGATGTGAAGAACTGCTCCTGGAATTCTAGCCCCACTTTCTTGTCCTTTCATACACCACTTTCAGTAGAGGGCCATGAAGTATTTTGCGAACAGATAGTTAAGCACCTTTGATCTAAAGATAACTTAATGAAGTGATGTAGGTAAGTAATTTTGTGGGAGCAGGACCTAGTCACATTTTTCCTGGGTAACTATGTACCCACTCTGGTAGTGCCAAAGGTAAGTATGCAGTATCATTTGAAGCTGCAGGGAGTGCAAGCAGAAGCATATTCACTTGGTCTTTAAACAAAATGGCATGAAGGCAAGTAACATGTTTGTTCTGTGCAAAAGATTTCCTAATAAATAATAATACCAAGCTGTCAGCTTGCAAGGGAAATGCTATCAGTTCTGCAGCAAATTGTGTTGCAAAGTGATTTAGCTGCCATAGGTGGAACTCTGTTTTAAGAAGAGAGTTCCTTAACACCCTGCCTGAGATCTTCTGAGTTTGCGGTAGAAATGCCACAGACTCCTCTAGTCTGCTTCTGAACTATTTCAGACCCAAGAGAAATTCTTACATCCCTAAGCACCCAGGAGAGTCAGGAGAAATAATTTGTCCTGAAAGACTGGTAAAGCTCAGAGAAGAGATGATTTACAGAAATAGCGTGATTGTTCTTTCAAAGTTGTATGGAATATGGAGATTACAAACATAGGATCTCTCAGTTTATGTTAAATCCCAGAATTTGGAGACTTGTATTTTAAAATAAGTAGCAGCAGAGAGAGAATTCAAGCAAACCATTTTACATTAGTATTGGCAGGCTAATCCAAGCCCACAACTACACAGATTATTAAAATAGTATAAATCCTGACTCTTGTTGTAACAGGAACTGATAACTATAATAATTAAAGAGTAGGGGAGATCCACCCTTCAGCATAGGATGCACCTGTGTAGCAAATGTTACCCTAATAATACTGTCATGTCCAGATTGTGAGCAATGGCTAGAAATGGGAGAAGTATTGTCAGAAATGAGATATCTGATTCTTGGGTCTTTGGCTACTAATTCTCATACTTATGCCCAGTACCCAGCTTCAGAAACCTGTACCCCAATTCACAGGAATTCAGAACACTTGGAGATTATACAAAGCTAGTAGCTGGATTCTGAAAATCCTGCATGCTTTAAACAGGTAAAAGAGTGGAAAAAGAGTCAAGACAACTCATCTTGAAGGTGTAGTGACACTTCCGATAGTGTTGTGCCTTGAGATATCCATAAGAAGAGGTGGAGGGAGGTGAACAGCAGGGAGTTGTTAAGCCTTTCACTGTTTGTGAAACAGCTAATTAATATGGTGATTAGCATCCTAGAGGGATCCTAGGAGGAAAATCATGATTTGGTATTCAGTGCCCAGTTTGGATATTTTACAATAAATGAGAAATACTTAAGATTTTTAAGAAATCTATCAATTCAATGAGTATTGATTAAGTCTAAACACAGAACAGTGTGGAAACAGTACATGAGCCCACATTTATCATTATGGGGGAACAGAACTAGATTTCACATGCAAACTAAGTCGCAGTTTAACATCCTCTTTTGTTTGGGGGGTTTTTTGGTTTTATTTTCTTTTTTATGATACCACATCTAGCAGTTGGAATGGACTCATACAATAGTACATTATACCAGTGTATCTCCCCAAAAAAGACAAGTCCACTAGAACTTTTCATGTCTATGAGCTACAGACAAATGTTTTTGACATCTAGACAAGTATCTCTGTGTTTCTATTGAAAGATTCTAGATTTTGATCAGTTAAGAGATAGTAATTAAACCTGTGTGTAAAAGAAGGCAACATCTAGAAGACTTGACTTGTTCTTGTAACAGGAATGTTGAAAAGAGTTTTAAAAATGCTTGCTGTATTTTAGGGAGAATACAGAAATATAAGTGTTTTTTAAGAGGGCTAACACTGATCTATAATGAAAGCAAAACCAAGTAGGCAATAAAGCTTTTTGGACTGGTAAGACTGTGTGGAACTCACACAAAAATAGCTCTTCATACTGCTGGAGTGCTGCACTGTCCATGTGACCTTTCCAATGGGTTTTTGTTTTCTTTCTTCCACTGAGGAAGGCTACCTGCCCTCATTCTTTCTCCTCAGGGATTATCTCAAATTGTAGAAAGTTTGCAAGCACAGCTGGTATCATCACTAGTTATTTGATGGTGAAATTATGTGTTTTAAACAGACTTTTTAGCTTGGATGCCATCTGAGTCAGTCACCCAAACTCTTCTTGTGAGTGAAACAGACAGCCTCAGCAATTGAAAACCACTCATATGGGACTAGTTTTAATAAAACCACCAGAAGATGTTTGTTTTCCTAGGCTTGAACCTGTTCTGCATCAGAAGGAATTTGAATAATTCTGCCCTTCAGGCATTGAAGAGTGTCATATTTTGGAGCATCAATTATTAAAAAGACTAATGTCAGTTTTGCCTAAAAGCTGTACTGTCTCTTTTAACCCTTCTTTCTTGCCTTCATTTCATATCAGCACCTTTAAAAATGTGCCTATGAGGTGTTGTGCTACACTGAATTGTTTCCACAGCAACTTTCAAATAAGTGTTTTTATTATATATCCCTGTAGGCAGTAAACCAAGTTATTCTTTGTACTGCAGTCGCATGTGGACAGCAGTTAGGATTCAGGGTCTCATTACACTATTGCCCTTTTGTGCCTTGAGCAAAAAAACATGTTGTTCTATCTACAAAACCTGGTCTTTTTAACTCAGGCATTAGTGGCATTGGATTCCAGCTCTAGGAGTTTGTCACTGGCTCAGTGTCTTCAAAGGGATATGGTTTCCTCACTGGCATCATGGAGATGTGCAGTGAAGCAGCTCCAATGGGCTGGCGGGTGTACTTTTTCATCTGTGTTTCTCTGTTACTCTTTGTCCTTCTGTTAGGAGCTGTACTCTCGAGCTTCCCATGCTTTAGCAGATTTGGTGACGGAGCTGTTTCTTCAGACCCTGCCTGTTGTGACCAGCCTCTCTGTAAGAGAATGTGAACTTCTGAAAGAGGAATGGCAAGAGAATTTGGTCCCTCAGCTGGAGAAATGGGAGAGCCACCGCCAGAGACGCTGGAAGCTTTTCCAGGAACAACTACTGCAAGAAAAAAAAGTAAGAAAGACCCATATTATGTCCCAGGACCCCTGGGTCTAGAAGCAGGGATATGGGAAAAAAATCAAGATACTTACCTGTGGGGAATATTTTGTATATAAATGTAAGCTCAGGTCCAGTCTCAGGATAGGCAGTTTGACCTGCAGTGTGGAGTAAGGATATGTGCTGTGCATGTAGACTTGCATATAGGAGTCAGAGTGATTACTGATCCACAGTGTTTGATGGCTTTGTCAGCACATAAACACTTTTTGGCAAGGCTGCTGTCTGATGTCCTCAACTCTTGAGCATCTACAGAAACAGTTCAAAAAATCCTTCATCTGACATGTTTGAAGAGGGTACATAAAAGTACAGTTTACAGGAAAGGAGGACTTAAAATGATAAATATTTCTTAATAATTTTAATATGTTAATACTGGAAATGTAATTAATAATTAATAATAGTAACAACAATTAATATTGGAAACATATGGTACACACTTCTGTAAAACTTATTCTTTACTCTCAGAAGGTGAAGAAAAGCACTTCCAGCTTTCCTGCTCTGTTTGTGCCCAGCATAGGGGGCATTGACACCAGAAAAGTAAAGTAACAACAGTAAATGTGAAGACAGGTATCTTCAGTGTTAGGCTGGAATTCAAATATATCTTCAATTTATTCATGCAGTGCTGTGTCTCTGTAACACTGCTTTGAAGACTGACACAGCTTAGTCAAAGACCTTTATACAAAGGTGTGCTTCTTCCCAAATGTTGTGTGTGCTACAACATATAGAGTAATCGGAGTTTCTTAAATGAAAGGTTGGCAGAGTTCTTTAATACTGGCAAAATCATACTCTTCCCTACCCTCATTCTCCAGAATGCCTGGACAATCCAGTTCACAGTTAATAAAGTACTGATTGAGTCCCTAATTATTACAGACTGCTTTAAGGTGTTTAACTTTCCACTCACTCATATTTAGGGTGCTTCCATAAAATCCTGTGATTCAGGAAACTGTGGGCTTCCTAGTAAATCTGATAGAGCGCTTTGCCTACCAGTGGTTTTAGAACACCCTTGGGAATACAAAAGTAAAATTATTTGTTGGAAATTCTTACTCATTTCCTTTTTTTCTTCTCTTTTCCTTAATCTGGAGTTATACAACATCCACCTCCCTGATCATTTTATATTTACTTTATTGTAACTCACCTGTGTCCCAGGGATATCTAGAAAACTAAACTAAAATATGCTTGGGATCTACCACTGATGTCAGTGAGTCTGCTCATGTGTTTTAAGTTAAGGGTGGGCATTTGTGTTTTCTAGGACTGCTGGTTGGCATTTAGTGTTTAAATTTGGCATACCTATACCTTCAGTGATTAATGAACCAATGTCTGACCTCAACTTTTTAAATTTTGCCCTTTTATCAAGGATTAGGTTCACTATCTGAATTTTCAAGCATAAACCTCTAGGATGCTTGCTATTCATTTTCACATTGACCGAGGGTTCACAGATTGCCTGTCCTCCTTATGAATGACCTGAGCAGCCTTGTCTAGTAGGTGAACTACAAGCATGTCTCATAGTGCATGGAACCCAAAGCACCATGGTGGTATCTGCTGTCATTAAAAACCACAGTCAGAGAAGGAGGAGGTTCTAGTGTGCAATTTAAGGTTAGTCTCAGAAGTCAGAGTGCATGCTCCCACTGTCCCATTGAACCTCAGTCATTGTTCAGGGCCAGAGGAGATGCACTTCAACAGGTAGGAGATTCTCCACAGAGGGGGAGATCTCAAATCTGAAGTTTTGTTCCAAAAATGCCATTTATGCATTTTTCTGTTACTATCATTGGGCACAGTACTGAGTGGAGAAACGACACCCTGGGATTTTTTTCTCAAGGGATTAGTTCATCTCCAGCAGTCAGTTGCTGGATAATAGCTCTTTGGGCAGCACTATATGGTGGATTCATTGTATGTGAATTCAGATGTCCCAGTCATGCCCAAGCATAGGTTATTTAAATGAGAAGATTGACTTTCCATCACTTTCAGTGTACTGTAGCATTCATAATATAAAGCAGATGACTGCCTAGCTGGGGAAAATAAAGTAAAGGGTTTGCAGACATATTAACAATAATTACTGAGCAGTAGAGGAATTCACTTAGCAATGACAGAGCTGTCACATTGGTCTCTGGGTCACCAACACTGCAGTTGGGCCATATAAAAATTTTCTGAGCAGCAGAGAGAGCTGTCCTAAGGACAAGTGATTCTGTGGGATAAATTCCTAAAAGAGACAAGGGTTTCACCTAGTGGAAAAATGTGTGATTCATCAAGCTGATATTCTTTGCAGGGTCTTAAGTAGCTTTTTTAACTTAATGCATGTGGCTTTTTGGAAGTGGCTTGAACTAAACTGAAAAAAAGTGCGCTCTATCTCTAAAGCAAGCATGCAGGGAAAAAAACTGTTCCACTGTAGGCTGGCAGATTTTCCTGTATAAATGAGTCTGAAAAGCGCCACACAACTCATTATATTATGTTCAAATGCAAAGTACATTTCTTGGCCCATTCCTGGTATAAACACAGCAGCATGTACATTTGAGCAATAAGCGGAGGCGCCCTACAAAAAGGAGCACTTGGTTTCCACCTTAAGAAGAAGGAACATCAGGCACATGTGAAGGGTGATCATGTCATTTAGGAGATCCCATAGATGTTACAGTGCTGAATATTGACAAACCTTTTAATATATCGGGCATATTCCAGCAGGAGATACGTCTTCCATTTGCCTCTTGTTAAATGTACTATACTAAGAGTTACATAGTCACCTGCTTTACAGACAGCTTTTCACCAGGGTGTTTATGTGTGCTTTTCAAGGGTGGCTTAAAAAGACATTTTTCCCACTTACTTGAACTGTTGTTTTTTTGGTTTTTTTAAGGTTATCTTTCCTAGCATTCATACATATCTGGAATATGAAGTCCTTTGGGGGAACAGAATCTCTTTTACAATTCAAAAGAAAAAATCAGTTTCATATTTAAGTTTGTCCTATGTGCTTGACGGTGTGAGTGAGGCAAATGGGAATAAATTAGTAATGAAAATAAATTTTGAGCATTTTCCTACATAGCCCCTACCTCATGATTTCTGTGAGCACTGCCTGGGCAGCAGTTACCCGGAGCAGTCTGCTGCAGCCTGCTGAGGTACTTGCCTGGCGTTTGGTGTGCATCGCACCCCATCTACAGGCTGTTAGGGAGAATCTGCTTTCCTTCGATTTCCTGTCGAAGGAAAAATGTCAAACTGAGCACTGCAGAAAAAAAAAAAAAAAAAAAAAAAAAACTATTTTGCTGTTGTATCTGGGGTCTAACTCAAAATATTTTATGGATTTCATTATCTCTAAAAGGCATATGCCTCACCTTTATTGCCAGAGAGTAAAACTTAATGTTAGCAGTGCACCGGAAGGTCTTGTAATGGTCTTGTTGCCAGGAAGCAAAACACTGAGAAGCTTACAGAGTAAAAATGGGGTGGGGAGGTTTCCATCCATACCTGCATCCTTACTTCACACCCATAAAACTGAACCAACATCTCCTTACCAGTTTTGACAAGGTTTCTCTTTGTTTTATACTAATGTTCTCATAGCTATTGGAATGTCTCTTCAAGTAGCCAGACATACCTCATAGCTTTACTCCCCCATTTACCATGCTTTTGTCATTGGTTTTCCTGGTTAAATGCAGGAATCAAAGAGCCTGAGCTCTGTTCCAGCCACTGAGTCTGTGCAGCAGCATGATTTTGTCGACTCCGTACAACCTGTCTCCAAGCAAAGTAAGGTCATTCCCAAGAAAAGGAAATATTGGAGAGGCACCCGGTGACTTGACCCAGCATTGGAAGATCGGTGCAGCACAAAGCCTGACTTTTCCACCTGGCTTGATGAAATAGTTGTCTAATTCAGCATACTCCAGCAGCCTCAAATTAAGATTCCCAGTGGATTTTTGCTGTTGCATTTGTGCCTGAGTGTGTGAGTTCTTCTAGTATTTCAGCTAATCCCAGTGAGGTGCTGAAGTGTTGCTTCCAATAAAATATAGAATATTCTGTTTATTCCCAGCTGATCCTTTCTTAATCATCTTTCTAATGTTTTTTTGAGACAAAACACCGTTTTAGTGTTAGGTCCAAATCTCAATCTTCCTCATTTATCATCATTGCATAATAATCCCCCTCCTTTCCTCTGTGTTCTTTTACTACTTATATGGCTGATGTACTTCTATTTTTCAGTTTAATAACTGTGCACCAGTGGGATTTTCTGCTTTATCCTCAGTTTTCCATTGGTCTCAGGGAGGTGAAGAGACCTTTTATAGATCTTTCATAGAGCTTACCTGAAATGCACTCTCAATGGAAAAAGTGACTCATTCTTTTACTTTAAAAGAAACTGTTCACCACTACAGAGCTAGGCTATTTCTGCATAAACAGAAGTAAACAATGACCACAATTCCTGTCTTTGTTATCATTCTGAGTGCCTTTTTGGGTAGCATATACCGATAGCAGCAGAGGTGCTAAATTTTGGTTTCTTGGCTGCAGTATTATATCATTTACCATTCCAACTGTAATTCAGAAAATATCTCTGTGCCTTGATGATCTACACCCTCATGCTGTTTGACAGTAAGTGTGCAGACAGGCCCTTCAAGAGCAATTTCACAGTGAATAACCAGGTCTCCAAAAATGATGGGAAGCCACATCTGAGCCACAGCCAGTCTCTCATTGAAAATGAAATTACTTCTAGAAAGTAAAAGGTCAGTTTCAGCCCTTCTTTTAACTGCTGAAAGAGACATTAAAATACACAATGTGATGGATCTACGAGGTGTCTGCAGGGAGATGTGAAACACTAGGAAGCCATATCCATAGAGCTGCTAAAGGGAAATACTGATGTAGTTATTACTTGAAGCAAGTATTTGCCATCTGTCATCATGATACCTGGAGACCTGATAGACCTTAATTTGACACTTACAGCATGCAATCAGAGAAGGCACTGTGCTCAGCTGTGCTCTGTGATTTTAAGAATAGCCTAGACTCAAATCAATTGAGATCTGGCTACACAGGTATGTCTTGCAGCTCTTTGCAAGAGCAGCCTGCTCAGCTCCCCAGCGCTGTACAGACTTTCAGGCTGTGCTTCTCAAGCTCAGCTGCACTCTTTCTGTTATCTGTTGTTGACTGCCTGCCCATCCTTCTCAGGCATCCTGCTCAGAAGCGTGTGTTTTGATAAGGTTTCTGCATGGAGAGGGGTCAGTTAGATGTGTTGCTGTGTATACTACAAAGAAGTTGATATCCAAGAAAGAAATACATTTTTATTTGAAAGCCAAAAATTATGTGGTTTCAGATATTCTGAACTTCCTGGGGGAGTTCGCTGTATGCTCATAGATAAAGCCTCTCTTCTGTCAAGATCACTTCTTCCCAAGGAAAAGACTATCAAATCCAGTAGGAAGGTCTACTGCATTCCCTAATTCCTAATTCTAACAATTGTGCAATTACATATCTAATTCTTTGCTAGACAAATTGTTCTAGTGAAACCCTTCTGTCTGCAATAATAGAAAATTTAGTCCCTCATGTTCTAAGTGAGGCTAGAACATAAAGAGAAACCATCAGAGAACCTGAGTATTATATTTTAGGGTTCTGCATATGTCTGCAGGCAACCTACATTTATCCAGCTGCCACTGTAACCTGAAGTATATTCTTCATCTCACAGTAATAGAGTTTGAGCCGTACAACAATTTCATCTTATGGCTTATTTATTCCTTAAATTCTGGCAATATGCTAAACAAAATCTTAAGTCTGTATCTCCAAAAGTTTGCAATCTAGTGGCAAATCCATCAGAACATTTAAAGATTAAATTCTTTGATCTAAATATCACCCCGAAGCAGCTGTAAACTTGCAGTCCATAAACTTAATCACTCAAGCTCTTCTAACTATTAACACCGTGTACTATACACAAAAGTGTGATGGAAGATGATACCTTTATTTTGTTCAGTGAAAATTAAAACTATATTCTCTACTAGTGAAAAAAAAAAAAAAAAGAAAAAGAAAAAGCCCACTGCAAACTGCTGATAAGTCAATGCAGTATTTTGTGTCGTGTTGTTCTTTTTCTCTTGTTCCCCTGTTGCTGAAACCAGAAAATCTGTAGAAAACATAGCTCAAGGCTGATCGAAACCAGAGCAAAGGCTCCCTTTCTTTTAGTGAGCTTTGTTTAAGACTTTGATCATTGAGAAAAATATATTCCTGAGTAGAATAATTTTAATTCAGCATGAGTTTGTTACTTGAAAGAGAGGAATGATGGTTTTTAGCAAAAGAATGTCAAATAAACCCCTGTTTCTTAATGTGACTAGAATGACTAAAATCAGAGTATCTTACGATTGTAATTTTTTTTCTCTGCTTTTAGCTATGGATAAAGGAATATGCTCTGTCTGCTGTGATGCAAAAGCACATGTCTGAGAAACAAGAGAAGATAATTCAAGGTGTCATAAGCAGACTAGGATGCCTCAGTGATGAGTAAGCATGGTTTTATCAGTAAGCAGTGGGATAAAACTACACTGCTGCATGCACAGATAAAAACTTGTGTCCATTACATTGTGGAAAGTAGTGTTCAGGGATTATGAGCATCTTCAGACATGAAGGCATTTACTCTAGTTTTTTGTCTGAGTATCAAAAACAAATTAAAAAAAAAACAAATACCATGATTGTAAATAGTAGAAATAGTCTTCTGTGATTTGTCAAGTGATGTGCTTTCTGTGTATGTACTCCTATGTTTGTGAGTGGTTTCTAATCTTGAACAAACCTCTCTCTGCACTCTATGTCACACTGGAGTTGTATATTCTTCAAAGTAAAATGTTCAGTCCAGCACCATTCATCTCTACCTTTATTTTCTGCTATTACAATACCACTGACCATCACTTTGCATGATAATGACTCTTCTCTTGCATTCTCTGTCTATAATTACCAAGGAAACTTTTAGTTTTATCTTATCTTTGTACAGCTAAACATCTCTTTGATTTCAAAAAACCCATGATTCTGTGTTATCTGCCTTGTTTTGATTAAGATATCAAATTACTTCATTTACCATGGTCTTCACATTACTGAAGATCAAAGCATTTGAAGACCTGTCTATTTAGAGTATTGATATTACTGCCATTGCATTCCTTTATTTTGGCTCTACTTTTCAGTTCCACCTTCCATTGTCACATTCTCTTCAGTGTTTCCCAGCATGTGGTATTTCACTCACCTGGTCCAGAATCAACTTCAAAATTTGCTCTCCTGTTTAAAATTTACCACAAACCTGCTTCATCCATGAATACCCTGCCAGCTAATACTAGCCTCTTCAATATCTATCTCTTCAGAGTGTGCCTCCTTGTTAATCCAAGATACACTGTCCTGAATTTTCTTGAAATAACTTTCCTGTAGTTCTGATTACATTCTCTTTTCATCTTATATCATCTCCTATTAAAAAAACCCTTTTATTATGCAATTACAGGTGATTATTTATATGTTTTCTATTTTTATTTTAACTTCAGTGTGACAAACTAGAAGTCTATCACAGCAATACCTATTCTTTACAACTGAGCAGCTTTCAATGACATGCTTTGTACAAGAAGACATTACACAGAGTGAACAGTAGTAACTCTTCTCATCTTTGAGCAATGACTTTGCTGAACACAGGTGTGCCAAGTCAGCAAGCAGGTTAGCTGACTGATTTTTAATGGTCCTTTTGTACAGGTCTGTTAACTATATATTGCAAAAACACCGACTTCTGGTGTGTTCAGTACTCAGAAGGTTAACCCTCCGAAGAGTTGGAATGTCAGCCCTGGCCCGCATGAGACTGTCCAGAAAGAAGAGCCTGCTTCAGGAACTGAGAGAGCAACATACCCTGCAGAAGGGATCCTCCCTCTGTCAAGATGAGGACCAGTGGCAGCTACAGAACGCAGTGGTAGGTACAGTGTTGGGGTGGTTTTCTGCAGAGGTCTCATATGCTATGATGTCTGGCATTAGAAGAAGTAGCTGTAGGAGATCTCAAAAAATAAAAACGTTCAAGTTCCAAATAGAAAGGAAAGTATTCTCTGTCAGAAGTGCACCCACTTCTGTCACAGGAGGTACCTGAGTGTGCCTGTTTTGGTTTTGGCAGACATTTAAAATTCCTTAATACTTTACCTACTGGCTAACTATGTGATGTGTGTTATCATAGCAAGCTTATTTAGCTGTTTATTTTATATGAAAAAAAAAAAAAGAAGAAAGAAGGCATGCCAACATGTATAAAGGAATACTACAGAACTTAGTGCTTCAGGGTAAGATAAACTCCTACTAATGCTGCTAGGGATCACAACATGCACTTGGAAAGTTCTTACTTGAGCATAAAAATAAATTCTTTCCTCCACCAGACCTAGAAAGTTCTTCTATACTGTAATAATTTTTCATTCTTCTTTCTTTCTCCCCTGTCCATGAGATGCTCGGTATCTATTCCCCTGACATCCTTCCAAATCATCTGGCTCCTATAGGTCAAGGAGATGGGAGAAAGTTTAAGGGATTTTTAAACTTGATATTCGCACTGGTCGCTTTCAAATCTGTTTGTGACTTTGTTTTTTAGGGTGAATCCATTAAGTGTTGGTTATTTATTCATCTGCATTGGATATTTGCCTAGAACAACACTGAATTTCAGATTTCGACCTCAGAGGACCATCCTAGCAGGTGTCAGTAATAGCCCCTGCCCAACCCACTGTGGCTGCCTATATGGGTTGAACCCTTCCAAAACTTTGCAGATCTGTGCTCTGTGCTGTTGCTGTGTAATTAGTTGAGAGATAATATTTTGCATCCTTCTAATTCTGATTTGCATAATAATGCAATTCTCACTTTGAGGAACCTTGTCTGCTGGGGGCTGATGGGGTCCATCTGTCAGAGAAGGGGAAGAGCATCTTTGGTCACCCTTGCCAAGCTGGTGAAGAGAGCTTTAAACTAAAGTTGCTGGGGAACCTCCATCCATCCCACTCCTACCAGCTTGATGCCAATGCCAGCAACAGATGCCCAGAGCCTGGAGGGGGGTCACAGGTCAGCAGGAGAGCATGGGAAGAGCAGCACAAAGGAATTCTAGCCAGTAAGTCAGCTTCATCAGGGACCCAACTGAAATGCCTCTATGCAAATGGACGTAGCATGGGGAATAAAGGATGTGCACTACTGCAGGGCTACGATCTCATTGGCATCACAGAGACGTGGTGGGATGGCTCCTCTGACTGGAGTGTTGGAAGGGAAGGATACAGGCTCATCAGGAAGGACAGGCAGGGGAGACGATGAGGCAGGGTCACCCTCTATGTCAGAGAGCAGCTGCACTGCACAGAGCTCTGTCTGGGGATGGATGAGGAGCTGACTGAGAGCTTGTGGGTCAGGAAGGCAGGGACAGGACTCATTATAGTGGGGGTCTGCTACAGGCCCCCTGACCAGGAAGACCAAGTGGAGGAGGCCATCTATAGACAGATAGGAGCAGCCTCACTTTCAAAAGTCCTGGTCCTCCTGGGGGACTTCAACCACCCCCATTATCTGTTGGAGAGACAACACAGCAGGGCATAAGCAATCCAGGAGTTTCCGGAATGCCTTGATGATGACTTCCCTCTCCAAGTGATTGAGTAGCCAACAAAGAGAGGTGCTTTGCTGGACCTTGTTCTCACCAACAAGGGGGAGGCTGGTGGGGAATGTGAAGCTCAAGGGGCAGTCTTGGCTGCAGTGACCAGGAAATGGTGGAGTTCAAGATCCTTAGGGCATCAAGGAGGGTGCACAGCAAGCTTGGTACCCCGCTCAGGAGAGCAGACTTTGGCCTCTTCAGGGATTGCTTGTCAGAGTACCATGGGATAAAGCTCTGGAGGGAAGAGTGGCCCAAGAAAGCTGGTTCATGTTTGAGGATCACCTCCTCCAAGTCAAGTAAGAATACTAGGAGGCCTGTACGGATGAACAAGGAGCTCCTGGATAAGCTCAGACACAACAAGGAAGCCTACAGGGGATGGAAACAAGGGCAGAAAGCCTGGGAGGAATACAGAGAAACTGAGCAGGCAGGCATCAGGTTAGGAAGGCCAAAACCCTGATAGCATTAAATCTGGCCAGGGATGTCAAGGGTAACAAGAACTTCTGTAGGTATACTGGTGATAAAATGAAGACTAGGAACAATGTGGATCCTCTCTGGAAGAGAATGGGAGATTAATTACCCAGGATATGGAGAAGGCTGAGGTATTCAACAACTTTTTTGCCTCAGTCTTTACTGGCAAGAGCTCCAGCCACACCACCCAAGACAGAAGGCAAAAAGAGGGACTGGGAGAATGAAGAACCTCCCAGTGTAGGAGAAGATCAGGTTCAAGACCATCTGAGGAACCTAAAGGTGCACAAGTCCACGAAACCTTATGAGATACATCCATGGGTCCTAAGGGAACTAGCAGATGAAGTGGCTAAGGCACTATCCATCGTATTTAAGAAGTTGTGACAGTCCAGTGAAGTTCCTGCTGAGTTGAAAAGAGGAAACATAACCCCCATTTTTAAAAACGGAAAAAAAGAAGAACCAGGAAACTATAGGCCAGTCAGTCTCACCTCTCTCTCTGTCAGGATCATGGAGTGAATCCCCCTGGAAATTATGCTGGGGCACATGGAAAATGAGGAGGTGATTGGTGACAGCCAACATGGTGCCTGATGAATTTGGTGGCCTTCTGTGATGGGGTTACCATGTTGGTGGATAAGCACAGAGCAGGTGACATCTACCTGGACTTCTGCAAAGCATCTGACACTGTCCTGCACAACATCCTTGTCTCTAAATTGGAGAGATATGGATTTAACAGATGGACCACTTGGTGGATAAGGAATTGGCTGAATGGTCACACTCAAAGAGTTCTAGTCAACGTCTCGGTGTCCCAAGTGGAGAACAGTGACAAGTGGAATTCCTCAGGAGTCGGTACTGGGACTGGTGCTGTCTAACATCTTTGTTGGTGACATGGACAGTGGGAGTGAGTTTGCTGATGACACCAAGCTGTGTGATGTGGTCAACATGCTGGAGGGAAGGGATGTGCCATCCAGAGGGACCTGGACAGTCTTGAGAGGTGGGCCTGTGCAAACCTCATGAAGTTCAACAAGGCCAAGTGCAAGGTCCTGCACATGAGCCAAGGCAATCCCAAACACAAATACAGGCTGGGCAATGAGTGGATTGAGAGCAGCCCTGTGGAGAAGGACTTGGGGGTGTTAGTGGATGGAAAACTGACTGTGAGCCAGCAATGTGCACTCGCAGTCCAGAAAGCCAACTGTTTCTGGGCTGCATCAAGAGAAATGTGGCCAGCAGGTTGAGGGAGGGGATTCACTCCCTCTGCTCTCATCCCCACCTGGAGTGCCGTGTCCAGCTCCAGGGCCCCCAGCCTAACAAAGGCATGGACCTGCTTGAGTGAGTCCAGAGGAGGCCACAACTCTGATCTTGGCTGGAGCACCTCCCTTATGAAGACAGGCTGAAACAGTTGGGATTGTTCAGCCTGGAGAAGAGAAGGCTCCAGGGTGACCTTATAGTGGCCTTCCAGTACTTAAAGGGGACCTACCGGAAAGATGGAGAGGGACTCTTGATCAGGGGGTGTAGTGACAGGATGAGGGGTAATGATTTTAAACTGAAAGAGTGTAGATTTAGATTAGATGTAAGAATGAAATTCTTTACTGTGAAGGTGGTGAGACACTGACACAGGTTGCCCAGAGAAGCTGTGGCTGCCCCCTCCCTAGCAGTGTCCAAGGCCAGGTTGGACGGGGCTTTGAGCAACCTGGTCTAGTGGAAGGTGTCCCTGCCCATGGCAGGGGGGTTGGAGTAGGTGATCTTTAAGGTCCCTTCCAACCTAAACCTATTCTAGGAATGCAATGTGTATACTATGAATAGAAACCCTAATTTTCCTCTTGGAAGAGTCTGCTGCCATTTCCATGTTTGATTCCTCTGTTGAAGTAGTTCCTGACAAGTGTGAAAATCTCAAAATCTCATTAAGCTACAGCAGAAATAAAATATAAAATAATAAAATACAAATGCATATAAACGAATTCCTCTTGTTATGTGTTTTCCACTACTTGCTCTCACTTAGCTCCCACAGGGATGTTAATTGATGCAATCACTGTGTTCCCTAGCAAAAAAAATGAAATGTACCCAGGAATTACTGTTCCTTTGGCCTCTCTCCATTACAGCCTCTTTCCAGGGCCAGCTAACACCCATCTTGCAACGAAGTGCCTAAAAATACACATATAAGATCCTTGCAGCCAGAGACAGGTGTGGAACTGTGAAAAGTCAAAGAGAAAAAAAATATTATTAATAACCTCTAAAACTAGAACCAGTGTATAAGGAATTAAGGAAGAAGTTAATTTACAGACACTCAACCAGAGTTTTAGATATACTGTGTTGATTGAACTAAACTTAGTTCAAACAAATATTTTAGTTTGTGCTAATTTTAGACTGTTAGACAGTGTCATGTCTTCCTATTGATTTCATAAAAATGTAAAACAACACTAAAGAATTGTACCTTGGACATCATCATATGATGTTGGGTTTCTTAAAAAAAATATAAACTAATTAATGACATTCCAACTGTCTAAGGAAAACCATCAAAACATATATGTCTGAGCCTTAAATAAAGACATGTCAGAATAACCCAGTGTTAATAGGGGCATCATTATTTTCCACAGATGAATGTGGGCAGAGCAGGTTCTTTTTCTACTTGCATTTTGTATTTTCAAGACGGCATCAAATAGGTACTGTTGAATACCCCAGAATAACTTAATGTTATTTAGCCTTAAATGAGAATATTAATATAAGAGGGATGTCAGCAACTCAGTAGAAGGCTATGGAAGACTAATACATGTAAGGAAGACAGAACAGGTCATGCTGGTGAGTATATACTATTGTGTGCTAAAGAGAGTTTAGAGGGAAAGTGGATTTTAAAAGAAGCATAGAAAATGATGGCAAGGATAGTCCAAAGACCTCAGGAGATTAAAACTCTTAAGCCTAAAAAAAAGAGATGTCTTCTGGATTATCATAGGTTTTAAAACTGGCATAAAATATGTGAATAGGGAACAATTTTTCACTTGTTTCTAATTTCCTGCAAAAGAAGAAAAGAGCACCCAGCAAAGATGTTAGATGGCAGGTTCAAAATTAAGAAATGTTTGGATAAACTGTAGAACTCACCATCACAGGATGCTGTAGATGCCAAGAGTGCAGATGGTTGCCAAGTGCTACTAAACATGTTCATGACCTCTCCCAAGGTCCATAAGTACCAATGAACCAAATTTTTCTCAGGTAGACCCCACAAACTGTACAAGTATTTCAGGTGCAATAACTGTATACTTGCCTTGTTCCTGTGCATTTTCTCAAGGCATCCACAATTATCCCTGACTGGACTTAGGGCCAAATTCAACAGTACAGAATACAGAAATGGGAATGCATCACTTGGAAATGACTAATGGGGCAGGATGCAGCGGTTACTGTACATGTATTAGATTGTACTGCGCATGTATTGTACATGTATCATGTAAAATATGGATCTGTATATCATGACAGAGGCAGTAGTTTAATTGCAAGAAAAATATGTTAAAAGATGTACATAAAGTTCCACTGGAAATTAGATTATTTTAAGTATTGAAACAATAACATTCTGAGTGGGTGTAGGACTTTCTTTTAAAATGAAGCTGACTAAATTTGTCAACATATTTAAATGGCAGTGCTGTCTTTTTGTCTGATTACCAGGAGTCCCACATTTTGGAAGAGGAGGAGAAGCTTGAGGAAGAAACGCAGCAAATGCATTTAGAATTCCACCACCAGCTAGTCACAGAAATCCAAGAAGCTCTCCAGTTTCTTCAGCAGCACATGGAGCAGGTGATAGGGCAAACACTGCTTCAGCATGCCCGACGGGAAGCTGGAAAAAAGAGTTCAGATGATGGACAGGATTTCAAGGTATGAAAATGTTCAGTAATGGTTTTCCAAACAAAATGAGTGCTACTTTGCTAAAATGGAATTTCATTTATGCACTACCCTATGTCTAGAAGTGTCAGCAGGAGGTCATTACAATCTGTGTTAAAACTGCAAGTTAATACTTTCCAAAGTATTTACTTATGTAGAAGTAGAGTATTTTCTAGTGACTTGCTATAGCAGCCAGAATGGGTTTTATTAAGCCAAACCCTGGGACATAAAAAAATTGAGAGTTCTTGACAGAGAATTACAAAAATGAGGAAGAAATGGAGATGGTTATCTTTTGATGAAGGTTTTATGGTTAATTGATAATACTTCTGTATTAACAGCTTAATATTTATGGATAAATAATTTTTAAAAAATAAAACTTGCTTTATAGGTTAATAAAATTGTTCCAGAGTAAATATTTGGATTTTCTGTATAATGGAAACTTGTAATGGAGCTACACGTATATTGTTTTACTTTACTAGCAGTCAGGTTGACAGGTAAAATGGGTTCAAGAGATTGAACAGATAGGGGAATGGCTCCTTCCCAGATGGAAGTGAGGCACATTAGAAAGATTTTACTGTAATTTTTCAAGTTGAAATGTTCCATGGATGAATAGAAGTACCAGCATCTCAGTCTGCCACATTTTTAAAGCACAAAATTCATAATTTTGTGTGTGCATACAAAATTAGGTTGGGTCTTCAATTTTAGACAGATCAAAACACTTCAGTTTTTGACTTAGAAATCAATTGTGACTTGAACTGTGTAATATAGGAGAGACTGGTGGAAGCTGCTGTAGAGAGTGTGTATGGGACCAGCAATAATATCAACAGACTGGTGCAAAATTACTATCAACAATTAGGAAAAATCACAGAAGGCTATGAAGGGAAAAAGCTTCAACAATTGAAATCCTTACAAGGTAAGTACGATATTGACAACTGTAAGATAATTCTTGGTTTTTAATGGATAAATTAATTTTCTTATCACAATAAAAACAGAAATCTGTTATTTAAAGTAAGCAACAGAGCAAAATGAATGTGTAGGTCCATTTCCATCTTTGAAGGAGAAGTGATAGAAGTCTTATTATAATAATTACTTGAATTACAGTCATAGCTGCAGGATCCTGTTACTCAAAGTTTGGTACAGACACACACAGAACAATGACTCAGTGTTGGAGATTGTAGTTTAACCATGACCTCTGATTCGCTAGGCTAAGATCAGAGATACACCATAGTCATAACCACCAGCAGTTGATTTTCTGGTGCTCTAAACCTCAACACAAGACAGAAGAATTTAGGAAACAAGAAGTTGTACAAGTGTTAGGTTGTACAGCCAACATCTAACATAAACACTATTCAAATTTGCATATTAATATATCCCAAAAAATGAATCAAATATTCCTAAGGAGAGGGGGCATATGATGAGTGCCTACAAGCTGAATCTTTTCCCTAGATGGGAGGAGATCTGGGTTTGCAATCCCTGCTCCCATGTTAGAAAACATAAACATCATTGGTAGACAGTCTTCTTCCTCTGATGTGACTGCCGTGAGCTTTGGGGAGTAGATTCTTATATTCATTCCTGGTTTTTGGCTCAGTGAAATGTTGTTGTCTCTGAAGTTGAGGAAGTGCATTGGAGGAGACCAAAAAGCCAAGTGTGCCCATCCTGGAACACTCCATGAGCTACTGCATTGTTTCTTAGCTGTCAACCATGACCCTCTCACAGGTTGTGAAACTGTTGAAGAGGTTTATGAACTGCTGGATCTCACATAAATACAGGCAGATTCTCCTGGAATTATTTTTAATTGCTCAGTTCCTTCAGGCCAGGAGAAGAAAAGCAAGCTGTGGTTACTGATTTATTTTGTAAACACTTTCCCCTACCCTGGATGAAGGCTGTTGGCACTAAATGAAGTTAGCAAATTAGCAAAATGTCAGTAGCATCAGAGACTAAGTATTTGAGACACATGGATTAGATTTTTTTCTAAAAATAGAGTTAGCAATTTTAAATAGAAGAGAATCTTTAACCACAGAAGAGAGTTTTTAAAGAGGAACAGGCATATCCGCTCAAGCTGAGATCCAGAGATGAGTTGGTAGGAAGGATTTGTGAGCCACTTTGCGAGCCCCAGTAGTGGCTCGATACACTTACTGGTTCTAAGAGAGAACCAATCTGTTTTGCACTGCCCTGTTGTGAGCCTTGAAGACTTTAATATTGGAAGCTGAACTGCTAGGGTAAGGGAAAATCCGTTCAGGGATTTTTGATGATCTGTATTTTAGACATTGGCAGCTAGCAAGGCAATCAGTTACTTAAGTTCTCACAAGTCCCTCTAAAGACCTCTTTGGCCCTGATTCAGCTAACTACAGTGTCTAAAATCCCTTTGATTGAGTTCTTTTAAGCAGGAATTAAAACTGAAGCCTGTTCCAGAATGCTTCTCTGATCTGAGCTGAGAGATGTCATTACACACTTGAATGTCCTGTTTCATTGGTGTTTTGATACTGCTCTCAACTGGTCTCCCAGTTAGGTTATGAGACCTAGAATACCAATCACTAGAACGACAGTCAGCCTTCTGTTGATTGCTCATTGAGAGTATTTTTAATTCTAGGGTTTGTATGGATACATTATTGTTTCAGTATATTTGTGTTCCATGAACCACAAGGAAGAAAACTACATGTATAAGGGGAGCACATTTTCTTTTCAAGTGAAGAAAAATAAAATCCTTCTGCTGCAGTGCAAGCCTACAGGCGTTTTAGATTTGGATGGCCAGAGAGAAACACAGATGAAATTCAACTATCAAATGAAAAAAAATATTGCAAACCTACATGCACATCCTGCAGCCCAGCTGAGATTTTCAGTATCAACAGTTAACTACTTCAGCTTTGTTGGTACTTTTTACATTAGGAGTGAGCAGTACCTTCTAATAAGGAACTTTGATACTTTAGTACCTGAAAGTCCTTCTTTAATCGAAGTCCAAATTTGTGATGCAGAACCCCACTCCTTTCTCCTTTCCATTTCTGTATTGGCCCTGGAAGCACTTACATTTCTCTCCGTGATTCTTAACAGCCTGAAGCTCTGCTCCAGGCCACAGCCAGGACACCCTAAGCCCCCCTAGCCAGAGAACTACTTTCCATCCAAGCTCAACCTGGAGGCAGAACATCCATGTTTCTTCCTTTTCAAAAGAGGCTGATCTGTTAGGGGATCTCCAAGCATGATTACCACTCATGAGCTTGTGAGCCTACTCACCAAATTCTCTCATAACTTTTCTCTCTAAAATAGAAGATGGAAGAAACAGTATTGGCAATAGGGCCACATACTGTGTGGTAGCCCTGGGGTTAAATGGCCACATGCAAAATTTCTTAGGTACTTCATTCAGGGATAGTTAAATGGGAGTAAGAACTGTAATGCTGGGCTTCTCTCTCCCAGTGACTGTACTTAATGTCAGGCTAGAGGATTTTGCTTCTTTGGACATCCCTTGGTTTAGCAAATATGAATTAGCAGTCTGGTACATCCACAGGAGAGTAGCTCCCCTCACCCAGCCAGTCCAGCCAGCCTAGAGTACAGACAGTAACTGCTCCCTGATGATGCCATTAGTAGGAGAGGTGTCTGTCAGCCTCTCCGAGTGTTCAGAAAACATTGGTTGCTCTCCAAATGAATGTTATGTACCCTAATCTGTTACAAACCCATCAATCTCCTTATTTCTGCATTTTATTTAAAAGTAGCAGTGCAAGGAAACCGGTCGTATCTGTCAGACATGCCCCAAGACTTGCTGCCAGGCAGGACTTCAGGGACAAGAGTCAGGAGCCTGGTCAGCAGATAAATGCCAAGTTACCTGCAGAGTGTGAGCATACACAAAAGTACCAGAATGCTTATCCATCAAGTGAGCAGACATCTAGTGAAGTTAGTGGCCTCCGAGCAGAGGTTTTCTTTGTATTGCATTTTTCATTTGGGTATTACAGCTCTTGCTTAAGGCATCAAGGTCTTTTTATAAAATGTCTAGTTTGAATTTCATGTTAATCAGTTAGCCTAGTGGAAGATAAGAATAGGAATTCAGTGACATTACCATCTCAGCTATATGATGCACAAACTACTGTCTGTGCAACGGATCACAGTGGCAGAGTAAGTGTGTGTAAGAAGTACTTGGTACTAAGGAGCAGTAACTTTGAAAAGACTATCCAGAAAAGGGATTAATTTGTGCTGATGCAAAACATAAATTGTAGGGTTGCACAACTCAGAGTTTGTACTTTTAAGCAGAAGATTTTACAAAAACATTATTTTAGCAGAAAGAGGCGAAAAGAACAGACTTAGGAAGAAGGAAGAGAATGAACTGGCATTGAAAGAAAAACAGACCAAAGGCCTCCTGAACATATCATCCACAGTCCATCAAAGGTAAGAGCAGGCAGCAGCACTCCTGGCTCTATTTAAATGTTGTGAGTGTTTGCAGATCTACATAAATGTCTAGCTGAATAAATGTTTTGGGTTTGCATTTTATTTTTGTCTTTGATGGAAAAGAAATATCTCTTGCCAAATTGTGTCTGTCCTTTGATCTCAGAGAATTACTTTCTTATTAAATAAACTTTTTGATGCTCATTAATTACAGACTGAAGAACTATACATAGACAGTTTGAAAATAGAGAATGAAAAACAGTGCCAAAACATATGCCATATTTTAAAAGTTTAGCATAAATGTAGGATGGGAACCAATGGTGTCTAATTCATTACATTCCATCTTTCCTGCTTTGAACATCAAAAGTGTTCTTTAATTTGCTATTGAGCAAGCATATACCATAATGAAGAGAAAAGCATAAATAATACTCAAAATGGCAAGAAGATTTCAGTGAATGCCTTGGACAATCAAAATTACTTGCACTAGATTTAGAGTGGAATCCATCAAATATTAATTAAATAAAAATCATATTTAATTCATTACTGATTTTATGAAACTTAGAGTCCAGACAAAAAGCACTGCAATTCCAAAGGAGTAAGTTGTCATAAAAAGCTGTTTGACTTGGCATGCACATGATACATTTTTGTAATAATTTTATTTCTTTACTTTTGGTTTATTATGCAGAACAACACAGCATCTTCAGTTTTGACATTGTAACGAGGTTAATTATTTTTTTAAGACATTCTAAATTGAAATAAATTATTTCCCACTTTCCATTTTTCATCCTTGTTTGAATTAGTATAGAAATGGATTCGTGTAGTAAAGGGTTTCATAAAAGATCTGTTATTCATTATCCAGTTTATAATATATTCTGACATATAAATTCACTTCTAGGTGTTGTCTTAATTTTTTCTCCCATAATCCATTCTAGGGTCATAAAATACAATCAAACTGGCCTTCACGCAAGTGGAAATACGGTACTGAAGAATGTAACTATTCAGTATCTAAACTGGTCTCATAACCAGTAGTAATCAAACTCATTTACCTATTGTCATTTACAGTCAAATCCCAGTCCTGGGTAAATTGATGACAAAATTTCCACTAATTTGTCTAACTCCTATTAAACTCAACATAGATTGTTTTATTTCCCTTTGTCCTTGATGCAAGGTTACAAGTGTGAGTTCAAAAAGCAAATTTTGAAAGCTCACCTCCTGTAAGCATTGACCATTACAATAGCAACTTCATTATGTTTAGATGTCGGAAACAATTTGTGTTATCTCCTTCCCTGAGGAATGTGATGGGTGATTGACAGCATTGCTTCAAGGTAGATCGGGCAAGAGAACAGAAGAAATAAAAATTCAGCAAAGTTGCAGCCATTCAGGTTCTACTGTATTAATCTTTAACCAGCAAAATAAAATAAGCAAATAATATAGTTGTCAGTGCTCCCAGTCACCAAGTTTTGAGTTACCATGTTTCTGGCTCAGACTCAGCTTGATAGTGAAGAGCTCTGAATGAAATGCCTAATTCTTAATCCCTTATCCTCACACCTGATCTTGTAACAGCTTGTGTCTTTTGCAAGCAGACTGTAAAGCTGGCTTTAGAAACATACGATGGTTTTGAAAGCAGACTATAACGTTAGAGCTGAACTCCAGCTCCCAAAGTCCAGACATGGACAACCCAAACTCCTGCTGTGATTCCTACCTCTGAAAGGAGCTTGTATCCCATGGAAAGCCAAGGCAGTTTAAGAAAATAAGTAAATCTATTTAAAAATCTACAGCAAAATTTTTTGTCCCAGCAGAAGCTGGGCCGATATTGTAAGTGAACCTTTCTCTCTACAAAATCTTATAAATACATTTTACCAGGATTGTATTCCTCCATTGAACTGAACAATACCAGTACTGTAAATTTCTCTTGACCAGGATGGTGCTGCAACAAAAGAAGGTTTTGTCTCAGTTTGAACTGCAGCAACAAATTCGTCTGGAGTCTCTGAAACAAAAGCTGCTGGGATTGCATCATCTAGAAACAGAGTTGGAGAATCAGCTAAAGGTAAATCAGAGTAAAATGATTCATGGATCTGAAACAGTCCATGGCAAAACACTGGACAGATTGTAAGGGTCTCTTTGCTGTCCTAGTTGAAATCAGCACTAAGATTCACCACTGTCTTGTAGGAAATGCTTCCCTGATGCTAGCCATAGTGTTTCCTGTGTTTCTGCAATGAGATAGGTCTTTTTTGTCATGCCACATGTTGAATAATGTAACACAGAATCAAGCTGTGTTGTGGTAACTGACTTCTGGTTTATCCTTGTGTGCCAACAGGAAGCAGAGCAGGACTTTGTCAGCGAGTTGGCTGCGCTGGCACGAGTTCCAGTCGCTGTGAAGAAGAAGCCTTCAAAAAAGAGCAAGCCAGCAGGTTGGTACAATACTGAATTGTTTAAGAAAACTTATATCATTCCACTTATCAGTGCATATTTTGCAATATAACACAACAGAATTTCAGGAGAGATTTTTCATCAGTGTCATTTCCCTAATTGGGATGTAGAAAAGTAAGGCAACCTTCCAAGGTCACCCGACTCACCAGTAGCACAGCCACAAATGTCACCCTTCCTCACTTCCAGAGCAGTCCTTTAACCAATAGATCACACTGAGTCCACCGAGGTAAGGCTTTGCCTTGCTCAGAGCAAAGTTATTTTTCATGTCTTTGCCATTTAGAAATGACTGTTCACCTCAATCACTAAGTCTCTGGGATTCAGCAGAGCTGAATCACCCAGCTTTCATTCTCCTCATAGAATGGAATAATCGCTTCCCACACACATGCTCAAAAGTAAAATCTCACTGAATCAGGAAACTTGAAATATTTATATGAATTTACTGCAGCTTTAACAAATTAGACTGCTTCATTATTCAAGAGATACTTCGGAACAAATTGTCAGAATAGCAGTGGTGTTTCCTGATCCACATGTGAGGTGGAGTGTGCAAATTCTCATCCTTTGAGCCATGCAATCTTTCTGTCATTATCAGAATGAAACATTTGTCATTAACATTTGAAAGATGCTAAAAGGTGAGATGGGTGCTCAAAAGGGGAGAGCAGCTCACTCACCTGGACAATTTTGAAGTCTCTCTCCCCAGTCAGTTGTTTCTCAAGCATGAAGAGCTGTTTGCCCTGGTAGACACCATGACCCCAGGGACACATGTGGAAGCTTAGCCCAGGGCCCTAAAAACAGTGACTTCTTAACATCAGATTGTTCTGATTCAAATCACATAAAATGATGAATTGGCTTTTCTTCTGATTGCTGGTAGTGAAAAGCCATTTTCAATTACTTGCTAAGAAAATATATGATAGGTCTTTCAACTGTTGCAACTCATGGAAACTTAGTTCAGTGTTCAGCAAGTGTGAAAGTTCAAGATCTGCTCTGTGAGAACTAAACAATGGTAAAAAAACAATATTGTAGACTAATATAGAGTGGAATGCTTTCCTCGGAATAATAACATGAATGTATGAAGTGTTAGAGTATATTTTTTTCTTTGGATTAATCAAAACCAAACAAGCCCTACTATATGTGATTCTTTTTTCTTTTAATCCACATGGATTTGGCAATTCAGGGGAAAAAACAAACTCAAAAAGGAAGACCTTTCAGTCACCAGAATCAGCAGACAAAGATGATTCTCATGAAAATACTCAAGAGCCCCCTGGACTGATTTCTGGCTTTTGCAGGTACAGTAGAGGCTAAAAAAGTGGTGTGTGAAAAACTGTTTATAAAAAGCAGTACAAAATCTACTTCATAAGCAGGTATGTCAATCAAACCCAAAATACAATGCCTACACTATCTGAGCTTCTTCCTTCATATGTACTTGACATTTTTTTCTCCCATATTCTTTTTTAAATTTAGGAAAATCATCTGAGTTTTCTTCTCTGTGCTGCTATGTATTTTATAAATAACTTTGATTTTAGATAAAGAAATGAGAAATACTGTTTCCCAATTTCCTTTAATTAGGTTTTTAAAAACCTGAATCACAGACAGCATAAATCAGCAGAGACAAGTGAATCCAGTGGAACTAGTCTGACATGTAGCAACCAAAATATGGTCTGTGGTATTTAGGCTTTCAACTTCCACCTTTATTTCAGGAACAAAGGCAAGCGCCAGTCTTTGGCTGATGAGGGTAGCAGCTCTAACAATGATTTTCTTGATAGATGTTTCAGTTGGCTTATGCTGGGGTGCTAACTAGAGGAGAAGAAATGGCTACAAACCTGAAAGATGCCAGCTGATTACTACGGGCAGATCAAAACCAGCCAGCTGGTCGCTGGGGCTTGATATATTGAGCAGAGAAAATCCTGTTGACAGGCAAAGCAAACAGTTGGTTCTCAGGAGCCACAAGCCTTTGGGGAAAAGTATTTATCCCCTGAGTGACCTCAGCCTGGGACTGACTTCAGGAGATGGCTCCTTTCCCTGATGGCATCAACCCTTTTCACACACTCCTTTCCCACAGCAAACAAGGGATACGTGTGTAGGGAACAGGGACCCAACAAAGGAACGTTTATCTTTATGCAACTTTGTTTTGGCAGCTTCAAGAGAGGCAGCTGAAACCAATGAGTGCAGAAGTTATAATTACATAGCAAGCGCTTTTCTTCTCTTATCACAATTAATTTAGTTTAAGAGAGAATTGTAGCATTTTAAAACCTCTGTCTACAATTTTGTTTTATTTTTCTTATTTCTTTCAGAGGGAAGTTGCAGAGTACACATGAAGGGGAGACTGAACCAAGGAAAAACTCAAAGATGTCAGAAAAAATAGGCAACAGATAGTAAAAGTATTTATATGAGCTGTCTGAACACAGAGTACCAAAGCATTCTTCTGGGGAACCTCAGCAGCTATAAATACTTACTGAGCTGTTTTACTGAGGAACAGCGAAGAACATCAATAATAACTGAGAAATCTTCTTTAGCTACAGACCAAGAATCAATCCTGACTTCCTTTAGCTGTTAATAAAACATTGCCACTGGGTTCTGTTAAGGGGCAACAAGGAAGTATCTTCCAGATCGCCTGGGGAATGTGGAGAGGAGATAGTTTTAAATTAGGAATGTACCTGAGGGAGTTGCTCTTGTAGGAGAACAGATCCACACTAGGCTGGTTGCCCAGGCCAGTGTATCTCAGTAAGGTTTCATTACAATATGAGGTACTTTTGAGATTTTAGGGCTTTTTTTTGCCCTAAATGTGGTAGATCAGGTCTTAATATTTTGTGATTGCTGCTTTGGAATAACAAAACTAGGGAGAAATGTAAAGAATATGTAAACAGATTTCAGAAGATATTGGTACGTCAAAAGATTACATTTGGTCTCTTTTGTTATATTTTAGTACTTTCAAGACTGTATGCTTTTTTATATTTGTACAAAGATTTTTATAAATGTATTTCTCTGCATTTGCCTCAGATTTCAAATTATTATTTGCAGGGAGAATGGGACAAAACCAGTTTACTCTTTCATTTTTTATACTTTAGTTTCTAGTCTTCTTCCTTAAGTAACTCTTTTGTTTCCAACTTACTTTGTTACGCTCATTATGCTTCCTATGGGAATTCTTCTTGTTATGCAAAACAGCTAGTTCTTACTGGCTGTACAGAGCACCTGTATGGTGTAATAAATTGCCCCACTTAAGCAATCTTACAGCTTTCATGAAATGAAAATTTTCTGCCTTTTAAAAATGAACATACATATTGCTAATGAAAAGGCTGTCCATTGGCACGTGATGGAAAATACTACATCAGTTATGTAGTTTACCTCAGACAAAAGTGCTGCCACACAGATTACTTTACTAAGCGTGTTACACACAATTGTTAAGTGGTTAATTTTCACCTCAATCGCTGTAATTTATTTTTTTTTCCAAATTGTATCACTTCAAGCATTTGATTCTGGTATTTCCCATACTTGAGCACCGTGGTCTGTCTGCCTTCCTGACTTGGTCATTTTAGTTGCTGCTCATTGTGCTTTTATTTAAATGGATGCAGCATAATTACCTCTGTTTGAACATCTTAATTCTGCAGTGCTAGAAGGAAGCTTTTAATATCAGAGTTGACGTTTTAAACCATGCAGCGCAGCAGCGGCTCCCACAGTCACAGTTAGGATGCAGCATAATTACCCAAGCGGGGTCTCTAATTACCCAAGCTCGGTCTCTAATGACTCTGATTACCCAAGCCGGGTCTCTTATCACCCAAGCGGCGTCTCCCCAGTGCACTGTGACGCCTTTGCTCAGCAGGCCTGAAATGGCTTTTTCTCTCCGTTAGAAAACGTGTAAAGGTTCAGATTATCCCAAAAGCAGGGCAGCAGTGCCCTCTCCCGGGCAGCAGGAAGGAGCCAGGGAGGGTGCCTGCTGTCGGCAGGTCCCCGCTGCCAGTGCCCGGTGCTGCGGCTGCACCGGCTGCCCGACGGCCCTGGGCGGGAGGTTCTACCTACAGCTTCTTCTCTTCTCCCACAGACGTTAGCTTCCTGGCAAAACACACGCTACTCTTGTTCCTGTTACTGACTACTCAGTCTCCTTGAGTTACTGATGGATTCACTGTCCTTTTTCAAGTCATATGCAGATTTCATGCTATCATGGCACTTGCCATCACTCCCTGCCAGTGATGCAGATATTGGACAAGACAGTTTCACTAGCCCAAGAAACAAGTGGATCAAATACCAAGCTAAGCTCACAGCAGTTGTTCTTTATTTAAGCACTGGCCAACTTTTATGTTCTGTTATAGAATCGTAGTATCATATAATCATATGAGTTGGAAAAGGCCTTTAAGATCATCGAGCCTAGCTGTAAACCTAACACTGCCAAGTCCACCACTAAACCATGTTGTTAAGTACATCTACACGTCTTTTAAATACCTCCAGGGATGGCAACTTAACCACTTTCCTGGGCAGCCTGTTCCAGTGCTTGATGGCCCTTTCAGTGAAGAAATTTTTCCTAATATCCAGTCTAAATCTCCTCTGGCATTTTGTTATGTTTTATGTTGTGTTATTCAACTTTAACCATAGTAACAGTATTCTAATGCTGAAGGTCTCCCTCTCATCTCCTGACATAGTCATTACAGACTGGGTTTCTTTACTCTAGTCCCTCAGTTCAGTTTAAATCCATGTGACTGCTTATTTCTGAGCCAACACAGAACAGTACAGAGACTAAGATTTTTTTCTTGATGCTGTGAAATACTTTATCACCTGTCAAATAGGCACAGCTTATTGCAGTAGTTATAAATTTCAGCACAGACATTCCAGTTATTCAGCAGATAGAAAAAATTCTGTGCCATGAAATGGGTGAATCGCTGGAACAGGTAATTCAGAGAGTGCGGAATATTCATCCTTGGAAACTTTCAACTCAGCTGGACAATGTCCTGATCAACCTAAGTGTGCAGTTAGCCCTGCTTTGAGTAGGAGGCTGAACTCCAGATGACAGTCTTCCAACCTAAATCTTTCCATGATTCTAATATTCCTTCCTACTGATATGTTACCGGAATGTTTGGTGCTTTCCTCCCACTCCCACTCTTTGCATCTTCCCTGTGTTTTAACAGATGGTAGAAATTGCTGGCAAGCCAGGGATTGTGATTAGAGAGTCCCTGGGAGATAAACTGGTAAGCAGTTTTGCCAGCTGAGAGTGGTCTCCAGCATAGTGGATGTCTGGTGGGGGAAAATGGGATACCTGGGCATCAGTCAGCTCAAAACACTTACTTTAGAGTGTAAATCTATAAAGTACCCTCTCGTTAGTTTATTATGGAGAGGCCAACAAGGAGCTTTGATCATGCTTTACAGATCAAAAATACTTGCTGAAAAAATTTAGGGAGAAAAAATGTCTTTTTTCTCCTTTTTTTAACATTAAGAGTAACAATTATTACAAGAGCTTATGATTGTGATCAGCTTTATTCACAGCTTTATGACAAGGGCGTGTCTCAGACAACTTCTAGTCTTGGTGTTAGTTGTTCAGTGCATTGTCTATCATACAAGAATCAAAATAGCCCACAATGGTCCCTCTGCTGCAGAAAAACGTGAGAAGCCTCATTGTGCAGAAGCCCTGCTGAAAGGCGGCATGGACCACATTGAAGAGGTGTGCAAGTGAAAGCACTTGTACTTGGAACATTCAAGCTGGTGCCAGTTCCTGTGCAGTAAGGGCAGTTTCATTCCTGACATCAACAAGCACCCTTAAATCACACATAAAAGTCCTTTGATCCATCCTGTACACACAGTAACCCAGTACCAGGGCAAGCACCAGATTAGCACCTTCACTCCATCATGGCATCTGCAACAGTCTTTGGGAGCCATTCTGAAATCCAAAGATCATTGTGTACCACATTTTTTGGGTCATGTTTCTTCTGTCTAACAAATGCTTCTTCCATGTGTTCAGCAGAAACAGTGAAGAGCTTAGTGTGCAGCTGCCCAGCCTGCCCCGTGCTGCCTGGGAACTGTCTCTGCGCTGGGAGGGCTCCTGATCTCGGCACCCTCACAGCTGTGCCCACTGCTGCACTGCAGAGCATCAGGAGGAGACAAGGGTCTGGACCTTGCCAGCTGAAGACTTTCAGAAACAGCATTGCAGTCAGTGGTGTAGTCACAGGTTGACTTACTTCCAGTTGTGAGCTGCGAAGCCTAAAGCTCTTTCAAGAGGTATGTATGACTATATATTTAAATGTAGCCTTGCATGTACAGCTTATTATGATAGAAAATTACAGAATATGCAGTCAGGGAGGGGGGCTGAGGCCTAACTGCTTTATCCATATTGCTGCAAATACTTGATGAGTTACATGATAAAGAACAGCATCCCAAACTGCATTCTTACATAGTTCAACATTATTCCCTCTCTCATACACAATTTATTTTCAGTTGAATATCCCTCACTGTCATCACTGAAATTTATCTGAAAAGCCTGTGCAGGGTTCACCACAATCGTGATGAAAAACTCACATCAGTTTGTTCAGATCCCTAAGATTTAATACTGACCAGGTCTAAATGGCAAGAATTAGGTGGTGCCAAGTAGACTAGCTTGACACTTTGTCATCGTGTGCTGTGTAACCCCTTGCTCCAGGAATCCATAAATGTCAAGATTTTACCTGAGTTTAAAAGCATCTTGGCAAATTCATGGCAGAAAAATTCACCGACCACTACAGAGTACAAAGATGCTGCTGCTCCTCAAGAAATTGCAAAGCACAGGAAATGAAGGAAACACCTAGAGGAATATTAGCACTGTATGTTTGCTCTGTTCTGGCCTCCTATAAGCTTATGTTGCTGGCTACAGAAACCCAGAGTAGAGGGTCATCTAGCCTGGTCCAGTCTGGTTTTTTAGTTCCTAAGGATGAAGATGAGTATATTGCCAAGAGAAACATTTAATGGCTGGGACAGCTGTCAGTTTTGGTACAGTCTTAGCATCATAATTAACAGGCTTTGCTAAAAAATGCTAAAATTCAAACATGTAACTGCATTGCTCTGGTAGCACACAAACTGTAACACAAGACAAATCGGTCCAAACGATTACTCAAGAAATAATCCATGGATCCAGCCTTCTCCTCCATATCACATGATGGACTCAGACTGGTTGTAGAGACTAATTTTAAGGGGTCTGCAAATAGCAATAGGGGAGAGCCAGTTTTACATGATTAGGGCTATGTCTTGTATTAAAAGGTCATAGCCCTGCTGCAAATTTTTAGAAGCTTGACGATTCAAAAAGCGTGAAAGATTTGCACTGCTTTCTTTTTGTAGTTAACAGCAGGTCTCCACCCACAAGTTCACAAATTGGAACATCTCCCAGCTCAAGTACTGTTGCCTATTCTGCAGACATATTCAGGATCACCAGCTAATCCACATTTTATTTACTGTTACTGTTTTATTTTTTTTAAGGACAGGTTAGTTAGATGTAGGGGCAGGGGCACTGCTTTGAAATAGTCCTCCAGTGTTAACAGAAGCACCGCTTACCTTTGTTTAAACACCCCATGAGCAACATGCCATCTTCCTGATGGTGTATCACAGTAACCATCCAAGCGAGGCATCCTTCACCTTACCTGGTGACTGTGCAGTAAGGTATCTGTGTTCCAAAAAAATGCTGCTTTAATCACATCCAGGTAGTGTTGCAAGTCCAAAGTAGAGAGACCCAGGCATAGCATAGGATCCAAGGGCTTCCTGCAGGCTGTCCCTAAGCAGCAGCATGGCAGCGGCAGTCAGGCTGTGGGGGCTGATGAACATCATGGGCACACTAGCATATTTCTCCTTGGAGAAGTCATAGAAGAGTTACATTGACCTGACAAGCAGAGTCTTGTTTGCACAGAAGCGCTGAACCATGAAGTGCCTCACAAACACCCACGTGCATTTATTCACAGACACTTCAGTGAAAAAATAAATGCATATTAACAACAGTAGACCTTGACTAGCTTTAGGCAAAGGGTTCTTTGGTTTAGGACACGGTTTAGCATGTAAGAAAAGTGGAATCTGTCTGTATTAGTTACAACAATCATTTCTTTCACCTCAAGCATGGCAAGCCTCATAGATCAAGTAGAAATTTAATTTGGAGGTGAGCAACTATTGCTACTTGCACAAACACATGCAAGAAAACCACTAAGGAAATTGTAACCAGGAGTTCCAAAATTTTCATATGTCATATTTGCTGCCATTTCACAAACAACCTTTATTTCTATTGTCGGGGTTAGATTAGCAGAACTGCTGCCGGCTCTCTCAACACTCAGCAAACGGCGTGGAATTCGGAGACTTCGGAAATGGGTTAGAGATGGAGACTTGGCATTTTGAGATTGCTTTATCTGCTAGGCTGTGGGTTATTCAAGGACAGGTTGTCCTCAGGCTTCTCTGCTAGCATTATTTTACTTCATCACTAAATAACTGAATCACCAAGTGAACAAGCCTAGGGATGAGGGCACTCTCCAGGCAATAGGAAACATGAATCCTTAGCAGAAGGGCTTGTTTATTAAAAGCTTTTTCTTTTTTTTTGGGGGGGAGTGACCAATTCAGTTCACTGCAGGCTGAGTTGCAGTGTTTCTTCACTGGTTCAGACTAAAGCCAAAGCAAAAAAGAAAACTGGCTATTCAGACCAGCTCTGCTGCCAAGTTTTCAGACCAAGCTAACAAAAATGGGAGTTTTCCAGGGTAGCGGTTCCTTTCCCAGGCAAGTTGGAGGTGATAGCATATTGGCCTCAGAGGCAGGCCTTCAGGTAGGTCTTTCCAAAAGCTCTATGTGCCACATGCACCTGGTGCGCACGGCATGCCCTGTGCCAACACCATTTACTGCTGCATGGAAAGGATGAATGGGTGCTAAGTGGTCAACCATCACAGATAGTTAAAACCATTCCACTGGCACCATGCTGCTGCCAGGCTTTTCCTGTGGCACCTTTGTGATATAGACAAGGATGAAGTGGCACATGGCCAAGGGGAGGTGTTTTGGTGACCTGCTTAATTAGCACCCCACCCTCCACTGTAGCTGCTGCCTCCCACCACATCTGCAACACAATCAGATAAGTAAACGTAAACAGTGATGGAAAAGGTTTCTTTACATAGTTTGTGACAGAGTCAAAAAGTCAAGGAGAAAGAATTTCCTTTACTCTCACAGAAAGTGAGAATTGAAGTCCACTTTCCTCACCTTACCTGCAGTGGGTCTTGTTCATGCCATGCCTAAACACTGTCCCAGTTCAGTCAGCAGAGAAAACCAGTATTAAGTAAGATATAGCTTAGGTCAAACTGAAGCACTGCATACTGGTTCTGTACAACAAATGATGTCAGTCAATTACAATTTCAAGCAAATCAGATGCAGACTTGAAGGTTTTGGAAGAAAGCTAATTTAGGTCTCATCTGGCCAAAACTGAGACAGCTGCAATGTCAATAGTAAGTACCTTTTTACTGTGAGCTCTATTTAATTAAGACAGATTATGGCATGCTGTTGTATGCATATGCAGACATCTAGACATTTAATACACCTTGTGATATAAGGATGTTCATTCTTTCACATGATGTTAACCTAAAAGACAATTTCTCTCTAGTTTCTCAATTCTAAATTTTCAGTGATGGAGTAACAGCATTGGAAAGCAGAGGAAGACGCTTACCCATCAATTAATTTCCTTTATTTCACAAGCTTTGAATTCAGAAATTGAACCACAACTAGTAGATCTTGATACGGTAGAGTAAGTAAAAATGTATGTGATTACAAAGGAAAAACTTTGTACAAAAAAGTTTAAAAATCCGACGGCAACTTGGATTATCTGTAAGTACCAAAAATCTCATGCGGAAGGAGAGCACTACTGCCCAGGTGGATAAATCCCTGCAGGGGTGGCAATGGCATTGGTATGTGTAAATTATGGCTCTGTCTAAAATGGAAACAAGAAGGACACAGACTTGGAACATATTGAGTGGGAAAAGACAGGTGCTACAGAGACCATTTGTCATTACGTGTCCCGATGATTTTCTGTGTCTTGAGAGAAGTGCTTCTTGGGTTTATAATAAATTAAAGATGAAACAGAAGCTGCCTATACTACTCTACTGCATACTTCCAAGATGGCCATTTTCTTCCTTCATAAGTGTTTTTGGTGGTGTTTCTCAAATACAGACATTAATCTTGGCATTGTGTCTAGTCAATTGTTGGCAATGTGTTCTAAAGGGACTCACTCACAGAATGCAACTTGCATAAATAACTCAGTAACATGCATTAACTACTCTAATACAGCGAAAGGGTGCAAAGGAACCATCATTCAGTTACGAGACGAAGCTAAAACCTGTAGTCACTAAAGGGGCAATGGAAGCACCATGCTTTAAGGTGACTATGGCATGAAAGCACAATTGTGAGGCAAGTAGTTCCAAGCAAACACACCACACTATTATCACCTCTTCCTATACAAAAAAAAGAAAGACATTTCATTTTTTATTTCCATTAGTACCAAATAAAACTGTGGGTTCGATAACACAGATACTGAAGGGAACGGACATTATTCCCATGATCCTTCATCCTTGTGTTTCTGTCCATCATCGTTTTTCAGCCAAGACTGGTAATATTAGAGCGACCACCAGGAGGTGCCACAATACGGTGGCCAGTACGGCGTGGGTTGTTGTCATCTATCTGAGCTCCTGCAACAACAGAAAATTAGGAAACAAAGCTATGAAAAGGAATAAACCATCAGCAGTGAGATTTTACCTGGCTAGTTCCAGCTATGCTTCCCTCACACCACCACCAGCTGATGTCTCTTGGCCAGACCCCTGACTGAAGTGCTAAACAGAACTTCAAGGCACATTTCTGTGCCTAGCTCCAGTTGTCTTCAATGAGAAGTGTAGGATTAAAGGTTTGGGATCAGACTGATGTTCACTATACATGGGGAATTGTTTTCCACTGACTTGAAGAAGAGTCTGTGCAGGGATGACAGTTTACAGACTGGGTTCCCTTTGCAAGATCAGATCAAGATCAGATCCTGACAGAAAGTATTACTGTTATAATTACAAAAAAACCCCCAAAAACGTGCAGAGAGGATTTTTCAAACCTGCCTCATTGATTTAGAATACCTGTCCCTGCTGAGTTGAGGGTCAACAGTACAGTAAATCTGGTATCTGATGTTAGTTATCATAAATCCATGAGGAAAGGAGCACTAAGCTTATGTAAACTCACACCCACTTCAAACTGCATTGTAAAATGTTGACAGGTTGAGCTAAAGGTGACAGCAAGCTTTCTGCCAGACTAATATTGTCTGATTATGCTCATCTTCCTAAAGGTAATGCAAGATTACCACAAACGCACAGGATCATTTGAAATTCTATCGTAGTCTCTGGTTCTGCTTAATTTTATAAAAACACAGTAATACGCATTTGCCTGATTCGGAACAAATTCATACCACTAGATGCCTTGCTACTATCAGAACCAGCAGTGGACTGTGAAACCACAGCTTTAAATGCTTATGAAAATCCCACTTACTGGTTATTTTTATTAAGAGGTCAAATTTCTAAGCACTGTTTTTGCTTTATATAGATTTATGAATCTGCATATGCTCACCATGGCCTCAGGTGTATGGGCAAAAATATGCTTCAACTCACTAGAAGGGATTTTAAAATATTTGCTCTCCTTGGGCTTTCTTACAGAAATTTAGTTTCTAAAGACAGGATCTGTCAGGAAGGAAAACTCCACTCACCACAGGGGAGAAAATCCAGTGACTTTTATAACATAAGGAGACACTTAATTTACCAATTGGGCTGTAGACTTCTTCTGAAGGATAAGGATTTGACACACTTATAATTGTCTTCAGATAACAAGAATTATGTCTAACAACCCAAAGGATGATTTCTGTTTCTTATATACCATGGAAAATGTTTTGGACACCAAAAGCAAAAGGACAAGAAACACTCTAATCTGCCCAGGAATGCTTCTGCACATGGTTTGCCAACTATGAGCAAGGACAGTTGAGCTTTCCAAGTCTAGCAGTTTCTGGTGATGCAGCAAGAAAAAAATCTGAGATGTCTGAGCCACATGGGTTGCACCAGACCCAAGTCCCATCAACTGTACATACCACCAAGGGGCCTCAGTCACATCAACCAGAGACCTCAGCTAACTGTAATGGGCAGAGAATTAATATTAAAAGACTGTATGCAGAGAAACATTTTAGATTGCAAACATTATGAATATTTGGCAATTTTTAAAATGTTCCTAGGGAAAAAAAAGTATAAAACCATATATATACATAAATATATGTATATATATATGTGCATACATACATGTAAGTATATGCATGTATGTGAGTATTCTTTCATATGTGATTAAAGAACTAAGTATAATTGAAATTTAGCATCAATAATCCATACTCATGGCTTTAAAACGTCTCTGACGAGTCAGGCTGACTTACCTGATAAGCTAAAATTGGATTGATGGAGGTTTCTGATTGGTGGGGGCTGGTTTTTGGCAGGGGAAGATTTAGTTGAGGGTGCAGGAGTTGCATATTTTGGCGTAGCTGGGATTTCATACACAGGCCCATCATACATTCCTCTGGAGACTCCTTGCAGTCCTCCCACCTAGATCAAGAGGAGAATAAATATCCAGACACTAATTGCTCTGATAATTCTCCCTAATGATACTCCTGCCTATATGAAAAGACCACTGAGCCCAGAGCTATATTCTGCATTAGCTGAAGTAAAACCAGATCTATACTCTCAAAGCTACAGTTTGCTTTATGTAAAAAGAAAATTATAAATAAAGCTTCCTCTCTCCATTTTTATATATATATATATATATATATA
>NW_020799098.1:12947642-12979893 GCF_003259725.1 Athene cunicularia | reverse complement strand
TATATATATATATATATATATATATATATATATATATATATATATATATAAATTTTGAGAAAGATCCTTATTAGGCTTCCTTCACAGTGAATGGCAGAAACGGGATTCAAAGGAACAGGTCCAACCTAAGATGTTTATTTTAAGTAAGATCAGTCACCATGGCTTCTCTCCATTCAGAGGCTATTCAGCAGGGTTGGTTCAGCTGCTCAATCCCACTTCAGTTATTGCAAGACTGATACCCACTATACTGGTTGCAATATTTTCTCTGCTTCTCCCCTTCAGATACTTCATTATCTTTATTAGAACTCACTGAAAAGTGGTGGCAATTTTTAAATTAAAATTTCAAAATTTTCCACTGCTTGTCATCAACTAGAAAAGCAATTATATGCTAGACTGTGGCATGGGACCCATCTTTCATTATTTGTCAATGGAGTATCTGTCATTTGAGCTTTGATTTCAGTTTGAGGTCTCTAGATTTTATTCCTGTACAGGTCCTATAAGGAATATGAGAAAAGACAATCAAAACAGCTTCACTGATCTTAAAATCACAGGAATCTAAAAAATAATATTTAAAAAAAAAAACAGTTTAATTTTCAGAAAGAGCCTGAAGCCATTTAATTGCAGAATTCAAAGCTCATCAAAAAGATCAGAAATCTGTCACTTACAAGATTATTGTTTCAGAATAATTTCCCCTACAGGTTAACAGTGAAATTAAAATACCGTATAGAAAGGACACTATGCATGGAGCTTTGATCCAGCTCTTACAGAAATCAATGCATTTTCCTTGCTTTCAGTAAGGGGGACATCAGGCTCAGAAGAGCCACTGTCTCCACACTGACAAAAATAATGCCCAAAAGAGAGCAGCTGCCAATCACAGCAAAGAATTTATCTTCCAGGGACCCACAAAGGCAGGAATTTATACTGCCATCCTTGCTCCAGGGATAAATATATACTGCTATCCTGTGCCAGTTACAGCTTTGCAGCCCCTTGTTTGACATGTTTTTTCCATATTCCTTTGTGCTCTGACATATTCATATGGTGGCTGATATGACCATCATTGGGTTTTTCTAAATATTTCCAATTAAACAGTGGAAAAAGAAACATGGGCATGAATCTGACCTCCCTTCCTCTCGGCAGGCAGCAGAGGGAGCTGCAAGAGCAAAAATAATCAGTCCCTTTCTTCGCCTTCTGCAGATCTCTCCTAGTATCTATAAAGGTCTTTCCCAAAATCCAGGCCCACTTGCAAGACGCAGGTTACGCAGCCCAGTTACTTTTGTGCAAACTCCTGGTATAAGACACCACTCTCCAATATTTGTTTTTAAAGTGTTGATTTCAGTATTTAAATGACATTGTCACTAACTTACATAGCACTCCCATGTGCTAAACCCTTGAGAGGCAAGTGTGAAGAGAAGGCTCATGTCATCTAAGTGGATAATGTTAAAGAAGTGCAATACTGATTGGTTGTTTGCAGAACTTCTTCATGTGCACTTGATTTTTGCAGTGCCTTATCTCATTAGAAGTGCAGACCTTCTGCATCCCACAGCTTGCCAGAATTTGTATAACAAATGATTAAAGATAAAAACTATCAACCTGCTTGTAGACTTAATTTCAGCTGCCACCCTCACAGGATATGATATATGCTTGGCTGAAGAAAAGATGAGTTTTAGTCAATTTGTCTTGTTACTTGTTCTCACACAGTGACTTTATTGCTCAGTGGCTGAAGCAATTTCCAAATAACCCCGAACTAGCATCAAGCCAATTCATTTTCAGCAGAGGAGTGCTGATATAATTCAAACCCAGAAGTGTCCAGTCTTAATCCTGGCCATTTCCCAAACTTTTTACTAAATGTAAGAGAAAAGTTTTCTAAGCTGTGAATGCTGCTAATACTCAGCTCTGCAAATGCACCAACAGTTCAGAGATGCCAAATATGAGTATCTCTAGCTTACATGCTTTTCTTCTCTGCAGCGTGGCAGTTCAGTATGCAAAGCTCAGTAACAATTTAAAATGCTGTTTCTCTTCTGGATAACCCTCACCCCAAAAAAGCTTTATCTTTTTCCTGAATTTTTACTAAAAGTAAATTCTATCACTATTCCACTTCCCTTGAAAAGCTTGCACAACTGGATATATGGCAATTATGTCCAACTGGCAACTATATACTCTACCCACTGAAGTTCACAGTGTTAATTAAGTTCCATCAGTTCACACTTGCACAGGAACCAGTTATGTGGTCGTTTTTTTGAACGAGTCATATATAGTCCACCTGATATGGTCTCATATTAGTACAGTAAGAATAAAAAAACATGTGCTACTATGGTTCCAAGAGGGTATGGCTAGGAAGAACATTAAACAATATCCAACATACTACCTTATTCCTGATTTTGATGCGCTGGTAAAGATATTCAGGGAAAGGTTTGCGAGGGATGAAGCGGCCCATTCCCTTATTTACATGCAGATTTCCATCTTCAAACACAATCTTCCCTTGGCTTATGACCACGAGTGGGGCACCATGGCACTCCATTCCTTCAAAGATGTTGTATTCAATGGCCTGAGGATCAACCAACATACTCACTACAAGTTCAGTACAAGATCTCTTTCAGCTAGTAACTTATTATCCATATTTGCAGTCACAGTTTTAGACAGCTGCCATTAAGAGGTGTATACAATTTTTTTTCTGAAGGAAAAGGAATACATTTTGACGTGAAATGATTTTAAATAATGCCTCCAATCAGACTTTCCTAGATCAGGCTTTTCCTTTCCATTTCTCACTTTTCATCAGGGCTCTATCTCATTTGTTTCTGAGGACTTGCCATATTTAACCAGAGCCTCTAGAAGTACAATAGCCTTAATAAGAAGGAAAACTGTGACTCAGCTGCTGGACACCCAGAGGATGTAGCCCCACCATGCATCTGCTGTGACTGTGTAAGGGAACTTGAAAGGGGCCACCCACCACATGTATTTCTGTCTGAAAATGCCCAGAAATGACAAGGAGAGCCTGAATCTAAATGGGAATAACTGTCAAAGGGCAGGTGATTATTACTTTCTTGAAAATACAGACAGATCCCAAGACAAGAGAAACTGAATCACCTAAACTTACTTTTTAAATGTTTCTAAAGGTTTTTGCCTTTAACATATAAATCACATTACCAGATTTACAATAAAACTTTTGGAAGAATTCCCCAATATAAAAGACCAAAGCACTGAACAACAAGATAACAACTTTTAAATAGACAACACAAGATAAAACCTGTCACGGTCACAATTGAAGTGACTGTGAGTCACTATTACTCTGCACTAAGGGCAGAGAAGTTTGCAGCAAAGCTTTTGAATTAAATAGAAAATCCCAACCATGAAGCTGATCAGAGTGGTATTATCAAAATACTTAATCCTCTCTCATAGTTTAGAATATTGTTGATTTAATCACGCAATTTATAATATCAGGTGCTTTTCAGGTAAGCAAAAAAAGTGAGTTGGTTTAAAATTTATCACAGTTCTATTAACCTCAGCTGCAGAGCTGCTGATTCTCACCTATTTACAGATCTGCCACAGCATGCAAAAAATAGTGCAATATGCAAAAAGAAAAGAAATCCTTCCTGATTCTAGTTCTTCCAATGCAAGATTTCAGTACTTTCATCTGAAACTTTTACCCACTTCGGAATAGGAATAGGCAGTTTCCCCACTCATCTATATCCCATGTATTTGGTGCTCACATGAATTAGATCAACAGTTGAAAAACAACAGTGGCATTTCTTTTTTCTTACTGGTTTTCCTTTTCTCCTTACCGATTTATGGCTTTTAGCAGTTATAGTCTTCACCTTATCAGGGTCCCAAATAACAACATCAGCATCTGATCCTACAGCAATCCGGCCTTTTCTTGGATACAGATTAAAGATTTTGGCAGCATTGGTGCTGGTGACAGCTACAAACTGGCTCTCGTCCATCTTGCCTGTGGCCTAAAACCAACATGATTTGAGCAAAACACGCTTATAAAATAGGGATTTACTAATCAGAGTACTGAACAGTTGGGAAGATATTGGAAACCATGTACTTCATATATATGGTCATGTTACATGAAAAATGTTATCAAGCAAGACTTTATCCAAGGCACATTACTTGGGAGTTTTAGATAAATAAATGAATGTGTTACTCCTGACATCCAAAAGAATAGCCAATAAAACCATCAAGTTGCTCAGTTATCCAAGGTCCTTTTCTCTACACACTGATGATGGCTAAGTGTGTTTTGTTGCTGGTCCTAGTAATTTCCATTTATTTAACAATTTTAAAACAGAGGAACTTATATGAGTATTACGAGATTAAATAAAAGATCAAGATTCAGACTCATTTAGAAACATTTCTTGCTAATTAACTCCACTCTATTATTAGTACTACCAAGCCTATATATCTAAGTAATACAATGCCAATTATAAAGTCCTTGACTGGAGAAATCTCACCACCAACTGAACTTTTTATACAGTCAGTGATGGCTTAATAACAGCTGTACACAACAGCATTTTGCTTTCTCATCAGCATATTTTGGGGTCTTCCCTGGCAATAAGCAAGAGCAATGTTCCAAGGAAGAACAGCAGTGACAAATATTTTAATATTAAATAAACACTTATTTCCTGCCTGGTAAAAAATGAGATTTGCAAAATATAAGGTACTCGGTGGTGCAGGACTGAATATTACCACCTGTAAATCTCATGTTGCAGTGCAGCTCCTTCCTTTTGTGGGAGTAACATAAAAGGAATATCACTGGCTGGCTGCCTTTTGCTTGCTTCCCTGCTTTGCTCCTCCTTGGCTGATACCTGATGCTGCTTCTGTGCTTGGAATCTCAGCAGCAGTCCCTGAAGATAGTGCTTATTAAACAGTCTGAGAGAAGTGCTCATGAGAGCGCTGTAAATACTACCACTTCCCAGTTTGCAGGATGCATTTGAGCGCAATGAAATGTAAGGTAATGGGTGTGAGTGTGTGTGAATGGGTGACTACATGAATACGGACAATGGAGAGAGAATATCATTATATATCAGGATCCATGGAACCATCAAAAAACTGCTAGCTTATACTGGCACCCCATCGCAAAATATGCCAGTATGAATTACATGGAATGTTCTCCTTCAAAGCATTTTATCATCTAGCCTCAGGCTCGGCTGCCATCCATTTGTAATTTCTCAAAAATGATGAGACACTTCCCAAATTCAAACAATCTATTCATCACATTTATATGGGTACCACTTCAAAATCATTAAACTGCTCTACATCCTGCATCTCTGAGAAGCATCCACTCTGACACAACTGGAAAACTGAGCGGTGGAGTCTGTGAAGCCACAGGGATGCAATGTCAAAAGTGAAACACAGCCCTGAGCTTATAAAACTGGAGAAGGTTTTTGAAATGAACAATTCACCTCGTAGCAGCGCTCTCTCAGGGAGTTCTCAGAAATGTATTAGAAAGTCACTTAAGTATTGGCCAAGAGTCTCCTGGCTTGCATTACTGAGCTAACACTCAATTTCTTTTTGGTTCATAAAAGTAAGCAATTACTTACTACTGCCTTGTCCCAGACAACAGTCATTCTTTCTTCAATTCCATTGACCCCTTCAGGAATCATAGTGAAGTTGTCCTTTCCAATGGCTTTCTGGGCAGTGCTGTATGGGCAGTGTCCACTTCCCGTCACCTGCAGGTCCCCACTGTGGAGTTAACAAACCAAAGGTTTAGATCAGGCATCACCAAGGTTACCTTGGTCTCAGACTAGCTGTGAATGGACCTTTCAAGCCTACACAGCAGAGGCACAGGCTGTACATCAGTCAGCAGCCTTTACATGTTGGCTACAGTTCACTGAAAAGCAACAATGGCATTGGACATCTCCACTTTACCCCGGGGCACCCTGAACACCCAGATTACAGCCCTCTTGGGTTTCAGGCTGCTTATCAACAAAGATCAGGCACAAACCCACTAACCAGGACAAAGGATTACTGTAGGATTAAGGAAATGATCGGAAGCTTGTATGAAATGTCTGGCATCCTCAAGATAAATTAATTCACAATGATGTTGAAAAATAATGGCAAATTTTACAATGCAAAGTCATGATCATCAAGCATGTTTCCCTGCATTTCTTCCCTGCAGATATACTTTTTTTGCAATGCTTACACAAATATTTCTTGTCTGACCTTCCAAAACAGAACCATGAAACTAAAAAAGGAAGGAGAATTTTTTATTAGGTACTCTAATTAAACGAAGAGAAGCATAGTGCAAATCAAACATGTGCTCTGGATTTATCTATTTTAGAGGTCTTACGCAGAAAAAAGCATGGAATAAAAGAGCTACCAAATAATAATACTTTTATTTAAGAAGTTGCTTTTTTCAGCTTAGAGAAATTTTTGTTTTTCAGAGACAAATTGGATCACAGCTGCTCTTGGGAATAAGGGGGCAGAATGTAACCAATATAGAGAATATTGCAAAAAAGACAAAAAAGAAGACAGGTTCTTCAAGATCCACAGGAAACAGATAGTATTTTAAAGTCTTTATTAAGACCACATGAGTCAAGCACATTAAAACATTATGATTTCTCTTCCATCACTCCAGAAGGGCCATGTCCCCAAGAGCCTGTCATCCTTTTCTTTAACTGATTCCGTGAGTTCCAACTCTGAAACATCTGAATGATTCTGGCCTATAAATTTAGATTCCAGCAAGCTAACAAATATGCAAATAAAGAGGAAAAAAGGCATTACACATCAATAATTGTAATGCAATTTTCTGGGCTCCCAGCCCTAACGATTGCTGACAGTCAGAGAAGAACCTTTGGCCTCTTCTTTGGTTCTTCACCATGCTCACACCTATCCATCCACCCATCCATCCATCCATCCATCCATCCATCCATCCATCCATCCATCCATCTAGTTTTTAGCAGAAGCCAAACCCTTGTATTCCACAGTGAAAAGGCAGCTATGTATCAGTTATTCCCAATCATTAATGACTGCTTGGTGTTACTTCATAGGATTAAACCAAATCCATCAGTTAAACATTCATTTATTTTAACACACCAATAAAGTCAGAAGATTGCAATGCCATTTCTTTCTTTTTGATGCTCTTCTGTCAGCTAAGCTTCTTGTGGCTTACCCTCTCTCTCTTTTCTGCACTCGGATGAACACAACCATGAAAAACATGAATGTCACAGCCAGGCCCTGTATCACGGCCCATTTCCTTGAGGTTATGCTGCCCTTCTTGCACCATGCTGTTAATTCCTACACTTGAATGATAAAAAGGAGTTGTTTCCTCTGGACGCCATTTTTCCTCTCCTCTGACATTTAATGACATTTAATGACATCTACCACACTCCCCAGTCTAGTCAACAGAAGACTTCTGAAGCTGAAGCACGTCACTTGAAAGCTGCCCAACACCTCCTGGTTAACCACACGGGCACTGCTACTGTCTAAATATTCTCTACTGTCAAATGGGGGGTGAGCATCAGATCAACTGAAAAACTGAGAGACGAGAAGGGATCACCACAGAAAACATCTCCAAAAGAGGGAGTGGTGGGAATTAACAGTGGACATACGTGTATGCTTAAATGCCACATCAATACCTCATCATCTTATTCTTCACCAAAACCAATGCTTTCATGGCAGGTTACATCTTCCATGAAGCACCAAGATCTCACATCTCTAGTTCAGAAGCAATGGCCTATCACAGCAGCAATAATGCAGCAGCAGTAATGCAGCAGTACACCACAGAGGATGAAAGCTACCTCAGCTGCATGGCCCACAGATGAAACAATGACCAAACCTCATGAGGTAAAACCAATCTGCCAACCCCATCACACATGCTGGATTTTTATACATTCAGCTTTTCAGTGAAAAATCAACACTTTCTGTGGAAAACAGCACAAGCGCAATGCTGTGTACTTGCAGAGGAAGATGTTGTAAGGATTTTTTCATGAACGTAAAATACTGGTCTCCTAATGAACAGTGTAATAGAAAATCAAAAGACTATCTTTACCATCATCCTTGCATAAAATTCCCCACAAATGCATGACAGACTGATAAAATATACAGTTCTTTTTTTAGTTTCACAGTATAGGTTTAAAGTATTAAAACTGAAAGCAGGCTAAACTGCTGTCATTTAAGATCTAGGATTTTAAGCCACTAGGAAAAAAAAGGCATTTTTGCATGCTTGGAGGATAATGAAAACTTCTGTGACTCCTCGGTTTGTCTTTCTGATGTTAGTGTTAAAAACAGTCATTATTTGGATTCCAGTTCTAAAAATTCTTTTACTATTTTAGCTAATCTGTTTTGACCCACATACTATTATTTTGGCACTCTCTTCTAGGAAACATATAGCCATGTCTGATAGAGTAAAGAGCCAAACATTTTGATACACATTCACATGTGCTGGCTAAGAGCCTTACCCTCACACAATGAGCTTCACTCTTTACAGTGCTGATAGTGATGGATGAGACTAGAAAAATAGTTCTTCTTCCTTGTCCTTATTTTAAGAAACAGAAAGCTCAATTATGGAAAATCATTTCTGCCATCAGACCATCACAACAGAACAAATTCCTGCATATTCTTACCAGAATCACATGTAACTCAGAGCTCAACTGTTCATTCATTAATAGTGCTGTCCGTGCAACATCATTAGGGCAGCTGAGCTAAAATCTGGGTTTGGTGGACTCCACAACCTGACCCACCGTGTGCAAGGAGAGATGTGTGCATACTGCAGCAGTGGCGCTGACTGATGGCAGCTTCCCATCACACAGGTGTGCCCATCCACCTAAAGGGCAGCTCTGCCCAAGCCTGAATTACACATGCAGGGGCCTTGTATTACCAGCCACCCTGGCACTGCCTGCCATACAGCCTGTGGAAAGCTAACCTCAGGAGGAAAATATTTTCCAAAGACCACTGGGTCACTTTTAGGGTTCAAATTTTACTGCTCTGTCTAGAGCACTGGAAACCCTAGCAAGGGGAGGCAGCAGATGAGATGAGTGCCACCACATGCACTAAATAAGGTTTTGAATGGTAAGTTGAGTTCCTCACTCCAGCACTTGCAATCTGTCCTGGTGGGATTTCAGCTGTGAATTTCTGTATCATTTCAAAGCAGATGGTCTTTTGCTTAAGCTAAAGAAGACCCACAGTTGGCTACAGGCAGAAAATACTTTCAGGGATGGGTTTACAGTCTGGGTTGCTGTCAAGGCATTGCTGATGTCTTCTTTTCTATATGAGACACTTCTCCCTCTGCTGTCCACATTCCTTTCATCTGTCTAGTGATAACCTTCTCCCTGCCAACCTGACAGTCAGCCCATACCCTTATCCTGTCAAGTGATGGCCTCTAGTCAGCAGCCTGTCTCCACCTGGGTCCCTGAAAGTCTCCTTTGTAATCTGCTCTGACCTCTTTCTCCTGCCTGACATACCTTCTCTATATGTACCTCTTATCTTTGCTGTCTTCCAGCCTGAGGACCCTGGAACCTATAAAGACACAAGGCAAACTAGAAGTAAAAACAAGGCTGTAAGAACTAAATACAAGTAAACTTACATGATTTGGGTCCATCCCAGATGAAGGCAAACTACCAAGTCAGAAGTTTTCAATACACTGAAGCTAAAGCCACTGAACTCTGCTACAAATACTTAAAATTTAGTTTAGGAGAGCCTACTTCTCAAAAGTGCTCACAGCTTACAGCCCTGCACCAGCTTTGACAAAAACTACAACAGGAAAGTTTTCTAGCCTCCACATATCTCTGCATTCAGGTACAACCCTGATTTCAGGAGCTGTGCTTGCCAGATATGACCAAGGCGCTTGAAAATAAGTCTGTTTTCACAGATGGGGGTCTATCCACCAGGCTGTTGCTTATTCTGGATGGTGAGGATGTCATCCGATCATGTATTAATCATTTAGGTGGAAAAAACAGAGAACCATGGAGAAAGCCAGTTTGAAGTCCTGTGCTAAAGACTATCCAGCTGTACAACTAGGAATTACTTCAAAAGCAGAAAGAAAAATAATTAATTCCTGAATAGCCAGCAGTTCCCTCTCTATCATGCTAATCAGGAGCTGGAGAGTCCATGCCTGCTTACCTGGCAGCCTAAACATAGGGATATAGCCATCACGCACTTTATACATCCCTCCTCCTGTATGTGATTGGTCTAAACAAAACTGAGCTGATCCCTAGATGCTTCATCCCATTTGTTTTTTGCACTTGCCTGATCGTCAGCCTATAAAAAATATGAAGGTCTTTCTTACCATGCTAAGAGCGAATTTAAGTGATCTGGAGTGGTAGGATCAGGGCTTAGAGGTGGCGAAGTCACGAAAGCTGCAGCCTTGGCCCAGTTTTTGCTCCAGTAATGTGTCCCATCTGTCCCCAAGCTGGCAGTGATCGGCTCTCCAAAAACAAGGGGACCTTGGAGAAAGCAAGGATATACAGGAACTGATTACAATTGACTCTCTCTTCAGCACATTATACTACTTGCTGCATGCAGTCATCTATAATTATGCATTGCTACAGGGCCAGTGTAGCTCCCAGAAAATTAAGCAGCCCTGGCTTTGTCTGTATGATAAAAAATTAATCAGGAGGCTCTCTGAGCTACACATGCTTTTGATGAGCCTATTTACAAAGCTCCCTTTCTAATCCAGAAGGAGACAGTTCAGATCTGGTTTTAATTTGTACTGTTTTAATCATAGCCATGTTCTCTACATTGCTCCACTTCGGACGGCATTAAGGTGGAGGATGGGCTCCAGCAGACAGATGCCTTTTTACTACTCCCAGGTTGGGCACAGCACCAGCAGATAGCAGCATATGGTCCCCAGCACCATACTCCAAGTCTCCAAGAATACAAATACCAAGATGGTATTTTGCTCTTTGTCTTTTCCATATTGCTCACGCGCTTTGTAGCGCCAACCAGCAGAATGGTCCTGACTTGCAAATGCAGCTTCGAAAGTGGCTGCCTCCAGGCTCACAAGTCCCTTTTGGGTGCCTTGTAACTTGGATTGCTCCATGGCCCCAGCAAGCAGTATCAATACCCAGATGTCCCCAGTGCACCTCTGACAGGGTCAACCTCCAGCAGCAAGGCCAGGAACACACACAAGGCATCTCTAACAGCAGGTTCACTGCCCAAGCCACCCCTCAGAGGGCAATACCCTGAATTAGGGTATTAGGAATAACAGGAATAAAATATCTCCCTCCCATGAACAGAGATACAGCAGTCTAAGGGAAAAGTAAAAGGGAAGGCAGGATGAGAAAGAATTACAACACAGTCTTAAAGGGGACAGAGTCTGGAGAGTTTCTCAACTGAAAAATGTAGGATTTCCCCTCATCTTTCCCAGCTGTAAATATCTGGAGTCTGTGATGTACCATTCTTTGGTAACCTCTCCCTATATCTTGTGATTTGGGTCAAGATGTACAGGTCTTTCCACTGAGCTTCTATTAAAAAAAAAAAAAAACAACATTTTTGAGAGAAAAGGAAGTCTGTTACCTTTCTTTCTGGCCAGTGCAATGATATCAGCTGCACTCTTGCTCATCACCTTGGTGATATACACTGGGCAGTTTATTCGACTGGCAATGGTGATGGCACGGAAAACTGCTTCTGCTTCAAGCTAAGGAAAACAAGGAGGAAAAATATTAACTGTAAAAGCAGACTGAAGAAAAGATGAACTGGAGGACTGAGCCATGTTTCTCACTGTTTAGCAACAATTCCTCGGGGGCTGATTCTGCTTTTTCCATAGAGATGCAGTACTGGGAAACAGGGAGCTGACCCAATCTCAGACACTTCACATGAGGAGTAACCACATCCAGGCTGTACTCACTAACGGAGTACAGCTGCCCCAGCACAAATACAGCTCCCTGACTCCATGAACCCCAGGAAAAGTTACATCCAAGAAGCTGATGGGGCTCTTCCTTACCACCCCCACACCCTCTTTTCCGCTTCAGACTTCTACCCAGTAGTTGGAAGGAGAACAAAGCAAAGAAACATTAGCCCCGCACAGAGACGACGGCTGAGCTCTCCCTGGCACCTTACCCTATGCAATCTTTACATAAGGATGACAGTGAATGTATTTTCTAACAGCAACTTCAGCATTATGGACTAAATTTATCCCATAATCCATAAAAGCCTTTGAAGCATCACCCAGTAAGTCTCCTCTGTCAGCACGTGTAAAGGCAATTTCCTCTCAGGGGGCCACCTGGGACGTAGGCACACAAAGCAGTCATCTTCAGACAGAGGAGCACTGTTTCCCAGCAGCTCCGGAGGCTCCTCTCCCCAGTCATCAGTTTTATACCTCCTGTCCAGATGGACTGATAGTATCGACATTTTAATACCTAAAACTCTGTTGTGACTGAAAATACTGACTTGATGGTACAAAAATTTCTGTCCAAGAGTTGTCCTAGAAAAGTTGAGCCACTTAGCCCTTCCAAAACCGCGTGGCTTAATTCTTCAGTTTTGTGAAATGTTTTTTCTTAAATCACCCTGTCACTTCAGGCTGTCCTAGGACTTTTATCACAACATTTGCTCTGGAAACCCCAAACGCATCCAGAGAAGACCAGAGAAGGAGGAAAGGACCTCTGTATCTCAGTGCTGGGACTGAGGTGGTCAGACGCCATGGTCAGAAAGATGCAAAATCCCTTTCTGGAAAGTGCAAATGCAAATTTTCCTTAAGCCCTTATTGTCATTAAAAGGAAACAACCCCCTTCTTTTAGAATAATTTAGGTGGAAGTTAAACAACAAAATGAAAAAGTACATAAACAGTTCAATAAGAAGAATGTGACCAATTAAGCTGACTCTTTTTGCCTTGGGGAGAAGTTATATAAAGATCTGCAAACCACAACAATTGCTTCAAGTTTTGCCTCAAATCCCAAGGACCTTGTCTATTTAGTCTTCAAGGAAAGCAGTCACTTCCCACTACCGCCCTCCATGATCCCATTAATGGTCTGAACTGCGTACATTAAGGGGCATCCACATGTCTACAACTTTTCCTCCTCATTAAAGAAACCCTTTCCAGATGCCCAAGATGAACCATGCCAGAGCCCGGTTTTTATTGTAGGAGAGTTGCATAAAATGAGCTGCCTTGCAGCATCATTCCATTCTCACATATTTCTACAGCCGCCATTTCTACTACAAATGTATCTGCTGACATAAACTAAGATTTATTTGTGGATGTATATGCATGGTATATATGTACACATGCATCTTATAGGAGGTTTTCGGCCAAAGCATTTTAATGAATAGTTATTCCAAAGCCTAACTCACAAGCTTCGCTGCTGATTTTTACCCTGATAAGCCCTTTCTTTTGTCAGCATGTATCAAATCACAAGGGTCATGCTCAAAAAAAACATGCACGCCTGTGCCCGGGGCAGTAGAAGCTGCAACTCCTGAGTGTAAAAGGACATGCGCATTCCCAGACAGAAGGAACACATCTGCTGCAGCAGCAAAAGGGTATTTCAGGCAAACAAACAAGCTGAAAGGTGCCTGGACTTTTCAAGGCTTTGAATAGTACTGGAAGAGGCTGTGGGAGATACAGACTGTTGCCTTCCCCCACACACCCATCTATCATCTGCACATACAGAAGCCAAGCTGCAATACTACATGTTCAACAAAATATTTCCATGAACGATAAAATGAGTGAAGTCTCTTACCTCCTCTGGCCTGCTCAGGGCATGTCCCTCAGGTCCAGTGATTCCCATCTCCAGGATACGCTTTTGTTCCTGCAACGTAAGAGATAAATGCTGATGACCACTCCAGGATGAGACCCTTGCACCAGGCATCCTCTGGGAGATTAACAGCCACATTGTCTGACTGCCCCTTTTTCGTCTGTGTAAATGCAGCTGCGTAAGCCTGCTGCTGGGGAGAACTGAAAACACTAGCTCTAAACTGGTCCCATGTCACCCCAGTGTCTGCTCTGTGCCGCCAGCACAGATTTCAGGGGAGTATTTGTCTCTGCAGTGTGATAGAGCACATTTATGCCTCAAGCCATTGGGCTGCACCATCAGAAATCTCCTCTGCCCTCCAGAAAGTCTTACTTGATACCAAGACATCAACCCAAGGAACAGGCTTCAATCAATATACAAAACAGTAATTAGAGGTATTTCCAGCCTGCAATACTTTCTTTACTTGCACAGGTTCCTCTCTGGCTGAAATCCATGAAGCACTGTTACCTTCCTCGAACTTTTAGCATGGCTGACGCTTTATCAAATAAAATCTTGCCTTTGGCATCTGGTTTTCGGTAACACTTTTTTTCTACAGAATGAATCACTAAAAATATGTTCTCATGAAAGCAAAACAGTGTCCTCTAGTTGTGAGGGCACTATGTCCACACCATCTTAACATCAGTGTGGGTATGTCAGAAAAAATCTGTGCTATTCAGCTTCACAGCAGTGAGACAATCTTTAAAAAATAGACAAAAAGCTTCACCTATCTTTTAATTTAAGATCAAGAAGTGGTATTGGAATAAATTCCCCTTTTTGCAGAAAATGGTGATCAACCATTGTTCCAGGTCTGACAGCAGAGCAGGAGTGGGACCAGAGCTGTTGATATACCTCTGACCCTGGCCTGCCCTGCCCACAGGTCTCTAATGAGCTGAGTTTTACAAATGTAATGACTCTGTGATACAGAAAAATGTCCCCTAGAGACCAGGATAAAGTTACCGAACACACTTTACCGTGTCATCAAATAAATATTTGATCCCAGGTCCCCGAGGGTGAAAAGCTCACACATTATCAACATACTCCAGCAAAAACCTGAGCAAGTTAATATTCACATACACTTTTGCCTTTGCTGCAATCACTCAAGGCTGAAGAAGCATTAATAAGAATGTATTAATCTGTGTGATTAAGAATATTTTGGTTAGAAAATCATCATGTTTCATAAGCATTCTTAAAAATAGCTGTTCTGAATCATTAATGCAACAGTGCCAATTAAAGACTTCAGATAATTAAAATACAACAAAAAATAACGTTACAACCATATTAAAAAAATAACAAGATGGCAAAGAATGGCTACACAAAGTAGGAGAGATTTTCATTGTAAAGGAAGTCATAAAATCAGATCATATAATAAAATTACCCCCTGTAAAAGGATTTGATAGTGCTAACAAGCCAGAATATTTGTTTGATAAGATCAATTTTTTATTTTCACACAGAATAGTCCTGAAAAACCTCCCTGCAGGCAGCTTTCTTTTCACTATCCAAATAAACCTTCTAAATAAAAGCATCAGAAAAGACTGATGAGACATGGCAATGGTGACTATGTTGATGTATAACATACTTCACATTTCTTTATTATTTCCTCTTTTCCTAATAATTTTTCTGTCCTGTATGTTCATATTCCATGGCTGTATATTAAAGCTGATCAAAGAAAAATGTAACTGAAACAGATTTCTATCAGAAATGCAATTCCATGAGTGTGCCTTGATTTTAATGGGGAATGTATCAAAACATCACAGGCACCATTTGATTTGTTTCATTTTGCCATTTCTACAGTAATATTGACTTACTAAGTTTCTTATTATTCATCTTCATTCTACTGGATATTTTATGTTGTATTAAAAATATACATTATATAATTTGGTAGTTTTAAATCATGCTAAACTTCATAGGAAATGAGTGGTTTTTTCCCTCCTGAATCCAAATGAGGGTTTTCACCAGGTTTCAGTGGGGGAAGGACACAACTACACTGTCTGTGCCTGTTGACACCTCACTAGTAACTTTTGATCCCAGTGGTTATTTCAGCCAAACCTGAAGGGAAAAGGAAGGCAGGCTCTCAAAGGGAGTAAATTCTTACCAGGCAGATAAAGGACGGAATCCTATAGTGGAAAATACAACAAAATAAACCCTTACACAGAGCCCAACCACTCAAATGTTCACCTGAGGTTCTCCCTGAACGATCAGACAAGGTGGCTCCCCTTGTCCAGATCTCGAAGACAACTCGTTTTTATCTATTGCAATTGCCCTGTCAGCTCTGCAGCCTAGTCCTTAGTGGATAAGACAGCAGATGAAGAGCTCAGCATATAAATCAGTTGGCTCACTCAGAGCCTCACAGACCTCAGAAGGGTTCTATGTACATACAAGGGATCAGAGCAAGGAGACATCTCTGCAACATCCTGAAGATTCATCTTCCACAGATGTACAGTCATAATAACACTCACCCAAACCCTGCTATTCAGTTTTACAGGGGTATCCTGGCCTCTGAAAGACCAGCGGGAGGTTTACAATTGACTGCTGTGCTTGGGATACCTCTTTCAGTGTGCTGTGGCACAGATCAGAGCTACAGCACACTCCAGTGTGAGGACAGTACCTACAGGGGGAACCAGACCTGCAAAGACTGCACTGGGAAGCCGGGACATTTCAATGGAACATACTGGATTTGAGCCCAGTTTCCTGGTTCTGAAAGGCATCTTCAGAGAGCATGACTTACACTTTAACACACATTTTTGAAATGTTTAGAAGATCATGGTGGTTTCTTATTCCCAAACTTCAGAGATTTATAAGAATATTCTCAAAAATAAATAGGACTGAGAGCTTTACCACCCACTCCAAACTCACCATGCTGCTTAAGCTGATAGCTGCAGCAAGAGACATTAACATAAAGGTTCCCAGCTCCACTTTTTGACCCCAAAATCTCTGAGCAAGGCTTCACATTGTTCTGCTTTGCTTGTCTCTGCCAGATTCAGAAGAGATCTTCTTGCTTCTTTCTGTCCCCCTCATCCAGTCCTTATCTGCTGCCAAGGCAAGGAGCTGTCTGGACCACTGTTCCATCTCACGCTCTGCCAAAGCATGCAAAAGGGCCTCCATCCTCTCATCTCAGCCTTTATACCATCAGTGTGTAAGGCATCAGGCTCAGTTAAGGCATGTACCAGGTAGTTCCTTTCTTCCTACCCATACTCTAACTGGAGGGTTTTACTTCTCTCTTGTGTCTGTCTTCTCACAAAGTGAAGCAAAAATGACAGTTCACTCACCTGAGCTATCAAGTCTCCATTTTCAGCATGGACCAGGATAACAGCCCCAAGACTTTTTAGAAAGGTAAAGGCTTCATAAAGCTGCAGGTAGTACAAAGAAGGAAACACTGCTGAATAAGGAAAACATATTACTTAACACTCAGATCTCTCTGTTCACCTTAGTTTTGCACCTTCTATGCTGGTAATTATGTAGGTGAATAGCAAATTATCTCCCTTTTCCACTCCCCACTTTCTAGACAGAGCCTGGGCTTTACTGCTTGGTGTTGACTTACCCACCCCCTTACACACCAGCCTGCCCCAGGATAAGCTTCTGCCCTTCTGCACCAACATAGGGTCAAAAGTTCTGAGCAGGGTTTCATCTCCCTTGGACATAATGCCTCTCCCAGCACCTTGTACTGCAGGGCTACCCCTCCACACCCTTCCACACAGGCCTAAGTTTAGTGAGTAGTCTCTTTTCCGTAGTTTTAGCAAATGTAAAATGAAATTATTCCCATGGACTACAGACACTCTTAGTACAACTAGAACACCTCTTTTTTAAAGTGCAAGCATTTTGCACCATCTTCTCAGAGCAGATAGTGTCAAGCTCTCACCGACATCTTTAATTCTGCAATTAAAAGTAGTAAAGTTTTCTCTACAGCATCCTTTTTTTTTTTAAAATTGCCTTCTAAGATTCAAAACCCATTCATACAGAAGGGAAATCGTTGATCCTATTGCTTTTACTGAGAATTTCTGAGCACAGATCTACTGAAATTCAGTTCCCTTTCCAAAAGGTATTCAGCTAATGTGTTCGCTGTTTAAACCAGACCAGTAATGTGGGAGCCCAGTTTTCAAACACAGATCAAATACTGAAGACATGGTTTCTTCAGTGTCCACTTTCACACTAGGGTACTTCAGCTAGCACTGAATGGGTCAGAATACACAGGTCCCAACATGTGCATTTAAATAAGGTAACAGGCATTAGTCTAACCACACATTAAACATTTTGATATATTTCTCTTGGCAATTCCAACAGGCAGTTGAGTTTAACAGGCGCTGCCTCCCAGAGAATATTTTATATTATTATGTCTAAAATTCCAATTAAAACCACATGTATCGGAGGTGTAACAACAGTTATTTAAGAGATCAAGAGCTATAGCTCTGGGAATAAGGAAGAAAGAAACATTTTCTCAACTGAATAAGCAAACATTATTATTGCTAACAGACGCCATTGTCCATTTACAATGACCTGATACTTATGAATGGGAAAGCTGAAGAGTCTGGAATCTGTAATGAGCTCTGGACAAACAAGCTCATTGTTATCTCCAGCCCTAATGAGAAAGACCACCTCCCCCCAAAGAGCAGTTTCACTTAGCTGTTCACAGCAACTGAGAAACTCTTGAAACCTCAAAACTGCCACTGCCTTGAGTGCTTCATCTTTTCTTCCCTCTCTGACCTAGAGCTCTTGAAAGGTAACAGCCAAATAAAGTGAGGGCAAGATCCCGAGCAGTTGGTTGCAGTGTTGGGAGACACCAGGAAATCTTTTTGATAGTGAATGTCATACACTTGAAGGAACACATGAAGATGTCCAACACTGCTCGGCACTGACCCTCCAGAGAGAACTCCCCCACTGCACATTTCCCCTGGTGCCACTCAGGCCAGTGGGAACGTTTGTGTGGGATTCAACCTTAGCAGAAGAGAGGAGACACATCACAGCAATGTAAAGCACTCAGAGCAATACCTGGCTGTCGGACATTTGGTAGAGATCTTTGTAGGCCATGTAGACTTGAAAAGAGTTCACACCTGTTCCAAGACAAAATTCAAAAGCGTTGCCAATGTAAGTGGATTCTTAAATTGAACAAAAACTTCAGGATAAATAAGTCATAGACATGTCTGGACTGGGCTTCTCAACAGTGATTGCCAGAAATAAAGCATGGCTCCACAGCTGTATTACAGCTGCTAGGACTAGAAGCCTGAATCCCCTCTTCTCTGGGGGAATTTGCTGGACTCTGTGGATTGCCTGTGCTCAGCCACCACCGCAACTAGCCACCACCACAAATAAGATCAAATCATCAAATCACAGACAAGCGATGGTGGCTAAAGAAAGCATGTAAAGTTTGAAAGCAAGCATGTAAAGTTTGTGTTTAAAAAAACTTGTTTAAGGTTCTGTGAATCACTGGTTGTCTTTCTAGATCTCCTTCATTTCAGCTTGACCTGAACCTATGCTTTGTAACTGATAAACTTCTAGTTAGGTTTCCCCAAAGTGCTGATAAGCTGTAGGAGCTGTGTATCTGAATTTGCATACAGACTTGCTTTTTCTTTACCCTTCTCCCCGAAACACCCAGCTTAGCTGATGGCAGACACTGGGAAGGAGTGGAAGCAAAGCCTGAAACCAGCTACAAGGGCAGCTCACCATACCTCTCCTTCCCCTTCCAAAGATGGAAGGATTTATGTTGGCAGTCACACAAAACCATGAAAAATGACAGCTCCAGATTTTAGAAATCAGTAAGAAATGCTAGTGTTGAGTGTCAGTTGCCAAGAACCAACTGTATTCAAACCCCTACAAGTTTCGCTATTTATTTCAAAGATTCAATTATTTACATAGCTTCATATTCTAACAGAATGGGAATTCCAAACATCTTCTGTTCATATTTTCTGTACATATGAATTCGTATTAGTTTATAAATTCGCCTCACTCTTTAGTCTACTGACAACATCCCCAGTTTGGTACAGGGATTGATCTCAGTTTTCTAGGTTAAAAGAAAAGTAAATTTTAAGCTAAGCCGTGTATGCTCCATTTCAAAATAGCTGTCATGAAAACTGTGCTTCCTGGGGCAAGAGAAAAAAGAAAGAGATCTGTTCATATTATTCATGTTGGCTACACCGAATGAATAAGGCTCTCTGATGAAGATGTAACTCCTTCATGAGACTAGCAGGCACAGATATCTCCTCAGGCAGAGGGTATGGCTGTTCACACTTACACAGAGAACTATTTTATTCAGAATTACAAGACTAAAATACCCCAGGATACAGGCAGGATAAAACCCTGAAACTCTGGTATTACATCTTCCTGCTAAGTCCAGGAAGCTCAAGGAGAAATATGAAGTGGGAGCTGTCCCCTCCTTGCTGACTTCCATGATGCGCAAATCCAGCCTGTACTGTGGAGCCCAGTCAGCCTGCAAGCCCATCCTTTCTTCCTGTTTTCCTGTTCCTGAAGTTCCCAGAAAACACACATGGGCTTTACTAGCTGTAATCCTTCAGCCTATTCCTCATTACACAGTTTCAATGTACTTAGTATGTCCCTGCTTTAAAATGTTAAGCTTGACTACACCTTCCCTGGGGCCAAAGCTCAGTGTCTCATGCCTGCAGCACCATCTCCTCCCCTCTGACTGATCACATCTGCCCAACATCCCTTGGTGGAAAGCTCTGTTTCTCTTCACAAACCTACATGGTATCTCAGATGTGAGCTGCAGTTGGGAGCCACTCCTCTGCATGGGTGACCACACACACGTGAAGCAATGAGAGACGTGTCAAGGCTGGTCCAAGCCATGCCAACTAGCCTCAGTGACAGCACATGACTGAATCATCTTGTACACATTTCTCTGTAATCAAAGCGCTGGCTTACCAATTGCTCTCCCTTATCCACTGGGATCTAGCCAAAGGTAATTCATTTAATCACAGACCTGCAGGAGATAAGGCAGCTTTCTCTGGGTACTGTGGTTGGAAGATATACATTGACCCAAGTAATATAAATTCTCTTCCTTTTACTTTCACTGCTTTTGTATCTTCTTAGGCCCTTTTTGGACCTTAGTAAAATGAGTTTTGCTTCCACTCAGGTTAATGTTCTCCCTGAAGTCAATCAGAATAGAAGGGATCCCAGAAGGGATTCCGCCATGAGATCCTGAGCCTGTCTCTTACATACAGCTCCCACAGCACAGAAGTAGATTCGCCCATCTAATTGCACATCTGTGCCCTTGGGTACCACATCAGATACACAGGCAGTGGAAGGGCATCTCACAGGCTGCCTTTACACCTAACAGGAGAGATGGTTTGAACCATCCTGCCTTGCAAAGAGAGTACCTTTACAAGATACCAAGATAAAATAACACCAATTTACATATACAGACATCCAAGTATAGACACTTTACCTAATATCTTTACTCATTGGAAATATGTGGCTTTTCAAAAGACCTGGTCCACAGCCTATTGACCTTGATGCTTAACATTTGTTACATCGTACATTCTTCTTGATGTCCTGCTTGCTCTTGCACCAGGACTACTCAGCAGCATCCTCCAAATTTCAGACAGTGCTACAGGTTTTCTTGAACAGTAACAAAGTGCAGTAGTTAAAGGAGCAAGTGAGGCATCTGTCAACGCATTTCAGGCTGCTATTCCTTTGCATATACTGGAGAAGCTCAGTCCCAAATTAGCTGCCAAAATGCTACAAAACTGAGTCTTTATAATCAACATTTGGTTCTACAAAATTTTCAGGCCCTTCCATAGCCTGTGTCTCCTTAAATTAGCTTGTACTGATTTAAAACTGGTTAATTATTCAATTATAGCTTATGACAAAGCACCTCAACAGTAGCTCTGTGAGCTCCCCTGTTATTCACGCTGAGATTGTATTAGGCACACACAGCACTGAAACATGACTAGCTGAGTCCTGTTACTCTGCTAACTCACTCACCAGACAATCACCCGAGAACAAATTCAATCCAGATTCCCAGCTGATGAAAACCAGTGTCACTGCACTGACATCAAGTCTATTTGCACCAGCAGCCTCAAATGTTTCAAATTATCAGCAGATATTACCCATTAATTTGAAAGCCCTTGCCATGCTGAACTATTTCCCATTGTGCTTGTGCTTTCAAACTCGCCCTTACTTTGTGTCTCCTAACACATGAGAGTAATTCACATTGACTGCCTGAGACATACTGCAGCATCTGTGAGAACAAAGGTGACCTCCTAATGCTACTGCCACCAAACAGGCCACCAAGGGCCCCATCACACATCCCAGTTCAGAAACCAATGAACAGATTTTTGCTTCCCCTGAAGACTAACAGGCGGGTCAGATTTATATTGAAAATCACATTTCAATAGTTTGAGAAAACTATTAACCTAACTGTCTGCACCAGGCTTTTAAAGTAAGCCCTCAGGCAAATTTGGGAGTGCTGAGCCATCTGTGATCCAGGAACTCTGGAAATAGTATCTAACCTTTGAAACAAGGCACAGTATACTTGTCTGAGAGTACAGTCAGCTACTGCACAGCAGCATATCAATGTTAACACTGATAGCAGGGAAACAGCACAGATTTGGCACTGTCAGTGTTGACAGATGTCATCACCTTGTAAAAATCGCCTATATTATAAAGACCTGTGTAAGACCAGCTTCAGTTTCTCTAAATTACATGTAATCTTGCTGATTGAAGGGGTTTGTTGCCTAAAATCTGGTTGTACAGCACATGTAGTGCAAGCATCCTGCAATACAGGATAAATTCCCCTACGTGACTGCACCTCTATAGTATCTCAGTGAACAACTGCTCACTCAAAAATGGGATTTTGCTTTGGTTTTCTACAGTGATAGTGCATTTCTATATAAAGATAATTTTTCAAATCTAAGTCATCACTAGCACTGCACCTTACAAAGGATGCTGCGTACACATATTACTTAGACTTCCCAACACACAGGTCATTCTGTTACCCACGGTAACTAGATACCGTTTCAGAAAACATTCCCTAACTAATATCCATGCATTTTTCAAGGAAAGTATCAAGTGAATAATATATGAAAAAAATGTTTCTGTACAAAAAAAATCCATGCTGTTAGGCAGAATTTTAAGGGACTATCAAAATTACTATTTTCTGAAGACTAGATTCAATTGCCCACACATACATATCTGGTGTCACCAAGACACCCTCCATATATGAAACTGCCACACTGAGCTGCCATGTATGGAAAAGGATTTACGAGAGCTTTTATCCGTGCTATTCTGGAGTGGTAGCTGGAGTCCAGATACGGTAACCTACAGCATCTCACATGATAGTAGACCCATTAATTGAACTGAATCAAGCCCATACATATCTTAAATAGATTCCTAAATAAGTGACCTCGTTTTTGTACGTCCTGAAAAAAAGCATCTTTTAGTAACTTCAGGGAAAGCCACTGGAGAACAAGCACTTGAGAAAATAGGGACATTTTTTCAATATCAGGTATCTAAGTTTAGCACCACTTTTTTCTAATAACATGAACCTTTTTTAAAAAATATAGGCATGTTTTATAAAAAATCTAGTCTCACAGGTAAATTGTCCTAAGCCACTGCTGAGAAATAAGCAATAGCCTGTGATGACCATTTCGTGGATATATGTACCCTTCCTACTTGGACTTAATTTGAGGCAGCTAAATGGGCAGATTCCAGTCTAGTTAAAATCTGAACCACTACCTTTAAAGTCTCATTCTCTCCATTCATGAAATAGAGGATCTAAGGTGACTGTGCGGATTACCCTAAATGCTGATCTCTGAGTTTTAGCTTAAAAGGTCCATTTTATACTGCAAGTGAACACAAAAGTTCAAGGTAGTGCAAAACCTTGGGCAGCATAACCAGTGTCTGTGCATTTTTGTTCTGGATGATGCATTCATTAAAATACTTCAAAATTTCACCTCCATATGATACTTCAATAAAACAAAAAAAAATACTATTAATTTTCACTCACTTACCTTTGTCTTGCACCAGTATTTCCAGCTCTTCTCGAATCCCATCATACCAGCTGGTAATGTCCACATGGAGAGAGTAATCACAACAGGATTTGGTGTCAGCTGCCTCATGCCACTTCTCAAAGGAGGTCAGTAAACTCGATCCAGGTTCTGGAAACACGTGGTCGACTGAAAAAGAGATTTAGTGTCTGTTACCCAGACAGCACACTGTTCAGATTTCCTCAGCACCTGTGAGTAAGTAGCCTTCCAGCATCTCACCCAAAACAGCAGCCTTGGAGGCAGTTTGTGTGCAGACCATAACTGTGAGATGTTAGCCAGATCCTGCTGTCTCAGGTATAGCGGACTGTGGATGGTCTATAGTAAGCTAAGTCTGGCAGCATGCTTGGTGCAGCATCAATAGACACACAGTACGAGATCCAAACATCTCACGTTTAGATAACATTTGTTTTCCTCTTTACTGTTTTGTAAGAGACCACAAGTTCTGGACTTACCTGCATTTATTGCCTGATGAATCTGTTTCTATGTATTTCATAGTAAGCATTATTATTAACCAGTGCCTCATGGTCACCGAATTGGCCCACTCTGCCTTACCAATATATCAATGGAGATGCTAAATGTTTTCTCAGCAGGCAGAATTGGGAATACAGCCAAAGGTCTGAACAGAGATGATGTAGAGCACAAACACTCAGCCACACTATATGGCAGATTGAGTGTGCTGCAACTATGTATGATCACAGTCTCAAGGCTCTCTGCATCTGATGATGCCACAATGTTTCCTGACATAAAGACATGACTACTTACACACACGTATACTTACATTTGCTGGGCTAGGACAAAATTAAGTATGGAAACAAAGCCAGATGGCCTTACCAGTGACATCTGCAAACCTAATGCTGCACAAGAAACCTCAACTGAAGAACATACACTGAAAAAAATTATTACCAAGAGTAATGAATAGTAGTGCATTTTGTATTTAATGCCAAAGATCTTTTCAGCTGATACTCATTGCTGAACATAGGTAATAGATTACACCATTCAGCTAAAAAAGCCACATTCCAATTCACCGGGAGTAAAACTCCACTGGGCAGCTGCTCTGCACAAGGAAGCTAAGACAAGTTATGTCACCTGAACAACTGCCTCACAAAGTCTAACCAAGGACAAAGCCACTGCTAGTAGGAAAGAGCTAAATCTTGTCCTGCCATCTGGTAGACAGAAGAAGGGCCTTTAACAACTAGAAACACTTCTTCCTTCCACCAAGAAAGATGTTCCTCACGGGCATCTCTGATAAGGACTTCCTCAATTCCTGGTGCCAAACCCAAGTTCATAAATAAGCATCTTGTTATTTCCAAAGACCCTGAAATGTCACTAGGTGGGAACAACAGATCTTTGGCTGATTTTCTGTGCCATATATTTACAGCACTAACTACACTGTTTTCCAAAAATTCCAAGAGTGGGTCTATTATACCCCAGTGCTTGTTCCTTATTTCAGAGGGAAATCCAGGAGACAATTCCCCATGCCACAGTTTCTCTCTGAGGGTAGGTTCATTTTCAGGCCAGCCCTGGGTGACAGTGATGAATGGATCTCCAACATAGTGCCCCCAAATTTGAAGATTCATTGCAGAAGATCTTGGAAAGTTGGTATGGAGCCTCCTGTAGCTATCCCCCACATGTGCTACACGAGCTTCAGCCTGGACTGGGAAGAGTTAGTACTGCTAATACTCACTGATCATGGTGGTGCCCCCTGCTAGTGCTGCTTTTGTGCCTTGATAGAAGTCATCGACAGCAGTCATTCCTTGGTAGGGCTTCTGTAGGTAAGTGTTGACATCTATTCCCCCAGGAATAACCATGCGTCCGTTAGCCTCTATGGTCTTGACTCCTCCAGGAACAATCAGATTCTCTCCTATTTGCCTAGGCAGCAAGGAAAGCCAATATTATTTCACTTAAACAAAGACGCACAGGGGACAGAAGGTACATAGGGGTGAGGAACCTAAGGGCCATACAGAAGGCACTGGGACCCAAAGGGAAGGTGAAGGTCAGGCACCCACTCTGGACACTCTGCACAGCACTGGTGAAACAAAGCATCTGTGAGCCTGCCTGGCTGGGCCATGTGCTCAGGTTGCTTTGCGTTGCTCTAGTAGCTAATAAAGAAGTTGTAATGCGCCAGCATTAAAAACTGATTATTTTTTAAATTCGATTCCTATCTTTAAACAATTACAAATGTGTACAGTTAATGCTCTCTTGGGGGCTCCAGTTTTGTATATTAAGTTTTTAAATGAAAACAGAAAACCATAGATCAAATATGACAGCAAGCTGGAATTGTAAATATATGGCAGAAGCACAAGGCACATCAAAAAGAAATTATAATTACTCTGTAACCGAGCAATGTAAATTTATCCTTGAAAAGAAATCTAAATAACTTAAGATACAGAAATACATATTTAAGAGACCCAACACCTCTAATCTAACATGTCACACATTCTTCATCCTCCTCTTACAGTTAAAACTTAGTGAAACATTCTGCATAACTGTCTATAAAAAATGTTAATTGACTCTTGTCATCTTTTCCCCTTCAGTTCTTCAACACAAGATTTTTTTTTTCTTCACTATTAAAAACATTAAGCCGTCCCCCATGCTGATATCAAGCGAACTCCAGATACTTAAAATCAAAATACTTCTAGTGTTCATGGACACAACTATGAGTAAATTAAGCTTTAACTTCTGAAGCCACATTACATTTTTATTACCTACTTCACATGGTGCCAAACAGGAAAAAGTATGGGTCTGTGTGGAAGCCATGTCTCTGCACTGTTACACCGTAATATATTTGGGCTTAGAGATAACGATAAGGTAGTTTAAGTTTACTTAGTTTATCTTGTATTACAGACACATAGTCCTCATCTTAATTTCCTTTTGTCTGGGATAAAATAACATTTATCCACAGCTAAACAAATACCCCAGACATCTGAGCTGCTGAATCTGTTTCTCCCATATTAAAATGCAGCTACCACCTACAGAGCAAAAGACAGCAACTGATTAACAGCCAATCGCAACAAGCTAGAACCAAAAATGAATATAACTGTTAATTAAAACCACTAAAAAAAACAGGGATAATTATTCACATTGGAATTTGGCCAAACTGCCAGAGTTAATAAATAGCCCCAAGAGGACAAGAATTTGTTTCATATGCTATGCAAAAATGTCACCTCCAGCAGCTTGGCTTCCCCAGTGCTCCAGGTTTTGGCTGGAGGGAAGCAGAGCCATTCGGTTAGCAAACTCTCCGCCAGCATCCCAAGCTGGGGTCTCATCCACTCAGCGCTGAACACATCCAAAAGGGTGTACTCGTGAGAGCTGTAATATCACGGCTTGAAGCCGTACAACTCCATGTCTGGCATCTAATATTCATCAACACATATAGCACGGGAGCATGTCATAACCTGTTTACAGTTGTGAGGAGCGCTAATGATACCATGGCAAACAAGGGGAAAAAAAAGCATATCAAATTGTGACAATGAGTTGCAAGAAGCTCCTCTGCTGTTAAAATCTGACTTGTGAAGGCATAACATAAGGCACTCCAACTCATGAGCAGATTGAACGCTTGTATAAAGTTAGGTAGCTCCACACATAATAATGGTGTTGCACGAATTTTCATTAGTTGAATCCACTTCCAAGATTTTAATCAGGACAATCTTCAACCTTTGTACAGTGTTTGTGTAGATACAAAACTGAATTGGAAAAAAAAAATACTATGACCAATCTCCTTTAAATATGTCTAAGGTGGAATTTCACTCCAAGGACTAACACACCTTCTGAAAATAATACTAACGAAAACCTACACAAAAATATAAAAGCAATTATTTTTTATTTTCTTCCACAATCAGTGTCTACCAGTTTCCTATTCAAGAAGACATAAAACTTAACCAAGTGAAAGAGAGCTAAGTATGTTCTGAAGTTTTTTGATACTCACTGCTCATTATTTTCAGTACAGCTGAGTAAGTGCTTATCTGGCAATGGGTGAAGTCATCCACGCTGAAGTGACATGGAACCAAATGGCCTTTGTGGACGATGCTGCGCTATTACCTGTCAGGAGCCTGTCTCATCTCTTGCCCTGGAATCAAGATTAGGGCTGGGAGAAGGCTGATCTTCACTGGCATTCAAGGTTATTTTTATTCTGACTGACTAGAACGCAGAGTAAGAGATAATGTGACAGGATTCCTCAATTGTTCACTCGTTAATGCAAAGTGTATGCTAATAACAATGGGGTTTGGTTACTTGTGGGTGAAAAAATACAATAGCATAGATAACTGTATTCTACACACTGTACAAATGATTGAGTTGGTTTTCTGATGCACCAACAACTAGAAAACTCAGACTGACAGGCAGTTGATGCTGTCTACCGTTTTCAGTTGAATGAGCTGGTAAATTCTGTCATACATGAGCTGATTAAAGCACAATGGAAACAGCAGGCTTCAACTCATCATAAGTTTAACCTGAGAAAGCTGAAAACCTTCCCCAGAACTTCGTGGAGTTATTTCTGTTATTATCAAGGCCAGATCTCTTTTAGGCATCTGAGGCTCCCTCTAACTTGGCTCACTGCCTGCCCAGCTCTGGAGACCCCATGCCCAGTCACCCATCCTGCACACCTGTTAGTCCCCTGCAGCCTGGAGGGACCCAAGGGAGGGAATAGAAAACAGCAAGCATCAGACCCTGACCTGCCTCTTGGCACACAGACTGGGGCTCATTTCCTCATGTGGATAACAGAGACGGGATAGATGTAGGAAAAATATATTATTTACATGCCAATGGCAATTTAAATTACTAAATATCTAAATTACTATTTAGATACCAGAGAAGTGCCTCTCGGCTGCCACGTAAGTGTGCAGGGTTTAAGTTTCAGATAGGAAAAATCCACATGCACCACTGCTCCCTTGTACCTAGGGAGCTGGTTTGAGCATTGTTAGGTAGGGAAAAGCATCTACCATCCTCCAAACTATAGTTAATCTTCAAACATTTTCAAGGTTATATCTACATTCCTCTCTGCAGGACAATCTGCAGGGACAAAAGCGTTAAAAGATCCTATTTATTTCATTAGTCTGCAAGAGAAACCCAATCCTCTATTTTCCAATCATTTCCTACTGCAGAATTAACCCAGATCTTTTATATCATAGCAAAACCAGGACACTATTCCCTATTCTGGGCTGAGTGGTTTGGTGTCTGCTCCATTCTGTGGAAAGAATTCTGCATTATCAGCAGGATCTGCAGCTGAAGAGTTAGGGCATCAACTGAAACATGGATGCCTGAGGTTCAAGGTCCTGCTCCAAAGGATCTTGAGCAACATTTAACAACAATGTCAAGTATTCAGACACAATAGGTAGTTCCAGCTGGAGAAACTAAGAGACCAATCCCAGAAAATACAGTGCCTTCCTAGACAGCAGAATTTATCATTTGAACACTGTTAGGACCAAGCCCATCTCACACTAACCTGCCCTCACAAATTAGCTGCATTTTCAGAGCAAGACTTCTTGCACAGTTTACATAGAAAAATCTCAGGTCATCTAAATCCAGGAAACCAGGCATAACTCAGGGTGATGAATGGTAAATTTGCCCCCTTGGGCAAAGATAAAGCCATTTTAAAAAACAAGATCTTGCCTGTCTATTCATTATTAATCCTAGCTATCTTGGGCAGCTGAGATACCTTCTGGAGGTATGGATCCATGCATAGATTTCACAGGGAGTCTATCCAGTTAACAAGGGCAGCTGAAAACTTGGTACTGCTAACCTGCCTACCAAGTACCATTGCATTTCTGGAATCAAGCCCAAAAATTCACAGCAGTTTCAGACTCTCAGTATCTCATGCACTTGTTAAATAGTTCTGATGCTTATTAGTGTTACTAGGAAATTTGCATCTGAACAAACAAAAGCACAGAAAAACTCAACTAGAATAACTATCAGAGAGAGCACAACTTGGTTGATTGTTGCTACTGAAAAAAAAAGATACACATTCAAAATTTTGTGCCTTCTCCACTTAAAACAATATGCTCCTTTTGCCACTTCTGCAATGCACGTAACGCTACAACTGGAAAGGCAGAGTGAAGTATTAAAAAGAAAACCACACAGTCCATAGATAAAAGTATTTGGAATTTTTTGTTATAATAACCTGAATCATGAATAATGTAAGTAGCCACAGATATATGAAGAAACAAACTTTTAAAGCAATGATAGCTTCTCATGAAAATGAGCTCTGAAAACAAGTAAGGAATGAATTATTTACCAGATAATGATAATTATGTTTCTAAGCATTAAATTGTAGCCTCTGGAGACCAAACTTGTTAGGTCACTAGTGAAAAGGTTTACCAGTCCAGAAAAAGGCTGTGATCCTTGTGTACATCAGAGTGCTTGTACACACTATATAACTTTGCAAAACTAGAGACCCCCATCTCCACTAAGTCAAGGTAGGAGCTACATAGACATCTCTATTACTGTTTCCCAGGCTATCAGTAACATATATTTCATGGATTTCACCTAAGGAATACTTTGCCAGTTCCTGTATTTTATATTCAGATAAATCATTAGGATTTTCTTTCTAGCTGTGTGAAGATTTAAGTTCATATTCCCTTTCTAAGCAAGAAAAGGGACACATGAGCAACGCGTAACAGTGTTGGCCAACAGAACACGCTATGTTTCAGCATGAACAACAGGGCAATTGAGAAGGAGTAGATCACCATTAGCACTACGTAACATGTGGCATATTTCTGTGCCGTACAATCCTTTACAGCATAGCTGCATTCACTCTGATTAGACGTGGGGAATAAAGCTGTAATGAGCCTTCTGTCATACACGGACTCAAGAAATATCCATTCTCCTTACCATTACTTCTCATGTTAAGAAAGCCTACTTGCCTTGACCATTTTGGAAGAAACTAGGATTGAACTGTTGGAAAAGCAAATACCTTCAATTTACAGCAAAGAAATGTTTTACTTATCTAATCTTAGTAAAGATAAAATGGCAGAATTTCATAATTAAACACTCCTCTACTATGGCCCCACATCTAGAGGTAACCAAGATGCTGGCTGCAAGATTTCAGGTCAAAATCAGGTCTATACTAACAGGCATGCAAAAAAGTTCAGTATTTTTAAAAACCAACTTTATAAGTCCATCTTCAAGGTATATGTCTGCATAGAAGGAGTGGTCATCATTGATAATTCTTCCACCTTTAATGAGTAGTCGGTCACTCTGGGGGGGAAAAAAAAAGGAAGAAATGTGGGTTTACTGAAATAAATAAACACAGTAACATATTGATGATACCAAATAGGCTTACATTGTATAGAAAGCCATTATTATCAAAGCACTTACACTATATAAAAGTCTATGAAATATTTTCAGGTGGTACATAGACAGTGGAGAGGAAAACCATAGTTTCACTGAGTGTTTATTTCTGGCTTTTAGGGCATGAGGCCTCATGGCCATCACAGTCTTTCTTCCTCAAGGCAGAACTCATTGCACACTGAAACACTTGAAACCCTGTTACATCCCCTTTTAACCACCATTTTACTGTACAAAGGCCAAAAAGGGAAGAGAAGCCACCAGGAAAAACTTCACAACACTGAAATGGCCAAGCTGAGCTCACCTGGGACTCTCAGCACCCCTAGAAGAGTAATAGAGCTTGAAATGGGAAAGGCCAAGGTCAGGGGAGGCTGCTCAACTCTGTAATGCAGAAATTCCTGCCCAGGGAAGCTCTTTTAAGGAACATCAGGTCAGCAGGGTGAACTCCACCATTCCACCATGGCCAAGGGACATAGCCCACAGCTTGCACCTCCGGTACTGGGTCACAGACCAACAGCAGAAAATCTAGTTTCTAGTAGGCATGAAGAATATATTGTTGTCTAACTTGTTATTCCTGCAGGTCAAAGGTTGCTGATTAGTTGGGGGACTCTGTACCCAGAGGCTCCCCATGCCATATCTCACTCACTCCATGAATGAAGATGGGAGTGCAGCCTCCAAAGTTTGGTTTACCTGATATATCATACAAACTCCAGTGAGAGCTACTGCCTCCTGGTATTTTCGGAATGGCTAGAAAGCAAACATTTTTTACCACAAAGAACTGTTCAAATACCAAGTCTGCTGGGGCACTGTTCACAACAATCATCTGTTTCCATTTTTCTCTATTCAAATGGACACACTTTGTTCTCCAAAACTACATTTTACAGAAAGCAAAATTTACCACTGCATATTCCTGAGAACCAATATTTGAACTTCCTCACTGAAAAAGTCAGACTGGAAACACCTGCACCCTACCACCTACCCAGAGACAGGGAACATCTGTAACTCCAGTACTGCACAGGTTTTGGCTGGGACAGAGTTAATTTTCATCACAGTAGCTGGTATGGGGCTATGTTTTGGATTTGTGCTGGAAACAGTATTGATAACACAGGGATGTTTTTGTTATTGCTGAGCAGTGCTGACACAGTGTCAAGGCCTTTTCTGCTTCTCACACCTCCCCTCCATGGAGTAGGCTGGGGGTGTACAAGAAATTGGGAGGGGACACAGCTGGGACAGCTGACCCCAACTGACCAAGGGGATATTCCATACCATGTGATGTCATGCTCAGCATATAAACCAGGGGGGGGGCTGTCTCTTATACAC
>NW_020799098.1:12935594-12947592 GCF_003259725.1 Athene cunicularia | reverse complement strand
GGGGGGGGGGGGAAGTTGGCTGGGGGGCTGCTCCTGGGGGACTGGCTGGGCATCAGTTGGTTGGTGTTGAGCAATTGTCTTAATTTGCATCATTTGCCTTCCTTGAGTTTTGTTTTTCTTTGTTATTTTCCTTTTCATTAGAATTTATTACTTTTTATTTTATTTTATTGTAATTATTAAACTGTTTTTATCTCAGCCCATGAGTTTTCTCACTTTTACCCTTGCGATTTTCTTCCCCCATGTCCCCTACAGGGGGAGTGAGCAAGTGGCTGTGTGGTGCTTAGTTGCTGAGTGGTGTGAAGCCACAACTACACAATGCTTTTGGAAAGACTTGTGCCAAGTAACTGCGAATGCTGAAAACCTCTAAAGCAGTCAGAACCTTCTTTTCCATGCATATATAAAAAAGCCATTTATTGTAAATTATTTCCTTGGCTCACTAAGCAATAACTCAGAATCTCCATTTTGTCCATGTTTTATACTCCTCACTCCAGATTCAATTCCACATTTAATTACAGGTTGACTCACACATAATAAACCATGCATGTCCCAGGTTCCCAGTTTAGAAAACAATTAAACAAGTTGATACATTTCCTCATTTATAAAACCAGGACAACCATAGAGAACTAAAAGTTTATTGATTAAAAAGTGCTAAGTCAGACATAGGGGTGTTGTAACAACCTTTCTTCAATGTAACTTCTCAGTTACAGATAGCATTTACTTTTCAGCTTGTATTTGTACATTTTGCAGGTTTGAAGCCTCTATAGCCCTCTACATCATTCTAGAAAAGCAAAAAGGGAGAAAAAGACATTTTAAAGGGAGAAAGAAGAAGGAAAAAGAAATTTTAAATGCAGTCTGTGACAAAAGAGTATCTACACAGAAGATTTGAAGCTTTTCTCCATGTGCTGCAGCAGCGAGATGACCTTGGAGTGGGGGAATCAAGGCACAGAACTACAGTGAAGTATGTCCCCGGGACCTGCCTTAGATGTTGGTACCCTCTTGTTAAAGGATGGAGACGAATGCAAGTCCTCAGTCTGGAATATGCCAGAGCAGGCTCCCTGTTTTCCCCCCAGCCTCTCGACTGTCACTTTAATTGCAGGACTCATGAATCAGCAGCCTGAAGAGTAGTAAGTTATGTTGCCATGTGCTGGCAGATGCATCTCGTCACTGTGATGATTTACTACACTGCCCACTGACCTGCGGAGACCACCATCTTGTGAGCTCTTAAGCTCATTCAATTGCCTTCCTAAACATTAATACTGTCCAATTACAAGAAGCAAGAGCTTACTGATACAGGCAGGGAACATTACCAGAGCACTGCATCTGTCACTGCTAATTAGTCAAAAAATCTGCATGCTCATCAAGATGTTCTACATTTTATTTCTTTTAAAACAGGAGAAGATGCATAATAAATAGAAACAAATGCAGCGGGCTGGAAAACTAATGCAGACTGAAATAAAGCAGAAGTACAACCCCAGAAAATAACTGCAGACATAAGGATTTTAGATGGTTTTGTATATAAATATACATATATGTGGCAAAACTAGGTATTAGAATACTCTGAACCTTAAAAGGATACAAAGTGCAGTTTCAAGAAAGCACTCAATTATGTGAGTCATCCATTAAATTAAGACTCACAGTTTATAAAGGATTATTGAATGTTTAGATACGAAGTCTCTCACATTCATCAGAATTTCAAAGTATCTAAGAAATTCTGGTGAAGAAAGAAAACTGCACTTTATGGAGACTTTCAATGCTTTAATTCTTGACGTCTTCCTGCTCAGAAGAAAATACAAACGGTTCAAAATTGTCACAAAAGGGAGCAGGTCCTGCACCTGCGCTGGCCTATGGCTAAGGTTGCCGCCAGCCAAGAATAGGAAGCCACGGGCGACAAGGCTGCCAAAAAACCCCACAAATCTTGATGCTTGCCACTGTTCCCCACAGTCTGCCAAGCCACTGGGGAGGGTGCCATGGAGCCCCACCCAGCTTCCATCAGGACCAGATAGATGTGGAAACATCTCTGACACATTTCCATTCCAGCAAATCATCAAATTCAGAACAAAAAAAGGGTTTGTTGGAACCTTTCCCAACCAGCATGTCTGTAGGACACATTACAGATCGCTGCAAGCCAGGAGCACAAGCAAAGCAGGGTACCTTTACATAGATGGTGCTGATGGGCACAGGCAACCCAGGCGAGGTTTCAGTGCCGTGTGGACACCCCGGCAGCACACTGTGCCCAAGCAAACAGGCATTCCCTCCTACAGCCTGCTCCGGACCAGGGCTGGCTTGTCCTTAGCCAAAGCAGCAGTACCAAACGCCTGTGTGCACCTAAACATATAGATGCATTTCCATGAACGCACTGGAAAAAATTACACAAACATAACTGACTAGCAGGGAGGCATAGGTTAACATTGACAAGTGATTTGCTATATTCTTCATGAAGTAAACTTTCATACAAACCCTTGGTCAGCATGTGAATACTGATTCCCCACCACAGCCTAAGCATGGGCTTCAGGAACAGGTACAGCCCTGGCCTGAAGGCAGAGGGATGCTGACACCTGCATTGCTGCCACAGCCACGGATGCCTCCTGCACCTTTTTAGGTCATTGGTATTTGCTGCAGTGAAATCCTGGACAAAAATCTGGGCACACACAGGGTCTGTGAAGTAGGTTAGCCTTCTCGGGCACGCAGCCTGGCTGCACATGGTCAGGGGCCATTTCTCATTTACTGGGGGCCTGATGTCAGGCAGGCTGCTTGCAGTTTTCTTACCAAGTGCCAAATGCCCAGAAAAACTAAGGACCAAAGTCCTCTTTTCCCTGGACAATGTTCCAGGCGGGAGGACAGTCACACTCTGTAGCACCCTGGGGAAAACAGGGCAGCTGGAGGGAGGAGTGACCTGAAGCTCATCAATTAATCATGCAGCACTGGCCCACATTACCCCTTCCCAGCTGTAACCCCCTCCAGGCAGGACACTTTCTTTGCCTAGCTGTCAGATGTACCCTCAGCCACTCTGGTGACCTTTGGGTGCTCTCACAATGTAAACAGCAGTGAGCTCATTACTCAGCTCAGGAGGTGACAAGAGTGTAAGCCTTTATAGGGTGGCTGCCACCTTTCTATTCAGCTAACAGATGTCTCAGTCTCTAGTGCCCTGCCTGCTGAGCCCTAAGGGATCCCTACCAAGTTTTCAGTGCATTGACTGGTACAAGAAGCTGCCAGCCCAGCTCTTCCCGGTGCAAACCAAGGGAAGCTACTGGGATGCTCTCATCCCTCCATCCCGCCAAGGACAGACAGCAGGAATGCAGCAAAACAGAGAGGGGGTATTATGTTGAACATATAAACTGAGCAATTCATTAGGTGCCAAGATTCAAGGGAAAAAAACAAACAAACAAACAAACAACTACTCTCATTGACATGGAGGTGTGGAAAGCACCACTGTAAATCCGTGCCATTGCTCAGCATTTGCTGCGCGGTGGGGAGCCGAGGTGCTTCTCCACCCGTCGCTGCTGCGATGATGCCACCGCATCGCTGTAACGCTGTTTGTTTGCTTACGGGTTTAGTGCCCGGCTGTGGCACAGCATCAGCACAGCAGCGATGCCTATCTTCTGTCTCCCCGCAGCTCCATTTTACAAGCGCTCGGGCACCTCCCAGCTCAGCTCACTGCTGAGTACGATACAGCCATTCCTATTACTCACAGCTCTTCACCTCCAAACCCTGCACACTGCTTTCCTGGTGATTTTTTGCAAATCGTGGTCTAGCTTCTCCTGCTTAATCTAGCAGCAAAGCCACAGAGCTTAGCCTGCGACATGACAGCAATTTTCACGGCAGCAGAAGATGCCACAAACTCAGCATCGTTTGCTGCAGGAGGAGGGGCCAGCTACTCAGACTCAAGGCGGTGGCTTTCGCTCCCTTACTATTGTTTGCATTACAGTAAGAGCCACACGAAACATCTGTAAGATGATGACTGGCACAATTTGTACAAATTGCTTGTTTTGCTGAGTTTTTTTTTAAATCAGCTTGCCTCAGCTCTTGTGAAGCACGTCCATATTTTCCTATACTCCCAATGGTACAAGGCCAGCAGAGACAAGCAGTGGCTGCATCAACCTGCCAGATGATGAGCTGAGCCCTGCTGCAGTCCCGAAATACGCAGTGGACTCTGCGCAATTACAAGTGAAGTCAAATTCCTTTGATCAGTAAATCACTCAACTCTAGGTTATTTGTAAATATGATCCAAATGTTAGATTCAGGTGTTAGAGCAGGAACTCCACTAAGAGCTACTCCACTCAGAGCTAGAGGTAGTAACAAATATTATTCACAACAAAATTCAAATACATTTTTTACATATGCAGCTCTCAGTCTGCTCCTAGAACTACTGAAAAACATAGTAACAGAAACTGCCATCTTCTGACGTAAGATTTACTAAGTAAATATTATCTCAAATTGGTGCAGCATATGAAAATACAATGCAGCGCAAGTTACAGCAAACCATACACTTTTCTTCAGTAGTGATATGCATGGTACTGCACCTTTCAGAAAAAAACCACACCTCTATAGTACAAGATGGAGTTTGAAAAACAAAACAAAGAATGAATATGCCATTATTTACTCTAACCATACAGAAAGATTCAAAGAGATTTCAAGAGGAGTGTTTTCATCAAATAGCAGCACCTGTCCAGACTGCAATTCTGATATAGGCTATTAAATTCTTGTTTTTTCCTCCACAAATGGAATGCCTATTACATTTTCATCTCTAAATCAAGCAAATCATGTCTTTTTAACTATCTACAGTTTGCCTTACAATTTAACTACACTGAACTTCACATAACATACCCAGCACATGGGTCAAAGCACTGCTTCATTCTTGCCTTTGAGCTTTTCAATTGCTTCATTGCAGCCACTGCCAACTGAAAAATGTGCAACACTCTTGGCCCCAGATCTTCCAGGCCTAAGGGAGGAGGAAACACTCAGCAGTGATTTCATCCTTTGCATAATTCTAAGGACCTACCAGAATATACCATTGTCCTAACATCTCCACAGCAACAATGGCTGCATTCTCTAAAATCCAGATTAGTCGATGGCCCTGAAGATCACTATGGATTTTATGCTAAATAGCCAATTGAAAACAGTTTAAAGTCCAAATCCACCTGTATTTCCAGTTCTCTGCCTATAAATGCATGTGACTTAAAAGACATCTGATTAAAGACAATAGACATAAGAAGACATTAGGCTATGTTATCACACTTCCAGCCTCTTTACTATTTTAGCATTGAAGAGGCAAAATCCTTTGCTGATAAGACTTTTAAAAGGCCACTGAGAGTTAGAAAACACAAATTTAGAGGGAAGGTTTAAAAGCCACAAGCTGAAGTTTGGGTTCTTGATTATCCAAATATCTACAAGAAGACTATTTTCAGGGGAGCAGTTTCTCAAAGGCAAAAGTCCCACTGGCAGACAATGAAGTGCGACATTCAGAGCTCCTCTGTGCTTCTGTGCTTTCCTTCTTGCGGCTATTTCCCAAAACATGCAAGAGATTTAATTTTGTTTGTGTGTGTGTGGATATATTTGGTTGTCTATGGTCAGAGCTGGTCAGATTCAGACCCAGTTGTGACACCATACCATTAAATTAGCTTGCTTTTAGCAAAATACTTACAAATAAGGAACATTTTTAAACTTAATGGCAAAGGAAGAAAGACATCCTTCCCAAGAGGAATATTTGCTTAAAATCCTTTCATAAGGATCAAAGAGTTGTAAATGGGATTTCATGAAGTACTGTCTGCTTATAGAAGATCTGCTTTTAACCAGCACTATCCTTCCTTTTGAATTTCACATCTAGGCTACCCTCCACAGGAAGTAATTTTTAGCTAGGGTGATTCCTGAATCAACTCAGGGAATTGCCTGTAAAACACTCTATCCTTGAGGTATCATTTCCAATAGGCCACTAATGAAGAATCCTGCTTTTAAGGTCCTTTTCTTAACACATGTGCTCCAGAATATGGCAATTCATTTAGGAAGGATTATGTTGATTGTAGTAATGCTGTATCTTGGTCTGAGGCCAATATATTCATTCATCTTTATTCATTTGAAAGATCTGATGTTCTTTTGTTTCCCCTTTGGAGACCCGACTTTCTATTCAGCTAGCAATTTCACTTCTTAATCACACAGTCTAAAAGGGCTACTCCTACAGATACTAACTCCATGGGGATTTCTTCACTGTAAATGTCATCTTTGCTTTGCTTTTGCTTTTAGAAGGGAAGCACAACAAACACCTTATTGATTACAATATTCATTGGCATCACTAGGGGTTTCACCTAAGTACGGGCTGGAGGGTTGAACCCACTGTATTGTGTGTTGTTATAGCCACCTCTTGGGTTACACACAGGTTACATCAATTAGAGCTGACCTCAAAATCTCTGCAACCCATTCACAGGAAAGGTTAAACTTGGGAAAAAATAACAGCAATTTACAGCATGGCGGGCTGCTCTGTGCCCCTGAACTGAAGATGTGTTCTATCTAAGTTCTAGTCAGAAACCTGCATCAGGTTATTCGGACACATTAATTTTGGCACGTCATGGTCGAAATCCAGCTAAAACCATAAAGAATCCTTTCTCTGACAGAGAAGGTAGATGCAAGAGAAACAGAATAGTAGAAAATGCTCTTTAATATGATGTCAGCAATGGTAATTCGTGACTGACTAAATCCAGTGGATACAGCTGCATACTATTTGCACTCAGACACTTTCTGCTGTCACGATGCACCGCATACCTACTTCTCCTGCAAGTCACAGCAAGCTGTGATGCTTGCTGCCTCACTTGGCATGGTATCAGCACTGGTTCATGTACAACCCTTCCAGTCTTTTAGCTCTGAGCACTGCTCCTTTAGCCAGCCACGTGCAAGGTGGGCAAGGGTGACGATTAGCTTTACTTGGGTCCTATTACACTCAGGAGATTTTACACTAAAGGCAGTGGGAACATTTATTATTCAGTGACATTTATTATTCACCCAAGCAAGAGGTGAGGCATTAAACCTCATCAGGATATGCACTACAGATCAAAACCTCGTCTTGTGACAAGTGCATCAAGTGACAAGCAAAAGTAATCCCAAAGTATCTCTGTCTCAAGGGACAATGCCATTATCTTTACATGTAGCAAGATTATAAACCTGCAAATTATTTTGTTTCTCATCTCTGTTCCACCTCTCTCAGACATACAAAAGAAGCTGGAAATTTATCCCAACTAACTCTCACAGTGCCCAAATGCTTCATAAGCCAGGGGGCTCTCCTGGATCCCACAAAGGAAAATGAAGCTTCATCCTTTTACCGCATGTATAAACTTGCTTACGAAAAAAATGGCAGCAAAGCAGAAAGCAGACGCTGACCTCTTGTCAGGAAAGTGGTTCATTGGCAGTAGTTGCTCTCAGCACTTATAAGAAAGAAGTTCAGACTTGCTGAGCAACCACTTCACCACATCAGTTGTCTTCCCAGACAGTCACTGTCCCCTTTCCAAACCTGCCCGGCTTCTAGAATGCAGCTCAGCTCCCCATGGTGGCACCAGCTATGATGCTGAAAACCTTGATGCAGGCACCAACTGACAAACTTGCAGTGGCATTAAAGGAATCACTGCCCCAAAGCCTTCTTTCTGTCCTTCTGACAAAGGTTTCAATCTCCATAGAAATATTCCCAGAGGACCTACTCTGAATGTAATTTAAGACATCAGACGGAAGTGGCTTAAATACTATGGCCACTTTTTCTCCTGTAGAAAAAGGAAAGGAAAAGACATCACAGAATCACAGAAACTGTGAGTGAAGTCCAACAACTTCAACTGAAGCAGCTAAAGCATCTCCAGGGCTGTCAAGTCCAAGTCCAGTGCAATATGCAGTGTGAATTCACAAATATTCACCGGCAGACAGGTAAACTGAGAGGGGCCAAGTCTATTAAACAGTTACAGATGGAAAAATGTAACTTTGAGGTTTAAGCAAATATTCAAGAGTAACAGGGGATCCAGAAGTCTCAGGCCTTGCTGTTATGAAGCAGGACAAAAAGTGCTGTCTAAATCCATCCAAACCTTGCGCCAACAGCAGAATAATAATGTGAGACATTGTTCCCATGCCCAGCATTCAGTAGGCTTTTCAAACACTTTTGGCACATCACACACCAATCTGTATGTAGCTTTAGATTGTTAAGCAAAGGCGGGTGGGAATAAAAGCACGGCCAGGGGGAGATATGGAATAAATCCAAACCTAAATGCAGACTTTGGTTTGCCATTCCAGGTACTCACCATGCCTTGCATCTGCAGGACATGTCCCGCCTGGTGTCCAAAGTGAATTGGCTGACAGCTCTTGCACTGGTGTTGTCTCACACCAGAACACCTCACGTTACCTGAGCACTTTGCTCAGGCCAAACAGAAAGTTTCTGTCTTGACCCTCAATAGTTAGCTTGAGACCAGTGTCTCATGCAGGAAAAGTCCAGACAAATGCTTTTTTTCTCTCTCAAAGTATTCTGCTGTCTTCAACTGAAGCCTACTTATATCTCAGCTCTCTTCACATCAATCAATTCAAATGGCTACAACTAAAATTATTCTCTATGCCCACTCCTCTGAATTTCTCCAGCGTCTCCTCATTTTTCTGCATCTGCTTCTTTTTCTCATCTTGTGCCAGCTCTTCGCTTTACTTGCTAAGCTCAGTAGTGAGATCCTTCCTCTGTAACATCACATTTTTGAGCTCTCTGTCTCCCCATGCCTTAGTCTGCCAGCTCAGGACCAGCAGCTCCTTCCCTCATTCATATGCCAATCTTTGGACCATTCCCAGGAATATTATTCCTTTTTCTAAGAGACCTGTGCACCACTTGCCTCTCCCATGTTCATCCTTGCACTTGCTTTGGTGACTAGCTATTCTCCCCTTGCTCAGTAGAGTTGTCTTCACACCTCCTCTTCACTGAGCTCACACTGATTATGTTTTAATGGTTGCAATTGCTACTGGAACAAACAAGTCCTCTAACAGACATTTTACGTGCCACATGGGGTTTTTTTTAAATTGTGATCTGTAGATACTGCAATTTTGAGTTCATTTGGGCTAAGGCCTTGCTTGAAAAGTGCCAAGCACTACCAAAACACACAAGCCAAAATAATTTGTAACAGAGCTTTCAGTGTCATCATCCCTATTGATTCCCTGTAATATGCTGCACAAGAGGAGTATAATAGCAACATTAAAAGCAATGGGCGGGGGGATGTATCCTGGAAAATCTGGTCTGCATGAGAGCATGCATGCACAACCAAAGCACAAAAAATTGCCACCTCATGCAGAAAAACACCTCAGCAGTGGATGCGGTGGCTGACTATATTACACAGCCTGAGAAATATGTTCCTGCAGATGGATTCGTGGCCACCCATACATTATGCACACCCTACTCCATCCCTAGCTAATACTCCTAAGCCAAGGGAGTAAGACACACCCCACCCCACCCCCCCAAGTACTTCAACACAGTCAGTGCAGAGGACGTGACCAAAGCGCTTACACTTGCTGGTCCAGTGCATCTCTATTTTACATTACCCAGAAACTTGTCTGGTGCTTCAAACACAGAGTTCCTCCCCACAGTAGTTACAGCAAAAGGGGCTCAATTTCTCCAGTCTGACTCAACTGAATAACACCTTACACTGGAGCAGTGCTGGTGCTCAGCTAACAACAGCAAGCATGGATGCTGTGTGGGATGCATAAAAGGCAGCAGGAAAGTCACAAACAAGATAAACTGCAAGAAGCATGAATTTTTAGAGGCTGAAATGAAAAAAGTCAGGTGAAATGAAATTTAAAAAAAACAACAGGTGAAGATTTGGAAAATGAGAGCAGGGAAATGCTTGGTGCCAAAGGGGGCCTGTCTGCAACACAGTGTCTCTACTGTCCTAGATACTTCCAAGAGAAAGGGGAGAAGGGAAGGCAGAAATAAAGCTGCTTCAGGGGAAAAGGGTGAAGAGGGTATCAGTCAGGCACTGATAACAGTCTGAAGGAGTCAAGAGGCGAGGCACAGTCAGACAAAGCACGAGAAGGCAGTCATGCCCATGTGCACCAAGGGGAGTAACCCAGAAAGGACACCACAGGGTTGTCTTCCCAATAGTGGTATGTGCTCCCACACGGATCAGAGCTGAAACCAGCCTCTACCTCTTCCTTCACAAAGTTCCTGATGCTGCAGGCCTGACCCCAGAGGAAGTTTTGTTCAGGTACCGACCTGTGGCTGGATGCTGTGGCAGGATACTGGGTGCTGTTCTTGTGTGCTCAGGATAGCTCCTGGCACCATGCAAGGAACACAGGCGTGGTAAGGGGAAAATCCACAGCGAAGTATCAGCACACAGGACACTGATAAAAATTAGTTTCTCACTATTCCAGTGAATCCAGGAGCTGGTGTCTCTCCAAAAAGCAGGAGTGTGTGTCAGGGGGAAGTGTTAAGCACAATAAAAAATTACATTTTTATGTGATTTCATCATTGATGTTGTTGTTGCATAACTTTATAGAGCTATCACATTTCCTCAGAGCCCAGAAGGCCTGAAGCTTCAATGTATTTCCAGTGCCAGGATGAAGTATCTAATTTACCATGCTGGAATGGGGCTTTCAGAAGATACATGCAGACAAATCCTGTGGGATGTGGAGCACGTACAAGGTATAACACAGAATGTCTGATTTGCTTTTGCTGGAGGAGAAGAAGGGCCAGAAGTGTAAAACATTAAAATAAAAAAAGGCAGTCCAAGTCTGATGTCTGCCAACTTCACTAATGTTAATTTATGCCTTTGATTTGGTCACAAAACTCACTAGCGTTAATGAATATTCATTTATAAAAGCTTCAACACACCCCATTTCAAAGAGAACAGGCTGAGGTTTGGACTTTCTTTTTCCCAGCGATCATTTCACCAGCACAGAGAAGAAAATTTGTGGGAAGTGAAGAAATTAAAAAGAACTGTTGATTCCAAGGCAAACACTTGCAATTCTTCCAGTTTCTTCTTTTACTCCAAATTGGAGAGCAACCAGCTATGGGTGGGAACCTGTTACACCGCAGCTGCAAATGAATGTCAAGCCACACACAAAGCACCTGACACTCACCCAGAAGGCAGCCAGGGCCTCCTCAAGTCCAGAGGTACCCTGAGTATGTGCAAGGCACAGGACGAACTGAGGACAGAGGCAAGAGGAGCCATCACCCAAAGAGCCACTGCAACACCCAGTCTCAGCCTCGGCCACCAGGCACTGATGCCTGTTGATAGTGGAAAACTGTATAAATGCAGCACTTCGGTATAATAAAACTGTGTTTTTAGAAGGAAGCTGTTCCCTTCCTCACCAAATATTTTTGGCTAAAGAGGTTTTTTTTGAGTACTGACAAAACCCCTAGGTGCTTACAAGCCTTGTAACGCTGGCTCAAATAATGCCTGGAACATCAGGTTTGCTGAGAAGCTGCCACACCCACCAGCCAGCCTTCTCTTCAGCTACTGAAACTTGCCCCGCACGCCGGCGGTGCCAGCTTTCCTGGAAAGCTCCAGGAACCCAAGCTCCTTGAGCTCACCCCACTTCCCCGCTCATCTCTGCCCCGGGTGCCGCAGCAGCAGTGACCCCATCACCCACGGATCCAGCCCCCCAAGAGGAAAGCAGGCGCCAGCCTGGAGGCACCAGTGCAGGGGAAAACCTCTGCACGACCAAACTCTGGGGGAGATTTCCCCTGAAACCCCCCTCCCCACCAGCTCTGCCTATTCTTTATCCCTGGTCCCTGTCGATGCGGTGTATCTACGGGAAACAATATACTGAGGCAGAGGACCCAGATCCTTTCTTTCTGGCACGGAAAGCATGCTCTATTGTAGTCCTGCTCGAGGGTGAAAGCATCTAGCGGGAGACAGGCACGGATAGGAAGAGGATGGTTATGATTAACTCTTTGACTTCTGATCCCACCGTGTCTGATGTATTAATAGCGCGCAGAGGTGTTGGTGCTGGCATCATGGCGCTCTTCGATTTTCCACGCTCTCCCACTCCCCCCCCGCCCCGT
>NW_020799098.1:12919484-12935544 GCF_003259725.1 Athene cunicularia | reverse complement strand
GTCCCTTCAGCACCCCGCGCCGCGGCACCCCGGGGGCAGCCCAGGGACCCTGGCGGGGGGTTCGCGTGGCCAGTTCCCAAAAGGAGGGATTTTTTAAAGCAGGACGGGTGGAGAACGTGTTACCCTCAGCCCTCTGCACAGCCCAGTTCAGAAAGCCCGGCTTTACGCCTCTACCGGCCCTATAATGCCTGAGGAGATCAACCGCTGAAACCACAGGACCTTGGACACTCCTCTCCCGCACATGCAGCCAATCTCAGACACCTCTGGCTGGCTTTGAATTTGACAGGTGAACTGCTGAAGACCAGCAGTTGCATAAAGGACATTTTCTATTGCTCTGAAATGATATATTGGAACAAGCTGCTCTGAGACTGATAAAATGACTAAGCAAATTTGAAGCAGTGGATCAATCACAAGACTTGGTTACTGCTCATTGAAATACAAGCTCAGGCACACGGCACTATTGTCTATGGCCCACAGGCACGCCTGGTGGTTCCAACACAAGAAAATCATGTTACAAATCATTCAGGAAAAATGGGAGTTTAAAGACAGTTCCCTGGGATTTCACGAGAAGCAAGTCCAGATAAATATCTTTCTTATTAGCAACTACCCGTGGACCAGAACCATGTGAAAAAGCAGTGATGTAACATACCTGAGCATTGCCAAAACACATCAAAGGAAAACATCTTTCTTGTCTGCATTTGTTATAATGCTGTATATAAACAACACTGTGTATTGTTTACATGAGGGGAGCTAGGAAATTAGTCAAAAGTTCACTGATCATTGGTTACTAACACACTGATTTTAGTAGTTGCAGCATAGTGACTGCCATTTCTGAGCGTATGTTGCCCAGCTCACTTCCACAGCTCACTTAATAAACTGTGCTACCACATTAACACATTAACATCACATGGAGATTTCACTGGTGTGTGGAAAAAAAAAAAAAAAAGTGTAGCTTGTAGGACATTGCTTTGTTGCTTCTTTAAATTCTTCCCTTGTATGTGGTCAAATATTGATTTTTTTGTTTTGTTTTGTTTTGTTTTGTTCCTGATGGTATCACTGACATTTATTGATCACTATGGGGGGAAAAAAAAAAAAAAAAGTCAATTTGTTCCTCCACAGGACACCAAACCCTGAGAGTTAGTGAAATATGGTGTACATAGAGTATGATGTGTGACCTGCCTGTCTTCATAAGTATTGGAAAAATTACTCATTTGATAAGATATTCCTTTCCAATCAAGAGATTAATTTTAACTTCCAGAAAAAAAAATTCTGATGGTCCCACAGCAGGCCCAGTATGTTGTACATAATGCATGCATCTGCTAAATGAAAAGCATCTTTTATTTAACATTCATAAAGCTAAGAAAGATGGACTCTGTTTACACTTGGGATCTAGTTAGATAACATTTGGGTTTCTAGAACTGCTCAGTTTTTTTAAATAACAAATAATGTTCTTTTTTTTCAGTATTAAGCTAGGACATTCATCTTAATGCTGATACATAAGGAGACCACAAGACTCACAGAACATTTCAAATGCTTTAGAAGACAGCATTAAACTTTCAAGTTAGAAAGAAGCATAAAATCATATCAGAGTCTTTCTTTGATTTTAATTTTTTTTTTTCGTAGTGTGGCCCTTGGTTTATTAAAAACTGTTCTAAGTCAACAGATGCATACTGTTCTGTTCACTAAGAGGTAAAATAGCAAGCTTTGGGTGCTGTAGAAGCAGATCCAGTTACAGCCTGATACCCTGTCACCCTGTGAGTTTGCCTAAAAACATATATGCAACTTTGGAGAAATATATTGCTTTGGTATATTCTCTTGCAGACACCGCATCTCATTCTGTCCTGACATAACTTGATTAAAAGAGGACAGATCTTGATTGAAAGTGCACCCTCTTCCTCTAGGACCTTTATTCCAAATAGACTAGATGAGAGATAGCAGAAAACCTGGAGACGTGCTTGCTTCACACAACAAAAACCTCCAGCAAAGGTCCAACAAGACTTTAATTTAGCAGCTTACCTCCAGTTGTAGCTAGAATTCTTCTTGCATCTGCATGAACGGCATGAGCTAGATAGAACAGGGCTTCCCTGGTGCACATGTACATTATGTACCTATTTATGCTACTGTGCATATTACAACAGAATCATCAGACAAGTAAGGCAGGATTAGCCCAAAGAGAGTAAGCGTGAAAGAAATCCAAGTTTTCTTTCTCCCAGAGGAGTGACTCGAGTCACTGAGACATTGAGTCAGTCTCCCTCTCTCTGCTGTACATGATTGTTGTATCTGGCTGCAGTGTCATCCTTCCCCCACAAAATGCCATCCCATGGGTTGGTGATTTGGACTGTCTCCTGACATGTAGGAACTGTGAATCCAAAAATTTACAAGCTGAGGAAGGCTCAGGTTTCCCACTTCCTGAGCAGTGATCCAGCCCATAGTATTCTGTTAATTCATATTAATTCTGCTAAATCAGCAAAAGCTGAATGACAGCTCCTCCACCAAGAGCAGCAAGAGCACAGGGGTAACAGTTTCCTTACCCCATCAGGAGACAAGGTGGCCCCTTCCTCAAAATGGAGACTTCCCGGGTTGCTATTCATGGACACAGTTGTATTTACAATTATATTTCAGAAGCTTTGCCACCATTTCAGAGTTAAAATAATTAAAATTATAAAGTTTTTAATTTAAAATATGCATACATTTAATATACAAAATTATACAAATTATACATTTAACTAACATAGAAAAATACATCTTGTTAACAAGATAAAATGTCAACATATCTTACATAATTTAAGTGAGAGTTACAAATCTGTGATAATCATCACGCATACTTTGTGACTTTATTACAGTTCTGTATCCTCCCTAGTTACACTGAAAATTAATACATATGTACAGTTGATATCCACGACAAATGTCTTAGAGTGGAAATCTTTGCTGAGAAGTTATCCAGAGGTTTTAACGGAACAGATTAAAACAAGAGTGACCTCTCATACTATTGAAGCTTCTCACATAGCCAAGACCAATTTGACACCTGGTTACAGGGTGGTCATGGGTTGGAGTTTAAGCTTTTTGCATTTATTTACAAACACCCCTCCCTCCCCAGTCTGGCTGGTACATCTGCTTAAAGTATCACACATAAACCCCAGACTTCTTGTGCATTCTTTGGCACCTCTTTAAATGGATCCCTATTTGACCCTAACAACTGCTCCTCATGACTTCTGGTTACCATCCCACAGTGGACTGTGCAAAAGAGTTAAATAGTTGCACAGCCCTAGAGCTCAAAAGGCAAGATCTCTGTTATGTTATTCATTCCAGATTAATACTCATTAATATCATTAATATCACAGGAGGTGGGGAAGTATCTTTGTTTCACTGAAACAAATGTGTACAGCAAGTGTTTACTCCTTATTTAATTTACATGTTTTCTTTTTCCAGGTTTCAAACAAAAGACAGAAGCATAATTTATGAACAAGCTGTAAGAATCTGTTCCATGATGGGTCTTTTCTTACATACTGCAAGCCGTGTAATGATTTTCTTTTAACTATTTACATATTCATTAAAACATTCTTGTCATCACAGGGAGAAAAATAGACCACCACCACTCTAATTTTCAGGCCTTTTTTTGCCTTTTTTGGTTTTGGTAGCTCTGTACCAACAAACTGCTCTTAAATCTTAAAAGATAAAATTCACTTATGAGCTAAAAGCTTATTCAGCTTTTCCTAAGACATGCTTCGGACCGTCAGTGAGTGCATGAATTACCTCACATAGGCTTTTTTTTGCACAGGAGTGATTTTCACCTGGTAACTACATTTTCCCTCTTTTAAAAAAGACCACAGTTCAAATATTAGAGAAATTGAGTTGTTCAGCATTGGTTAGTGCACACTGCGCAGTAACCTCTCACATTGGAATTTATATTTGCATATTCATATTCCCATAACAAGAGTGTATGTTACATAGAGAAACAATAGTGAACAGAGATTTGTATCTCTCCTATGTGCATGGAAGAGAGCATGGTGCCTAAGTGTCTATCATATGTGAGCATTTCTTAAGCCAAGTAAAAGCAAGCATGAAATCTTGGTCCCAGGGAAGCCAGTTGACATTTGTCAGTCACTTCAGTGGTACAGCCATTTAATCCGGTACATTTAAACTTTTTTTTTTTTTTTTCTTTACTTGCAACTTTCCTAGTAGGTATGGATCCCAATGGCAGAACTTAAATTAGCTATGTTTTTAATTCACATCCTATATAAGAAACAGTATACTCTCTTTCCTAAGATTTGTGCAGGGACAAAAATTCTTGTCCATAATCCCATGGCTACTGATTTCTAATGCAAATATGTTTGGAGCCAAAGGCACATTGTATTTTAAAGGAATTCTGCTAAAGCAGGAAAGAGGTTTGAACAACTTTCTGTAATCCTAAGGTCTGTTCCCCCTCTGCCTCCTTAAGGCACTAAAGGATTTCCAAAGGATTAGTGGCAAAACCCAGCATGCACATGTCCCTCCCTCCCTCCACCCCACAACCACAGTAAATTCAAATACTAAAATCCTTCATCTTCAAGTGAGAAATACAGGTAGATTTATGAAACACAGATCAGACTTTCCTCTTTTTAAAAGGCCACAAGGACAAGCATCAGCTATGCCTTAGCAGGAGGTTTACCCTGGGAACTCTGCTGTGTATGTGAAATATATCCTGGCAATTGTATTATTCTGAATGTAACATGATTATCATGCCGGAGTCAATCATTGTACTTCCAGCATCTGCCATCCATAGTAGTGTGAAGAACAGAATCGGGGATTTAAAGGTTGCATAAGGAGCTGTGGAAATACTGTAAGCTATATTTTCAATATTCTGCAATGCTCTATACTATAGAGTATATATAAATAAGTAAACTGTCAAAGAAATATTTTCCACGTAACACTGCCCATTTTGTCTATTTTGGGTGTCAGAAGAAGATTGTATTTACTTACACAGAACTTAGCAGCATCTTAATTTTCACTGTAAGGAATCTGGTCAAAGCAATATTGTGCATATAAAGCAATCAGAACAAAGTGCCCAATTTTGCATTCTGAGAAAGTTTAGCACAAAACAACAATACACGTAAAGCATCCCCTGGCACATTTACCATAGATAGCACATTAAACATGTTAACTTCTGCTTAGTGAAAGCAAGCCAAACAGACTCTGTAACAACTAGACAACACTTTTCTCTTCACCATAAGGCAACTAGAAAATAATAACTAGGCTCTCTGTCTCAGCTAGTAATCTCACATTTAAAACATTACTGCTTTCTTGCAATGATATGAGGTAAAATTAGGATTTGAATTCCCGATCCTCAGTGACATGAAATGCATCCACTGGTCTATCAATTTAATTAATAAACAGAATTTTCCAGTATTGGTGAGACAACTTTCATATTATGACATGGTAGAATTTAAAGGAGACCAATATGGTACAAACCACAGAGAATGAAGCATGTTCAACATTCCTTAGGCAAATCATTTTAAAAATGAAACCGAGAGGCAGAAAGCCCAAGATGTTACAAAATGGACAGGTTCATTATAAACATTTATAATTTATGGAGGGAGATTATGCATAAATACTAGGAAAGAGGCATGATTTTTTAGTTCAACACTTAATTCAAAAGTAAGAAATGGGATTTAATTGTCTGCATATTGTGGAAATTATGTATGTTTCCAGGTGAATAGTATGCAAGTGGTTAGAAAACTACACATATGTCATCACTTTATTTTAAGAACTTGCAGTTAAGCTTCAAGTGTTACCATGCCAACATGTCATCTTGTTACTAATCATAATCTAGAAATGCACATTACATTAATCTGATTTGGGATTCCACAGTTTATTATCCTTCTGCCTCCTTTCAAATGATATCTGGAATTACTGGGCAACTAAGCATTGTAAAGACAGCACACTCTAAGCAGTTAGCTCAAAATAAATTAAATGCCATCTAAACCAGCATGAAATATCCACAGTGTAATCTAAGGTGCCCACAAAAGTTGGAAGAGGACTAGGCTCTTGATGTAGCCAAGTTTGAGAGAGCAATGTCCATGGTTGCTCCCATTCAGATCAACACGAGTATTGCCAGTGACTACAACAGTGCTGTGTGCCTTTAGTTAAGGAACAGATTTACCTGTATGATCCTTATGCACAAGTCTTGTGCCTGCATTCACATTTCCCTGCCTTCATAAATGGGTACTCAGATGTGAATAGTAGGGATTATGGGTGCATGAATCTGTATTGTGCAGTATGGTTGCAAAATGTGTTTGCATCTTGTGTACTATTACCAACCAGTGTGCACAAACCCACTTATTTCAGGAAAAGCATGTATACACAGAATGCCTTATCTCAGAGTTAAATTTGGTGTGGCCTATTCATGTGGTTAAAATAATCAATCTACCTAGAGTATTAGGACACAGCGCTTTGATGTTCCAAGTGCCTCTCAGTGCAAATGAAGTACCTTACCAATTCCTACTTATGCTTGTAAAATGCAGTTCTGTCTCATTTCCTAAACAGCTTGTACCCTGAAGTACCACATCCTCAGAAATACTGAACATCCTAACTCAGATCAAAGGCTCTTTCAGGAATGCTGAAAGCCATATGAGGCTGAAGATATTACATGCCCACACAAGCAGACCCATGAAGACTTAGATCTGTGCTTAACTTGATAATTTCTTTAAAATGCAAATGCTGAGATCCCAAGAAAACAAAACAGAATGAAAACTCAAACCACACATTGGGTTGGCCCGCATGGCCAGCCTCCACTATAGGACCTGGCTAAAACGTGGCAGATGGTAACTCAGGGCAACTTCCCAGCTCTCTCATAATGAAGCAGCTGCGGTCACCATCAGGTCAAAGCACCTTCCACCATTCCTTCAGAGCAGCACAGCTTCTTCTGTGTAGTGATACAGTCTTCCCTAGATAAGAAGAAGAAGGGGGAAAAAAAAAAAAAGACAAAAGCATAAGAGAAGTATCTGGATTTTCACAATTTAAGAAATAGTTTGTTTTTCATTCAAAGTCAAAATAAAGCATTCGGGAAGCAGTGTGCCTAGGTGATTCCATACAAACATAACATAATGGCAGCATTAAGAGAACACATTGTGGAAACTGAACTATTCAAAACACATTGGACATTCTCCCATGATTTACTGATTGTAAGATGAAAAGCACATCCCATACTTTTACCTTTTACTACTCCTTCTTGTAAACAAGTTCCTGTCATTCATCTATCAATATGGGCATAAACACTCCCTGCCATCTTCCCAACACCACTTCATAATCCCCTTGGCAGGGATATACAGAAGTAGTCTCATGGATAAAGTTCATCCCAGGGATGACAGCCATCACAAATCCAACTTCCAAGTAAGTCCTAATTCTCTGCCTCAGAGCAATATTCATCATTTGAATTCTTCCTCAGATATTATGTTTCAAAGTCTGCAAATTATTATATCTGGCTTTGCAATTTCCACTGAGGCTGTCATTATTACTGTTAAATATCACCAGTGAGGCACTGCCTGCATACTTAACGCTGGCTAAAACTTGGTGTCTACTGGGGAAACATACATCTTAGTACATCAGGAGTATAGGAAATGATAATAACATACAGAATATTTTAAAACAGTATACTGTAATTATTATTAACGACTGGTGATAGTCATTAACTGTCATTACTAAAACATGTCCCATTCACTGACATGCTTCCCAAAAGAGAAAAATTAAAAACTGGGAAAGAAGAGAGCCTTTATGGTTTGTACTTAGGATGAAAAGGTTTTTCCAAGCATGAAGAACACAACTGAAAAAAAAATTCCTGCAAAGTGAGGCAGAGTAATAAAGGGGAGGCCATTAGTTTTGGAGAAGTAGCTAGATGGGATATTGTAGGACACAAAAGCAACGAGGTGTGTAAAAGTCAGTAACTGAGACAGGAGAGTGCAGTTGGACAGGAGCACATCTAGGAGTCCTAGAGATGAGAGGCATCTAGAGCCCTTGCATACTCCCTAGTTCAGATATCCATCTTGGATCAGAAGGTGGCAAATGTACAGACTTGCTTCTTCACAACACCAGAAGCTTTCTGCAGCCGTCTTAAGACATTATACATTATCTCTGCCTCTGCTGTAGGTGGATCCAAACAAAACTGGTTTAAGAATTTCTTATCCTTTCATGGTTTGCAAACAAAGTCCACTGCAGTTCATTCTTGTCTCCAAGTAAAGAAAGGTAACACTACTAGAGTTTCCATGGATCATCTTTTTTGGTTAATCTCTTTGTAGTTTGGGTGCAATCAAAACAAGACCCAGCAGAACACACTTACAGCCTTTGCTATCCATGGATTTTTCAGGACATCAGGCATTTTCCCTTTTGTAATCAATATTACAAAGAGAAATATGACTTAGTTACAGCAGAGATGGTCTTGTATTCTGGGATGGTCTGAAATACATTCTTGTCTCTCTCCCCTTCTACTCATATACAACGTCTCTTCTCTGTGATCCCATCACTGTGCAGAGGAGCTGGGGAGGATCAGAAGGATGAGTCCCTAGGTCCTCCTAAAACAGCCTTATTTTAGAAGACAGAGAGATTGCAATTTTAGCCTTTCAATTGCTTGCACAGGAGCTACCCATTGTTGACAGCTATCAATTTACTGACTCGTTCAAAAGGAAAAATGTCCCTAAAGTATCAGGAGTGAAAATTGATGTGGCCAGAATAATGGAAATCTGATTCAAACTTCATTCATTCAATGATCATCTGTTTTTTTGCACTTTGGTGATCACATATTTTGTTATCAACCAATTTAAATTTAAACCAAGTTCTCCAATTTTCCAAAGTCAGGGATAAAGACTATTTACCAAACACGCAGTTCTATACTAGGGAGCATTTACAAATGTAAAAGGCATTATTTGCATAATATTTCCTTCCATTTTTATTACTATTTCTTGAAATGTTAGCTGTCAATTATATTTCTTTTCTTGTTTTTGTCAGACTCTTCACTTTCTCTTTCATATTCCTTTCACCCTTTGTCTGTCCTTGTTCCTTCCTATGTGACACTATTTATTCCTCCTTTTATTCTCCACTCCAAGTCTTTTTGAAACCTTGTGCTCCTATATCCCTGACATATTTATCCTTCACCCTTCTCTTATTCTTTTTCCTCATACCACTTATCTAAATAAGCATTATGGCAACATAAACCACTACTGACTGAACTGTTTTGTAATTACTTTGGTCAGGGAGGAAGTCTGTTTTCTGAAATACTCGAGTTAAAAAAAAAAAAAAAAAAAGGTCTTCATGATGTCACTTTACCAAAGAAAAATATTGACCAACCATTTCCAGTGCTTCAGCACAAAGGTGCAGTTTCCAGCCATCACGGTGATTAAAAAACAGCAGAGTCTTTACCAATAGTGAACCTAAGAGTTTCAGCATGGGTATTTCTGGCGCTCAGAAATTTGCTAGCCTCCCATTCTTTGTTAGGGCTAAGGCACATGCTTGAGCAATGATGTGGAGGCTGGGCTCATGTTCCTTCACATCACAAGCAAAATAAATTTCAGTCACCAACACAAAGAACTGCTAATGCAGAAGGCCATTAAACAAAACTGATTTCTTCATGACATTGAAGCCTCAAAGAGAGCCTTGCAACATAGAAGTGATGACTGTGTACCGCTCGCTAAGCCAGGACCAAATCATTTCTAACATAACAAAGATCAGTGATCCACTTTGATGCACTCACACAATGTTCTCGAATATTTTACACTCTGTGGTCTGTCACAATTTTCTACCAATCTATGAGCCACCAGCATTTATTTGTTCTAGCTGCTCCCAGTCCTCCTCATCTATTCTTGTTCATCATGTGCTAAGTATCAGGAAACTATAAGATCATAGGAAGGAACCTCAGAAGGTTACTTAGATCAACCTACTCAAAGCAGAGTCAGTGCTGAAGCCAGAGCAGTTTGCCCAGGGCTTACGTAGTCAAATCTGGAAAACCTCCTGGGGTGGAGAATGTACAACCTCCCTGGGCACCCTGTCCCACTGCTGGGCTCTCCACGTGAGGAAAATGCTTTTCCTATATATGGTCCAAAACTCTCTTGTTACAATGTATGCCCACTGTGTCTCATCCTCTCACCATGCACCACTGTGAAGAGCCCAGCCCCATCTTCTCAATGACTTGTTCACAGGTTCAGGAAGGCTGTTGTGAGCCCCCTCAAGCTAGCTCTTCTCCAGGATGATCCAGCCTAGATCTCTTGGCCTTTCCTTACAGAGCAAGTGGTCTACTCCCTCAAGTATCTAAACTAACATTTTTAAGGAAACTCAGAGAGCACCAGTACTGCCAGCCAAGGCCATTGCTATCCCCTGTCCAGCTCAGCTTGTTCAGAGACAGATGATACAAAGAATACAGTGATCAAAACAGGACGCTGGTCTGCACAAGCTCATCCACACCAGCTCATACTGGTGGAACAGAACTAGTGCTGACCTAAAGAGGGCTATCCTATTTAATTACTCCATTCCAATCAGTTCCCTGGAGAACAGAGCTCTGTGTCCACTGCCAGGGTCCGTGGCCTCTGTCCCTTGCAAAGCACAGGGTAGAAGCCATCCTCCTCCCCTTAGGAAGGTGCAGCAGTAAAAGTCTTGCAGAAAGTTTCAGAGACTTTAAAGGCAAACAACAGCAGGGTTGGAAGGGAAAAAAAACAACTGCAGGATCACACATAATTCTAAAATCTCTACAGCATCTTCAGAGTCCTTGTTCTTTTTTTTAATTAATCATAGAATTATTTAGGTTGGAAAGGAACTTTAAGATCAGCAAGTCCAACCGTAATGAATGCACACAGAAGATTTTAAGTTAAATAGTTCCTTCCATTGAGAACATAAAGACAGAAAAAGGAGGATGATATTTTATTCTGATCATCTGAAAGAAGACATGAAATATAGTAATACCAGTGTAAAAACATATCAAAACAATATCTGCTAACTTTCCAAGCAACAGAGGTAGGTTTAGGTGGTGGACCATCATGGAGTTCCAACTGGGATCCCTCAGCCATTTGGCAAAGAAATGCTATATAACCAAGAGCATAGTGATCTTTGAACAAACATTTTATATCTCTGTTTGGAAAAAAGAAAATCAAATAGCATTCAGTGTAGTCTTCTCATTCAAAAATTGTTGCTTACAGACTTCATTTCTAATTGATGGATTCACAATGGAGCTCAAGAGGTGTGGATCTCATTAAACTCTGAAAGAAGATGTTTTGATCCCAATTAAAACCAAGGCCAAGAAAGCTTGCCTATATTTCAGAGGAAAGGAAAAGCTACACCAGTTGCATCCCAGGGGAAAAAAATATCCAGCCAGCTAACCAACTATGGATGCTGAAAAAACACAAATAAATTACATTCTCTCTTCTGTTAGAAAATAAAATCATGTAATTCTACATTTTTGTGATAACAAAGTTGTTAAATACTAAATACTGTTACATTTATAGATCTGATTCAACATCATTGCTCTGGCTTTATGCCAGTTTCTTTCTTATGAAACTAATAGTGTAATTCTGGTAAAATAAATTCATGCAGTGATGAATGAAGTTTATCTTAATCATACTCTATGCAAAATACATTAGGTTCATTAACAGTTGAATATGATCAATATACAACATACAAGCAGTCCTATTTAATGTTATAGAACTGTTCAGAAAAATGTCACACACACATTCATTTTCACACTGTTTAGAGAAGAACAATTTAAGAGTCTTAGGGCTGGGTAATCACAGGGAACAGGAGTTGCAAATGTGAATCTTACAAAAGTGCATAGCATTTGACTTCACTGCTGTGCTGAGTGCCAATCTGGAAGTTAATTTCTTCTGTTAATGGCCTATAAATATATATAGAAATAATATATATGCTTTCAGAAAATGTCTTCTAGAATAATATCTTTGCAATCTTTTCCAGCTTGAGATGCAAATACTTACAGAAGAATCCCAGTGTCTAACCTCCTGCTCGTCAAATATTCCACAACTTTGTAGGCAGGCAGCAGTAACATACACACTTATGAGATCAATTGCTAACCCATAATCTTGAAAACACAGCCAAAGCAAGCCAGCTTGCCAAGAAGCTTGATATGAAGCAGTCCAACTCTTTAAAATGACAAACGACGAAACCTCGAAGTCTGATCACAGATTGTTGAGAACACACAAAAAAAGGAAAAACCAGCTGGAATCTTTTTTTTTTATGATAGAGTTCACCCAGTGTTAGTCCTAATTAAAGAGTGGCCCTATGCCAATTTAAAATAAGAAACAATTAAAAGACCCTTCTATTCAAAGCATCTTCCACAGGACCCTGATTACTTTAGTGATTCGATTTTCCTATACAAGCTCCACCTCATTTATATACCTTAGACCTTTCACTAACCTTGAACATCTAACAGCACTTATTAAATATAGGCTGGGTTTTGTGCTAAGGTAAATTGAGGCCATTAGTGTTATTTACCTCTCTTCTATTAAGACAGTTATAATGGATTTAAAGGCTAATACAAAGGAGTTAACCTCACACAACAGAGACAATAACAGCACGACATGTCCAAATATGGCAGCAGAGCAGCACCTTCTATACAGTGGACACACTGCTTTTGAGAAGCATCTCAGAACAATAATGTAACTCAATACAATGAAAAAACAAATTCCGTAAGGATTATGTTGTCAAGTCAAAAATTGAGAGAATCCCTATCATGTGCATATTTCGCTGAAGTTTGTTGAAGTGAGCATTATCAAAAACTACCAACAGTAACAGACAGTAGCAACAACCACATCAAATACTTCACATCTAATGTACTTCACTGTATGCTTTAGCACCATACTTCCAGTTACAACTGGGACATAGTGTTTCTTCCAGTGCTGAATATGCAACAGCCAGGTTGACCCTCAGCAGTCCCACAGCCTCCCCAGACAATATGGAATAGAAGCACATTCAACTTGGTTATTTCCAAACCTTTTGGGCTGTGGGGCCACTCCTTTACCCTAGAGTTTCTCAGACAGGCATCCTTAACATCAGAATCTTAATTATAAGGTTCTGATGATAAGGTGTAGTATCAGTTTCACAGACCACTTGTAGAACACCAATGGAACAGATATATTTACAACAAGTAACAGCCATGAATCTTGTAAAAACATGCTTCATTTGCTGCATTGGATTCAACCTCCTTGCAGCAAGGCATTGCAAACTGGATCAACACACTACAAGGGGGAAGGCTGTACCTCAGAGCAGCACCCTGGTCTGTAGGGGATGCTGGGGAAGCCAAGGAGGTAAGTGCAACCATAAAAATCTGAAAGACTCACTGGGATTGAAGATCACAAAATGTGAGCAGGACAACATAAGGTCCTTGGAAGTAGAGGCTACTTGAACCATTCAGTCTCTGGAGCATGCTAACTTTTTACCAGATGATCTTCCCAGGCAGTCCTATTCACAGTTGCATGGGTTAAGGCTGTCCAGGAGATCAAGGGTTGCATTCATCTAAGCCACAGCAACCTTTGGGCCGGAGGGTCTTTGTCCTGGGGACAGTAGTGATGCCTGCAAATGCAGAGCTGCCCGTTGTCCTTCAGGAATTTTAATGATCTGAAAAGCACTACAAATATCCTATAGAAAACCATTCATTTAAATTATTTGACTCAGGGGGAGTCGCAGGGATTTTTTTTTTTTACAGTCAAGGTCATTAAGAATGGTTCACTCAATACTAGACAAGATTGTATGACTCACAGGAGACTGGGAAAATCAGCAGCAACACTCCATATTTAGAATATAATGTTTAGTCACCAAAGATGCTTTCAGAATTATTGCCTCCTCCTTAGACACATTTTTTTTTAAATTGCTGCAACAGACCTGCAGCAGTAACAAAGAAATTTCCTCCCCTAAAATGCATAGTCAGACAAGTAACGATCAGCAGGTTTGCCTTGCTGCTCTCATGCTAAGAAAAATGGGCAAGTGAATACACATTTCAGCAAAGCATTTTTGTATCCCACTACCCCTCCAACCATGCAGGGAAAAATTATGTATGCACATCCAGAAGAGATTAAGTAGCATCTGAGGAAGAGGATTTCTAGATGCTCTGCACCCCATAGCAAAAGCTTAGGAAGACAGTAGCACATAAATATTTGAGCCTTTCTGTTTTGCTTTTTCTTGCCTAATATGTACAAAGACCTGTTAGAAGGCAGAATAACTGCTAGAGTAGGTTGGATTTTTTTTTTTTTTTAAAGTAGTAATCAAAGCAATATCATTACAAGTCTGTGAGCAAATCGTAGGCTTTCTGTGGTTACTTCCTTTTCCCTGTTCGTAGATCAACCTACAGTAGATTTGTGTGTCAGCCTGCACAGCCCTGTCTGCCAGAGACAGTGGATGCACAGCCGTGGTTGCAGGATCACTAGGGTGATAGTACCTTTGAGCCCCCATGGCAGAGCCAGACAGCCCACTTGTCACCCAGAAGGCGTCCAGACCAACAGTGAAATTTGCTCAGAGAGAGCAACCTAAAGACTGCAGAGTTTACTAACAACAACACATTATTATGCAACATATTTTAATGCAACACCGACAGTAAAAGTCTAAATGGTTTTATCACTAATCTAACTACTTGTAAAAGAAAAACATTTGCTATTCCCATCAATATTTACAGAGGCAAAGCAAGTGTCCCCAGTGCAGCTTTACCCCTGTGGTGGAGGATTCAGCATACAGCATATAACCTACATAAGCAGGAAGTCAAACTTTGTTATAATCCTGTCCCCCTGAGCACTGAAGAATTCGGAAATCAGGCAAGATGAACACAGTGGCCCAGATTCTCTCTGTCATTTGGACAACTTTGCATTGCATCATTAGTCCTGATTTACCCTGCAGGGACCATAGCCATGACAGTGAGCCACAAGGCCTTTTGTGTTATCATCCTCCTGCTCTATGGCTAGAGAAAGGGAGAGCATGTTCACCTTCCAGGGGCTCCCAGCTGCTGAAATGTTACTCTGTAACTGTGGATTATAAGTATGAATTACAGTATCCTTTAGGCTGCTATAACTTATATTAGAAATATCTGTATTGAATTTTAAGTACATGTTTGGGACACACGTGTGCCCAGACAATTCTTGTCTCCACACTGTTTGGGCCAATATGTCTACTCATCCACAGACCTCAAGGTCAATCATAAAGCAAACATGGGAAAACATGCAGGGTGCCAATACGTATTTCATCTACCTTTCCAGTACCATCATATTAACCTCTACGCCAGTCAAGAGTCTTCCTAGAATAACCATGTCCTCTGATACCATCAGGACAACTGGGATTTGTAGGCCATCTGAGTACAGGCAGTCTAGTGCTATGTGAAGAGCTGCAGCTGACCCACATCCCAACTACGAGATACTAGGATGGTACAAATATCTCTTCATCCACTCTTCTGCCTCATTGAGCTTTACACCCATTATGTCTAAAGCAAGGGGATGCAGGACCTTCAGGATCAGATGCTGACACGTTAGGGTTTCTGTGTGGGGTTACTAAAAGTGGGAACAAACATTCTGAATGACACATTTGATTTTGATGAGGCTGCAGGAATCACGCCTGATTTCCTGCCAGGTCCCCTTCCCTGTTCTTCAACAGTACTCCTGGCAGGTTGACAGAGAGTGGGAGTTTGGAAGAAGTTATTGCTCCAGGATTGTCTCAGAGATTGCAGAGCTCCTAAGCTGCTGGCTCCTCTACAGATCTCATTAGGCAGGATGCCAAAAAACTCAGAGCAGAGTATCCCTGCTCATAAACTCCAAGGCTGGCAGCTCTCTGTTAGCCCACCAGGCAGAAAGAAAAGAAGCAAGAGTCTGGAAACTCTGGAAATGTGCAACTCCTTGCCATCCCAGGCATCCAGAGGATCCAGAAAGACTTCCTCGAGCTGAGGACCCAGCTGCCTCCAGTTCCATGTGTGGTTAACTTTGGACTAGATGATCATTGTAGGTCCATTCCAACTGAAAATATTCTATTCTATTCTATTCTATTCTATTCTATTCTATTCTATTCTATTCTATTCTATTCTATTCTATTCTATTCTATTCTATTCTATTCTATTCTATTC
>NW_020799098.1:12834200-12919434 GCF_003259725.1 Athene cunicularia | reverse complement strand
GGGGGTGGGGGGTGGGGTGTGTGTTCCCTTTTAAACATACCTGTATAGACATACAAATGCAAAGAAAGCAAGAAAACTTAAAAAGACACTAATTTTGTATCTTCATGTTGGCTAAATTGAACAGGATTTATTTTTCTATTACCACAAACCTCTATATGCAGGTCAGCAGGCTTATATAACAGTGATGCATCTGGCTCTCTGTCCCAAATAAGTAAGACAGAATACACTGTGACTGCTACGTAACCTTGTGCGCTGTTCATCAAATACTCATATCCATCTTTTTTCACTATTAAAGGAGACACACTGAAATCTCAGTCTTCAATTTTCCAAAGACCTGTAATTGTTAGATGTACTCAGCCTGGTGCTTATGATCAGATACACTGGATCATTTTCATGAGGTGTTTTTGTGTTTTTTTTTTTTAAATCACTAGTGCTGATCCATTCAGGTGCAGTTTTGTTTTGTTTCTGGAAAGAAAATATTTTGAGATAATTCACGTTAGTTGTATTTTAATATACTGTTTTAAGTTCAGTTGGTAACTTGTGAGTTCACTCCACATTTTTTTACTACTTCTACTTGCTCTGCCTTTTTCTTTGACTATTTTTCCATTATGTCACACATCCACCAGTCATCCCTGTGAAATGGCCATACCAATGGTCAGGGACTTCATACATGTCTACAGGACACAGCATGGAGGAGACTCTATCCAGACTTGGGTGTTGTGAAAGCCTTCTCTCAAATAAAACTCTGCCAAGGTATTGTGAAGGGAAGGGGACATGAATCAATAGCACATGCCCAGCTCTCACACTGAAATTAAGTATGCATAGATCCATGACATGCACTCATACTTGACAGCAACATTTGACCTACTACACTAGGCACCATAATGTGTTTTATTCAGGTATCAAATGCATGTAGACATCTATGCAAATCCCAGTTCTACATCAAGAAGGTAACTCTAACTTGTAACTCCAGCCTCCAGCTAGCATGGAAATGAAATCAATGATTTTCTATAAATATTGTTAAATGCAAGGTGATGCACTAGGAACAAGGCATGCAGCCCATGGTTGCAGAATGGCATACCATGTCCAGAACAACATCAAAGAAAGATCAGAAGCTCTCCTAGCCATCAAGTCAGCATGACCAACAAGAACAAACCAGAAAGACCAAGCAGGACTTGGCATGTAAACCAGCAGGCTGATGGACAGACCAGCCTTTGACATCTCTCAGAACTACCTATGTTGAGTAGCATATGTGAAGGAGGATTTCCCTGAGTTTGAGACTTTTTAGAATAAACAATCCATTCTGTAGGTATGGCTTCACATTTCTTGCATATGATTCCATTTTTACTATAAATCAAAATATTGACACTAGGTCAGGACAATAATTTGATACCAAGTTCACCAAAACCAATGGTATTATCTGCGGAAGTATAGCTCTAAAACTTCCAAAATTCACATCTGCAATAATGTCCAAGAGCACAGCCCATTAGGCTCATCCACAGAGCAGGCACATCCTCTGAGAAATGTTATGCTCCGTTAATATATGCAGTGCTATACTAAGCCCAGTTAATCAACACTGTCTATTCTGAAAGGAGGAAAAAAATTCTGTATGTCTATCACACTCCATCAGCTTTCCCCACTCACTTTAAGCAATTAGTTTCAAAGACTTCCTGACTAAATTTACATAAAATACATCCTTCCCACTTATATCTTGTTAATGCATTTGACTATAATTTTATAAGGAGTTGTTGGAGATCACCAGTGGCAGACAGGTATCAGAGATGACACTCTGCCTTGAGCACACAGTTGCAGGAATTTATGAGGACAGCAATTTCCTGGATCACCTCATCACCTTCAGTGGACTTACACGCCTGCGGACCAAGAATGCTAATTTAGTGTCTGAGATCTCCTGGGTCTGTTTGCAGAGAGAAGGTTATGGATGCAGATAACCTCTACATTTTTAGGCTCTGCGTTGAATAGACAGATGAGCAAAGAACAACTATCAATGGACATAAAGCTGCAGCAAGACTCTCTGGAAAACCTCTGGAACAGGGAACTTCAATCACTTCCAAGGGGAGAAGCAGGTGTAATGATCTGTCTGAATAAGATTTGAGGGGCAGGCTACTTATGGCCAAAATGTTTGGTTGCTTGGGTTCTTTAGCCAGGACTTCAACTGGTGTAACTTCATGAGCTAGCTCAGTTCTAGACTGATGGCTTAAGCAGGTGGTGATGTGCTTGTGGCTTTCAGTTAACAACTTGGTCTTGCAAATCCTCCTGACACAGATCTGTTCAAGAGTGTTGGAATGGGAACAGCGTATTCAGGAGGCTTACAAGATTAAGCCCAAAGTATGAGGACACAACAGTACTGTTGGCAATAAGCTACTGCAAACAGTTGCATAAGCTGAAGAAAAGCAAGAGCAATAGTTCCAAGCGTCTGCTTTTAGCATTATATTTACAGCTTTTCCCTGACTGTGCATATATTAAGCAGATTGCAAACTTGTAGTGAGTGGAGGGAACAATCTGGCTATTTATAAGGCAGTTAACCTTTAGAAATGACCTTTGTTTTAACATTAAACTGGTCTGCTTCATGTTCAGAGGATCAGCGTTTCCATCACTTGGAAAAATGAGAAAATATTCCATAACTACCTGTGAAGATAGCCAGAAAAATTTCAGCCTTGAACTCTGAAAGATCTTGGCTGATACAGACTGTATAAAGATGGAGTCAATGCAATCCCAGGACTGTGACAAAGCACAGACAAGTGACAGAGTGAAAAGACTCCAGAGTACATGCCAGGCTGGGAGAGAAAAACATTTTTCTGAAGTATTTTTCTGACACGATGACTTTTTACTGTGGAGTATTCCCAATGACTTTCTTCTAATCAAAACAAACATACCACACCTATCTTTGTTCAAAAGTTACCTGCCAGTATCAGCTAACAGCCGCACTCCTCAGCTGTATCATTGATCTAGTATTAAGCTGGGACCAAAAATCTAGGAACAATGGTTGGTGTGACACCATTTTTCTGACCTTACTTCAGTGTTTTCTTGTTTCCAGGGCAACTCACAAAGCTCATGCAAGAAAATCCCTGTCACAATTGAAAAAAATAGATTTTTATTTTTAGATTTAGTTAACCCATCCATCAAGAAAAGGAAATTAAATCAAATGAGCTGCAGTAACACTGCCGCAGGATAAACACAATGTTGTCATTGACTATAGCTGTGGAAACAATTAACTGAAAGTACAAGACACTGTTGTTTACAGAGGTCCTGGGCTGATTTACTCAGGTTAATTTTATCTTAGCAAGTGATTTCATAAAAATATTTAAACCATATTGTGAATACTATACCCTCATTGTGCCTTCTTTAATTTGTTTTGTTGATTTAAAATTAACTTTCTGATAAAAGATGTTGGAGCCAGAATCTGCCTTCCATTTGCCTTCAAAGACACAAAACCAGTGAAGCAACCTTTAGTTTTCTCCCGGAAGAACATATGATGGTCCCAAATTGCATACTAACCCCATGAATTATTCAAAATCACAGCAGGTAACAACAAACATTTTGTTAGGCATAATGATACAGCATAAACATGAAAAACCATAGAAGGAGTATAACTAACAAATAGAAAAGAAGAGTTCAATTAAACAGCAATTACATTATTCTTATGCACTTCATTGGTGGATGGCTCATGCCACTAACCCTAGTCTCCAGCAGTGCAGAACCACTCTAGCCCCAGAAGACACAAATCTTCAAAGATTCCCTCTTGCTCCATGGAAGAAAAACCTAGAGGTTTATAAGGGAGGCCAACTACATCCAGTCCCACTTCACTTCAGCATACAGGAGAGAAGAGACAAGTCTCCATCTGCTTCCTGTTTGCTTGTTCTCATTGGGAATATCTGGAATTTGAGGCAGGCCACACTCCTCTCCCTCCAGCATATTTGCCACGTATAATTTTGCCCCAACTAACTAGGATTCACTGCATTATACTCATTACCATCATTAATCCCAGCCCTATTTTCTAAATGTGAAAAATGAGGTTTGGAAATTACAAAACATGCCCCCTGTCATTCAGCAAAACATGACTTCATGGGACTAATTACCTCTTCTACACTGCTGTCTGACTCAGCATAATGTAAGGTATGTTCTAATGATGTATCTGGAAGAAAGGAAAAAATTCAATTCCAACACAGTAACAGAGATTATTGGAATTGAGGCTTAATGTTTTCATGGTCTGAATTGTTTACATAGCAATTGTACAAAGAGAGATTGTTCAGAAAAGAAAGTGAAGGGAAAAAATTACACATTTCCAGAAAATTAGTGAAGGTCAGTCATTCAGCAAAATACGGATTCCATGCTTCCTCTATCACATAAAATATATCACAAAATAATATAATTTAGGAAGTCATGGTGCATGTCTCTTTAAAAAAGAGTTGCACTGTTTATGAGAAGAAAATTCAACTCAAAGAAGAAAAATAAAAATATAAATACCTGCTGCAGTGCTCTTTAATGATAACAGATGACCTTCTCCTTTGACTGAAGGCCTCATGTTGGAGGTAATGCATCTAATGTATTACCAGCTATACCTCATTCATTTCCAATTTACATTTTGTATCTCCCCAGATAATCATTATTTAGCAATACAGAAAAGACAATTCAAATCTTCCTTATACCCAGAAGTCATTTTATTCTAAGTGATATGAATTAAGGGATGTTGGCAAGCTCACAGGGAAAAATAGATCTTCACTGAAAGCATGAACTAATTTTTAAATAAAACGGTTCATTCACCCTTATTTCTTTCCACCCTTCCTCACTCCATTATAAATAGATTTTCGTGTGATATCTTTGGAAGATTCATCAACAGCGCTGGGATGGACCAGTTCAACTGGTGTGTTCCTCCGACAGAGAGCAGCTCCACAGTCTGCATCCTCTTTCATGGCTCACATCTGTGTGGAAGGCAGCTCTGAGGAAGAGAATGACTGTGCTCTCTCACCGTTCAAACCTCAAGCCAGCATGAAACTTACAGTACCAGAGACAAAAGTCAGTTCTCCATGCACTTTTTAGCCAAAAGAGCTGAAAGGAGATTGTCATGGCTAGTAACACAGACATTCTGTATCCCATACCTTTGCTTGAACATAAAAAGCTGCTGAGGATTATGTGGCTGATTATCCTGCAAATTCCACAGCCTTGAGCCTGAGAAAGGGCACCAAGCTCATAAAGAATGGCACAAGACAACTTCCAGGTACACTCACTTAGTTATCATTTCTTACGGAGGCATTTTCCCTTGCTTCAAAATATGGAAACCACTGCCTTTTGCGGAAACAAAAGGAAATACACACATTCCTCCAAACTTCCTCCATCACTGCAAAAGAGATATAAGCACAGAGTTGGACACTCAGTTAGCCATCTGATTTTGGTACTCAACTGCCCTGAGTATATGGGTGATGCCTATCCTCGTATCACTGTACTCTAAACCTTGAAATGCGCTCAGCAGTGCTTTGCCTGTGCTATCTTTTCCTATGACTAATACACACAGGAGATTCCCATATATTCAACGTATCAAGCCCACCTCTGACAGGAAGAAGAATAATGTGGATATTTTGCTGATCCAGCAAATCCTTGGTTACAGAAGGAACAAACAATAAGAATAAGAGTCAGAACCCATTTTATCAGCAGAGACTACACATCAGTGGGACCTATTGGGAGAATGTTTATTTCAATGAGTCTAATATTATTTGGTCTGCTCAAGTAATGACCATCTTGAGATACCTAGGTGGGTGTTTAGCTGCAAGGGTTAACTGCTCTACCTCTCTCACATCTTTCTGACAGCACATAGATTCAGAATTGAAACAAATAACAATGTGAGCAAATTACAAATACCAAACAGTTCCCTGTGTCCCATCAATGAGGGGGAAGCACCTTCTTTTTCAAGTTCTCTAATTACATCACAAAATTAGAATATTCCAATTTACTTAATTATTTCTGTCAAGGATTCAAAAGCAGCAACTGCTGTCTCATTAGCTGCTCTGCAGCTGTGTGAAATAACACAACAACCAGCTAATGCAAAAGCCATCTATAGCCCATGACCTGGAGGAGAGAGCGGGTAGAAGTTTGTGTCTGGCAGTTGTATGCTACATCTTCTACACTTTCCCTTTTCTCTAGAAGAGAGTGCATTTCACAGCCAAACCTTTTCGTTGGTTCTTGAGCACAAACAAAACCACCTTTGTACTGGGAATGAGGAAAGGAAAGCAATACAAATGGAAATGCTGATGCAGAATCTTTCTTTCCATTTTTCCCCCTGCAGAAATCTGCCAGAACAGCAGCAGGCTCTTGCAGGGAGCAGGCTGACAGTCTCAACAAAGCAAGTCACAAAACTGATTTGGCTTTTCAGGGCCAGACAAAAAGGAAAAGAGCTGGGACCTTTCTAAAGCAATGAGAGATTTCCTTTGTAGGGCTGAAGGCTGAAGGAAGGCTCAAGAGAGACTACAACTTTAACTCTTTCTTTTATTTCACCGGTTTAGGATTTAGTGCTATTTCACTGGCTTAGCCAGCAACTTCAATTGGTAGCTCAGTTGAGCTGTGACTACAGGAGTATTTTTAGGCTTTGTTTCCAATGGAAACGCATCGTTCACCACTACTGTGCCTCTCTGTATCTGCATTCCTGCATTGCTTTTGAACCCAGTGGCCATATTTAACTAAAACCAACTTAAGGAAAAAGCCTTAAACTTTCTACAAGTTTCCAGGAACTCAGAGTCCTGGAAAAAGAAAGCAACTCCTACAATAAGCTTCCTCACTATAGAAAAAACTACACAGGTTAGGATTTTTCCCCCTATAGAGTTCATGTGGGTCCTCTGTGTATCAGAATGCTGCAAAGCTTCAACTGGGGCTCAAGCCCCTGGAGTAACTGTCAGAAATATTCAACCGACGGACAAATCCAGTTCAGAAATTCACTGCTTCTTCCCACTTACAACTACTCATTACTTTATCATCAGGACAGGTCCCCATGACAGACCCGCACTAGCATTTAATGATGCCTGTTACCTAACCCCTGTGCAATCTAGATTTCTCTCCTGCAAGATGAAGTGTCTACTCCCCACTAGCACGGGGCTGTGTGCTCCAACAACTGTATTCAACAACGTGGACTTACTTCAGCTTCACAGAAACCACCTTTTCTTGTTTTTCAAAATATTCAAATACATGCATCCCTGAGAGCAGGTTCACACATGGGTTCCATACCAGACTGTCTTTTGACAGTGTGACTGCAGACTGCAACAAATGAACATCATGTATGGCATAATTCACGGCCTTTCTATTTCCCAGAATAGCACCTCTGTAATTACTAACCTGATCCACACGAAATAAGGTTTGAGTGCCAGCCTTTCTCATACTCCACAAACCAAGGGCCTAATCCACATGGGACTAAGTGCTCATTCAATGGATCCAGGCATTATATTAATCAGGGTGTTGGTTGCAAGCACCCCTCCATTATTTTACTTATCTAGATATCCAGATCCTTCACTGTCTTTACATTGGTAATGCAAAGTTACTATAGCAACCTCTGTGACCTGCATAATCAAGATAGCAGCGGAGAGCTGATAACTGAACTAAGGTATTTATAGCCTTGAATAGGAAGCTTTAAAGACTGAAGTTTAATGGTCTATAAAATTCATATATACTCTACCCATGATGTTACATTTATTCCATTTCATATCCTTTTCCAAATACATTTATCTTTAAATGCTGGAGTACATGATACAATATATTAAGACAACACTATTTAAACTTGCTGTTTATTTTCTGTTTTCAGTTTAACACAAAATTAAACTACTTTATAAAAATCAAAGACTAACGTACATTTTACAGTATGGTTGACCAATTATTAGCATCTTGTAGAAGCTAGAGTTCTTAACTAGATTTGCAGATTTGTCCTTTTCCACAATATCTAAAATAAGCAAATTGAGAACTAGTTAGACAGCTTATGGAATATTAAACACAGAGATCACATTCTCCTTCAATTTGCTTTTTATTTTCCTGTACTCAACAGGTTCTTTTTAAGAAGTCACTTTCACTCAACTAGAGACTTGCTTGCCCACAGTCTACTACAAGCTCATAACAGATGAACATAAATTTAAAAGGTTGCTTGACAGCTCTTTAGCAGACAGAAGATGACATTGCTCCGGAATCCAGGGCCAGATGAAAGTTTCTCACACAACCAGGATGGTGACATAAAGGACATGTACATGGATGGAACTGAAAGAATTTATTTTTCCCTTGCCCTTGCCCTTGCCCTTCCCTGCCATTACAATGCAGGTTCAGCTACTGTAACAATCTCAGGCAGCAAGCATAGTTTTAGTCTGTGTTTCCTTCACTACTACTAAACAAACTGCCCGAATGTGCACACATGATCATGTATCAGAAAGGCATGGGTAGCTCTATCGCACTTTTAACTGCTTCAGGTCCAGGACAGGCAAGAAATTCTCATTCTGAGTTATCATGCAAGCAAAAGAGACAAAACAGTGGGCCTTCAAGTGAGACTTAAGTAGCATATAAGTAATATGGTGACCTTCCAGGCAGTCACAATATTCTATCTCCACAAGACAGCAAGTAAATGTTCTTTGTTCTCTCTCAGGCAAGTTCCTTTTCTACTTTTTTTTTTTTTTATATATATATATGTCATGCTAATATAATTCTTCTCTGAGACAGCCCTTTCTCCCAAAGGCAGGAGGATTACTTTTCTATTTTCAGGAAGGAGGGAAACTGAGCTTCAAAATACAGTACCTCAAAGCCATACACTATAAAAAAACCCACCAGTGTCAGTGATGGGGATGAACTAAATCAACTATAAGAATCTTCTATCAATGAAGTCTTGACACAAAATTCAGAAGCTTTCTTGCCCTTGGAGTCTCATAAAACAGACAGTGGCTTAAGGGATTCTTGGAATGAACAGCTCTGTCATCACATGGACAGTTAGATTTTTGGGGGGTTTTGTTGGTTACTTTTTTAGCTTTGATTGCTCACTGTGGGTGATTGAGCTAACAAAGAGCTTTTGTGTCTTCTGCATTTGGACTTTTCTCATTGCTTCTATTGCAATCTGCATAGGAAAGATACGCCCTCAGAAGTCCAGTGAAAAATTTGATTTTGTTAGTCCACAGACACTTTCCAGCAAAATCACTAATTTCAAGGATATTCTGTTAAGACTGGGGAAGGAAGAAACTGATTACATTGGGTCCATCCAGCTGCTTTTGCAGTATTGATAGAGTTCTACTTAATTCCAATCAACTTGCATAATTGACACCAACCCAAAATCCATCACTCCATGTGTCTAACTTGTAACATTTAGACTTACTTCCTTTTGGTATTTTTAAGGCTTTAGGCTCAGATTTTTTAAACTCACCTTTCTTAGCCTCCCAGCTATATTTAAATGGCCCGGTTTTTTAAAAGTGCTGAGTATGTCACACTGTCACAAAAGTCTGAATGGTGCTTAGGTTTTCTTGGTTGCAGTCTCACATGTCATGAGTTAATTTTCAGAAAGTCTTAGCCTGCACTTTTTGCAACACTCATATCAACCACCAAGGAAAATTCTTCCTATGCTCCTAGCATAACAGAAAGATGAGAAGAGGGTTTTTTTGTCCCATCACCATAGAATTCCCTTGTGCCTTTGAAAATTAACAAAATGAACATTACATCTCTCCAGCTATTATGATCATGCATGAGTTCTTATCACCTCTTTGCATCCTCCTGTGTTCTGAGTCTTTTATTTTAATTGACTCAAGGAAAGTTTTCATTAGAGAGGACAGCACACTGGCTAGAAATTAAAATATATGAACATCATTTCTGCAACTCTCCTTTGAATCCTAGCCCAAGTCTCTCATCTTTTGCAGGAAAGAGTCAAATGGTCTCTAAAAACAATGCAAAGACAAGGAAAAATATCCACAGATGTATCATAGTGTTGCCTAAAACTTTTAAAATTATTTTTGTGTTAGATTTTCACTTACTTTTGTTGATAAAACTAGCCTAAAATATCTTATCTAAAATATCTGTCTAAAAACATGTCTAGTAAAAGCCTCTAGTGGTGCAGAGACTGGGTTTTTGTCCATCGACAACTAGCAATGCTGACACCATCTGCATTTTAAGGGTGACTTTGTAAGTCACTCTTGAGTCTAATGTAGTATCTAAAGCACAAGAAAACTGGGTTCAGCTTGTTTCTTCTCCCCAGACTTCTTGGGAAATATTGGGGAAGTACTTGGCCTCTCTGTGTCTTAATTATCTCCTTGCAAAAGCAAGAACTACTCCAATGTTTAAACACCTGCTTAACCCCTCAGTCTATCTATACCTTGGTTAAATGTCTTTTGTTATTGAAGTTCATGAAATTTCATTACATGCTTAAAGATACACTTAGGCAGTTTTGCTGATATGGCACTACAGTGTACACAGTTTTTTCATCTCTATGGTAATATTAAAAATATTTTAAACTATATAAGAATGCATTTTAAGTTCATGAATCAAGTAATTATTTAGATGGATAAAATTATATTGCCTTGACTAGCATAAACAAGGAAGACATCCTTGTCTTGTCTAGATCAAGATTTATCTCCTTTTATTTTTTCAGAGTTGTCACCAAGATGAATACTGCCTGCAATTGTGTGAAATTAACAGCTTTCCCATTTTGATTTCAAACGTAAAAACAAAAAATAAAAAATCGAAAAAGCAAACAAGATTCTGTTTCAAATGAGTAAATTTGTGTTGTGTCTGTAATCCAACAAGCTGTCTGATGTTATTTTTGTGGCAACCTGTGGCAGCCTGTACCCTCCCCTGCACAGATACTATGCACTTAATGTGAGAGGCATGTCCAGGAATACTTAAATGAGAGGATCTCCTCTCTGGAGACAGAACAACAGCAAGAAAGCATGTTCATGCCTAAACATTAGTCACTCTGATCTGGGTAAAAAAATGAACTTTCGACCTAAATACTTGTTCATACATAAAAGTTACAATATCATATATATTCTTCCAAGATAAAGGGACCTGCCACAGCTCCTTGCTGAAGGGCTGGCTTGGTGTCTTTTCAAAAGCACTACAAAGCATTTCAAAACTTGAACCAATAGAAACATTTAAACAGTTATCATTACTTACTCATATCAGCCTGTGAATGCAGGGGTATATAACTGCAGGTATTTATTATTTCCATTTGCAGTCTAGGATGTGTCTGGGGTTGACTTATTGCTGAGGGATCTGGTGTAGTTGGGAACTGTCAGTGTTAGGTCAGTGGTTGGACTGGATGATCTTCAAGGTCTTTTCCAACCAAGATGATTCTGTGATAATGCAGAATTGCTCATGTCAGGGGGAAATCTCTGGCTAGCCAGTGCTGTTTAATGTTTTCCCAGCCAAACCCAAAGTCAAACCCAGATGTCACATCTTACTGACCAGGCATTTTTTTGTGAGGAAATCTGATCTTCTCACTCTTTTCTTTCATGCACTGCAGGAACCTGACTTTTAAAGACATTTAGATTACCATGGAAGGACCTGACCAAAATCTCTTTACCAGAGACACTCTCTGTCTAGCTGGTATTTTTCTCCACTCTTCACCAAGACAAGTCTGCCTCTTACCTTCATCAGAGAGACATCGTAACTTTCTTAAACAAGCTTCAGAAGATTCTCCAAACTTTGAACTCCCTGTATTTCTAACCCACAAGTCTTTTCATATTAATTTTCTTACATTTTCAAATAAACTTTGCCATATCTGAGTACTCCTTTATTGTGACTTTACTAACAGTTTTTCCATGTTACAGTGAATAAAACTAGTTCCTAATCAGGTGATCTGAGGTTGCTCTTTATCTCCCCACTCTGGTAGTCTTCTTATCCGTCTGTATCAAATCCAAATATCTCAGAGTTAACAGGGGCGGGAGGTTTGATTCTTAAAACTGAAAAAAACCCACCCTCAGCTCTCACTTTCCTTACAGCTAATCCTAGCTCCAACTCCATCTGCCATCACTTGGAACTTGCCTTTAACGAGGCACTGAAACTCTGTTCACCCAGCTACATGATACCTAGTCAGGAATGACAAACAGATGTTTCAGTTAAAAAAAAAAAAAAAAAAAAAAACATTAAACCTCTTTGTGCAGAATTACCTTAACGTATTACTGACCCTTTACAGGTTAGCTGGCATAAAAGTGTCTCCTTATTAGAACACGCCTATATTTAAATTAAAGCTGCTTCTGTAACAAAGACAAGAGCACGGATTCACAGAGATGTTCTAAGAATAAACATCAGCTTTAACTTTCACAAGAGTATAATTGCTACCTTACAAGAGCTGGCAACAGGCTTCTGCTTTTCCGAGCAAGACTGAGCTTCAAATCATGGGACTTCTCTCCTACAACTGCACTGGACGCTTGTCTTCTCAGGAACCAAGCCAGAAACACCAACAGTTTGAACACTGATTTGAAATGTACACAGAGAGTATGAGTTTTCTAAACCAGTCTGGAAAGAGAAGAAATATTAATTGTAAAATAAGTTTCTTACAGCCTTTTTAGCAATACTGCTGACTAGGTGATGTTTTCTGATAGAATACTAGACCAAGCTAGTAAATGAATACTAATCCTTTGACTTGAAAGGAGTTTTAGCTGACTGCAGCAGCAGAGATTGCAGTACCTTGTGTACCGTGTAATATTATATGTAATATGGGGTACATAAAATGAGATACAGAGGAGAAATACCATCAAGTTTTATTTTATTCTAGAACACTTAAGTTACACAGGAGTGTCAGACCATTTGTGAGTAATGCAGGTCGTCTTAAAGTCTTTATTCTCTACTTGTAATTATTTCGAAATTTTATATTTTTGGCAAAGTACTTCATGGCTTCACTACTCTAGATTTTGGCATCTGGACTCCTGCTGTAAAGGTTTCACTAAAGAGCATGAAATTGTTCATAAATTAAATCAGCTCTTTCATGCTAAAAATGATGGCTTCAAGCCTATGATCTCAATCTTTTAGGGAACTGAAAGTGTTAAATCACACTGAAGAAAACTTTTCACTTTCCTGTGAGAGAGAAACAATAATATCATGGACTTTAACAATTACCCTTGTCATAAAAATGTTTGTATTTAACAGTTCTTGAGAGAATCTTACTCCCTTCACTCCTTCCTGTAAAAGAGCAATTTGCATCTGTGACAATTTCACAAGACATAGAAAAAAAATATCTTGCCTGTTGTATTTTTTAATGGCAGCATCTAGCTCAGTAGTGTGGAGTGCTGGAACAGCCCCCTAGAGCAGAGATCAGGTGGAAGGGGCCAAAGGGATGAGATAAAATAATTTGTCATATGGCCATATGGTTTATGGCATTTCCATATTCTTTATCATGGTCCTATCACCTGCACATACAGTTGATGCATAGGTAGGAAGACAGATAAATGAACTGGTATCTGCAGTGGGGGAAGGTATGCTAATGAATTTCTAAGGACAGATGCAGGGAATTTACATGAGAAGCAAAGGGTCAGATGAGCATTTGTAGATCACAGAATGAATCAAATAATGGCAGATGATTAAGACATCTGGGAAAAAGGACATATAGGCAAAGCTGCATGGATGATGGTTCCACAGAATTTGTTTTGAATAATATTCAATATGAACTCTCAGTAGCTCAGAGAAATAAAAATAATCTCAGTGTACTTACAATGATAACTGCAAATGATACTGTTAAAGAACTCCATAACAGTCTCAGAAGCTCCCTCAGCATTCAGAGGCAACAATGAGCATGGAGAAGGCTAAACAGGAGTAACGCTACCAAGAGCAAACTGACCTAGTCTCACCCCACTGCTTACAACAACTAACTTGATGTCTTCTAGGGGCTCCCCAGGGGAACTACAAATCCCAGGAGAAGCTAATGTGTGTCTGAGAAAGTACATCACATACTGTGTACTGGAAACAAACCTTGGTGTGCCAGTAAAGCCACTGAGCAACCAACTGGCTAGGAAACACTGCTAAGCCCCTAAGAGAGTTTCGGAAAAACTTCCAGAAAAATAGATGTGCAATACCAAGTATTTGTATATAATACAAAAAGCTTGTTTCATGCTTTTTTACAGAACACAGCATTTGGTGTTTATTCTCTTACATTGCTTCTAAAAAGTGAAGAAAGTATGAGAGCATTAGAGGTATTCAGAGATCAGCACACCCATCTCTATCAAATTATGCAGTTCAGTGGTTGCTCCACATTAAATATTGATAGAATAAATAATGCCTTTCAACAAAGACTTGAGTTACTTTGGTACTTTTCTGAACTCATGGCAGACTTATGCAGTTCCTCATCTGGGTATAATTGTAGCAGAAAACAAAAACAGGTAAAAAGTTGATTTGAAAAACATGTTCAAATGTTTTAATATAGGATAGATATTTGCCTTTGGTGATCATGAAGTCTGAGGTGGACATTAAAGGGTGATCTATGTTTCATAGCATCTACTTGATCATGACTTCATTAGATGGACTCAGATGGGAAGTAGATGCTTTGTCAGACTTGGAGACAAGCAACATAAATTCCTCTGTGACCCCAGCACAGCTGTGCTATTCACAAGGCTTACTAGAAATTGTCTTATTAAAGATTTCTAATATCTGATTCCAAGCCCGTCTGCAGATTCACACCCACCAATGACTGCAGAAAGGCAACCAGAGACAGCAATATATATGTAAAAATTTAAAGTGCAGGCTAACTGTATTAAGCTAAATCCTATAGTCATTAGTCTTCTTCCCCTCCTTCCCACATGCATATTTAGGTAACCGACTTGCTTAAGCATCTTTAAATAATTAAGTGTCTTTAGCATTCAGGTAAATCCTATGTTATTTTCAAGCAAAAGGTAAATTTCCAGGCTTTCATAGGAAGCTACCAGCTCAGTCTGCCTGTGCCTGTGTTACAGAAAGACATAGGAATAACTCCTACTTGACTCAGTGTTTCTTGCATAAATAAAGTGGCACATGTTCCTGCCAGCTTCTCTCTGCTTGGGGCTCTGTAGATATAACCAAAGCCTCTTTTAAGTCAGTGTCTACCTATTCAGTCCGTTCAGTTCAGTTTGTGCCATTTGGATTCAATTTCAGTTTTGCATAGCAAGGTGCAACTTAATCCCGGAAGCAATGGATTCCGAGAGGACTGCTCAAAGAATCAGCTCTTAGTATAATGCTGAGCAAGGGCTTCAGCCATGAAACTACAATTTCTGCTTGAAAAAAAACCCTCATGAGTACCACAGTATAAATGCTGATCAAACAAACCAGACACAAACCTACAACAACTATAAGCAATAATAATTCTTCAACCACTGTCTTAGTATGATGAAACACAACCAATTTGAACAGCCTAAAGAGCTGTTCCTCTGTGTGTGTGTGTATGTACAGAGATCCTTCTTAAACCAAAGTTACAGAAATTATAGTATTATGGAAATTGTTCTTAATAAAGAAAATGGGACTACCATTGCCTTTAATAAGGCAGGATCAAGCCCTTCTTAAGATAAAAACAACATTCCTTTGAGAGTTCTGGAGTCATTTTAGACAAAATATGCACAAATCCAAATGACAGAATGACTAGGAGTCACTACTGACAGACATTACACTCATTTGGATTACGTTTGGAGAACTGGAAAGGGCAAGAAAGACATATATTTAAAATTAATTATGCATAGGAAGATGTGGAAGAATTGCAAAGACTACATAATTTCAAACTACAGATAATAGTGGCAGAATATCCTGTGTACTCTTAATATTGCATCTATACCAAAGTAGTATAAAGAAGAGAGTGTACTGGATTTATATATTGATAATAGAATGCATTTTCAATAGTTATTGGAAAGGAATTTCACTTTTCACAAGGAAAAAAGCAGCAAATGGTCCCGAATCAGTCAGCACACGTGTTGGTTAAAATGAGCACATATCTAGACCCAGGTGAGCAGCAGCAAGTACTGCCTCCTGCCCAGGCAGTCGTCAGGAGCTATGAGAAACGGTTAACAGTACTGTAGGGTCTCTGAAGGGAGTGAAACGGGGAAGGGCCATAATGGAGCAGACAGAGCAAATGTTGAACTTACTGTGAAAGTTCAGGAAACTCATTTGTGATAGGGGAAGATGGAGCAGCAGGTAGGAAAGAAGTACTCGGACTCTCATAATGAATCCAGTAGCATGTGTCCTCCATTAATAGTAATGCAAGTGTTCAGACAACCAAAGGGTCAAAATATGGACTATGAACTCTCATTTTTGTAGAAAAGTATCTCCTTCAAGCCTATGCAAGTTTTCAATAGCTGTATCAATGTAAGTTATTGTATCTATCGATGAATATAGGATTCCTGCATCTCTTGGGTAATCAGTCTGGCACCTTTCACAAGCATTAAATCCATTTAGAATCATAAAATCATAGAAGTATTTAGGCTGGAAAAGACCTTTTAGATCATCAAGTCCAACTGTCAACCTAGCGTTGCCAAGTCCACCACTAAACCATGTCCCTAAGAGCCACGTCTACATGTCTTTTAAATACCTCCAGGGATGGCGACTCAACTACTTCCCTGGGCAGCCTGTCCCAGTGCTTGACAACCCTTTTGGTGAAGAAATTTTTCCTGAAAATTTTTCCTGATATCCAATCTAAACCTTCCCTGGTACAACTTGAGGCCATTTCTTTTTGCTCTATAACTTGTTATTTGGGAGAAGTGACAGACACCCATCTCATTACAACCTCTTTTCAAGTAGTTGCAGAGAGCAATAAGGTGCTCCCCCAGCCTCCATTTCTCCAGGCTATTTACTACAAATAAATACATTTTCCATTAAAATTACATGTCGACTTTGAATACATTTACTTGTATTCAGTAAAACTTAATTTATCAACTCTCTTCCTGACGTGAGAAGATCCAGTTCTTAGTGCACTGCCCTTGGGTTTAGAACAGACTTTGATACCCTGGTTTGCTACAGACTATGCATGACCTTGGATTTAACCTCTCTGTACCTCAATAAAAGATAAAGCTCCTGTATCTTAAAGGCATAGTGAAAGGGGAACTAAGTTTAAGAGTGTGGGGAATATTGAATGTGATCAAAGCAAGAATTACATAGTTCATCAACAAATAGTTGATACAAATTGTATGACTCAGCAACAGTGTACAACCCAAGTCCTATCTAAATCCAAGTGATGGACCAGAACCAATAAGGAGCAAGAAATCTAGCCTTCTAGAGTGAATAAGAAACATAATTAAACTTGGTGTTTCAGTTAAAAATATAATAATTATATTAAGGCAAATTTTAAATAGTTGATTTTTAAACTATCCTGAGGACATATATTTCTATTTAGTTTGCTGGCTTATTTTGGGGGTGGTTTTTGTAAGGCAGCAGAATAGATTATATGTCAGTGACCATTGTGCAAAAAGTGTCAGCTCTGCATTTGTCATTAGAAATGGTTATACTGATTTTATTGAGTGTTTCAAGATCGATGTGCTGTAGCTGAAAATTAACACTCCTAAAAGTTAGCATACAGGATTTTCTCTAATGAAACTATAAAAAAAAAAGGATAAAAATGAAATAAAACTTATTTGATGTCATTTGAGATAAGCCACTAAATGTTCAGTTGTGTTGAACCTACCCGGTATTCTGCAGTTAAAGTCATATTGCAATGTTCTGATTCATCATCACCTCTCTGAACCAACCATCAGGCTGTCTCTTCCCACTGTTTAATAACGTAGACCAAACCAACTGGCAAACTCATCCCTGGAGAGAAAACAAAAAAACATACAGCAAAAATACTATTTTTATTAGCTTTCCAAGACACTGACATACTGTAAGTGCACACACTGGAGCTTTTATATTTTTTTTAGTGAGGAAAGTCAATTTAACAGTGTCCCCAGTTCAGCACAACATTTCATCTGAGTTCTTAATAGTAAGTCAATTGTTAAAACCCTGGTCAATATAGCATTCAAGTTACAATGCAATCAGCACATGCTTTCATTGCTTTGGTTTAACAGGGACAGAGCTTTCTAATATCAACTCTTCCTTATCAATACTGTGAATTTCCCTATTAATTCTATATTTTGGAGATTAGCAAAACATTAACAGTTACTCATCTCAGTCACTATCTTCTGCATTAGCTAGGCAGACTAATAAAATTTTCATTAAAATATTGGATCATATGTGGTAGTAAAATTACTTCAGTGAAAGAAAACTTCTATTTAACACACAAAACAGTGAACGAAAAGAAGCAGGTGTAATAGTATAGTATGGAAAAAAAAGACATTATCTGAAAAAATAACTGCTAAATTCTCAAGGCAGGAATCTGAGAAAAACCACACTCAACCAGAAAACAGTGACTGGGGTTTTTTTAATATTCAACAGCAGAATGAGACTCTGGGCATTTTGGTGTACAAATGTGTCTTAAAGACATAAAGACTCTGAAGGTTCTTTCAGAATGGGTAGCAACTGAAAAAGGAAGAGGAAGCATGAAGATGTTAATTGTGCATACACAGCTTTAAAGAGCTGACAAGAAGGGACTCTCATTCTGGTTTTCCTGTTTACTTTGCCTTGGTCTGTAGTGACTTGAGATAATAATTTGTGAAGTTGAGGATTTCTGGAGTGCAAAGTACTTTGGAGTTGTAGAGGAGACAGAACACGATAAATGTCAAATATATCAAATGGAAGCACTTTTCTGGAATAGAAAAGAAATGGTATTTATTTCCTAACTTAGTCCACCTTCCCACTACCTATCATTGCCTGATTTGTCTTAAAAGCTCTGATAAGGAACACAGCTTGCTGTATTAGTCATACTTCCAAAAGTTTTGTCTGTGTGCTGGAATTGACCCAGTGAGTACTTTCTCTTACTTAAAAAAAAAATAAAAATAAAAGTATCCATTTACACTAAAACCTCTAATTTTAGAGAAGAAAGGCTTTAGGACTTTTCAAAAATGTTTACTCTGTGTTTGACCTGAAATAGCTTTGGAAACTTGAGTCCAAAAGCTAACAGTAAACAAAGCTGCTGTTTGCTAGATAGGTTCTGGTGCAAACCTTACACTGTACAGTGAAGACTGATTCTTGGGTAGAAGTACATCTAAGGGGAGAGGGAAACAAGGAATTGCAAGAGCCAGCATGCACTAATTGATAACAGGTTCATAACAAGGTGGTTCTTAACATGTAATTAAGTGATGGTCCTCCTTTCCATGGTATACTGCAAATGCAAAAAGTTTATGAGGGTTTGAGAGAGACTTGACAGCCTAATAGAACAAAAATCCATCAAGGTTCCCTGAATGAATAGAAACCAGCTCAGCTTCTGGAAATCCTTGAACAGCAAATTATGAAAGCCCTGGAGAGCATGTCTGCCCCCTTCTCTTCCTCAAGGTATCTGCTTTCAGATGCTAGCTCTTTTTTTAATGGATCTTCCTTTTCTGTTCACAGACATATTTCTATCCTTCTACCCACAAGCAAGTTTCCATTCTCTAAGCATAAGAAGCAACATAACAATTTGGTTATTTGCCCTCACTAGTTGTGTTCTAGTGTATGCCTGCAGAATACATGAGGATGTAAACTTGCAAGTAAGAATAAAGCAAAATTATGTTTAACATAACTACATCAATAACTTGAATGCTGTAACTTAGTTGCTCAAAGGATGTCCACACCTTTTGCCAGCAGTAGTCGCTATTGTCTCACAACAAAAGGGTCCAAAAAAGACTTCAAGGCATTAAATAAATTCTTAATGATGCTTCCCACTTTAATAACTTATTAAGGGCATAGATATTAGCTAGATCCAACTGTCACACACCACCAAGATTGAAAAAGCCATGAACAATCTGGATAAAATCTTAAAGGGCACAAAGAGAGCTCTAAGGACTCTGGTAAATGAAGGAAATCTCAGCTGGCTGTTTAAGATGTGTTAGCTAACCAGATATTAATTCTGTCTCATTTAAAGCTACTTTTGGAGGAGGAGAAAAAGAAAATCCACAACCACATAAGAAGTGACACAGCAGTAACAAACATCATCTCTCTCCATGCGAAACAAGGTATTGTATTTGTCACAGCTAATTTACAAAAAGGCTGTCAACTGAAAACATATGTCATCTCCGGGTTTCCTCAACAGCTAGGTGAGTAAACAAAACGCATGGGAATTCCTGCCTAGACAACATCTGTTTCTTCATTTTGACCCATTCCTTCTCACCTCCGCTCAGCACCTGGGCTGCACGCAGCTGGGCACATGTACTTCCCCATCTGAGTCAGCCCACCTGAAGACTTCTAATCCTGGCTGTGTGCTTGTGGAGGGACAAAGGCCTCCAGCATGGCAAGACTTAATTTCACATGAAAAATCTGGGCATTAACTGGCTCAGTCATGAGTTCTTGGAACTCTGGGGAACAGAAGGACACATCCTCCTTTTTTTCCCTTTTTAAAGAATACCCTAATGCTTCATATGACATTTGCTTCTTAAAATGCACTCATAAGAAATCTAATAAAAATATTTTTTTTCCTCTTTATAATCACTACATGAACAACATACATGTAAAACAATCTAGAATATTTCTGGTGTTTTCCTCCTTCAAGAAACTGAAAATGCTCCAAGGAAACACCAATTTGACAAAAGACAAACAATTACAGTTATGTACATTATATGGGTCATTTAACAGCATAAAAAGCCCTCCATCACTGGAGGAAGTTGTTTGTATCCTTTCTACAAATCATAATATTTCTGGATTTAACTATACTTTACTGAAGAATTAAATATGTGCTAAAGAATTAAGAATATAAGCAGATTCTTAAAACATAATAATCAGAATTGAGAAATGGGGATTCACCTTCAAATCTTTTCTCTGCTTGACACACATTTGTCTGTTTTCCTTCTGGTCCTTCCCCCTCAACAGAACCTCATCTCTTTTTCCACCAACTTCTGTTTCTGCTCCTGGATGAATTCTTGTTTCTAACATCTCTTCCCTTACATCTTTTACCTCTCCCTCCTCACCTCCTTTAAAGTGCGTATGAAAGAAACACCTTTAGTCAACGCAGCCTGCCAGGCTTAAATCCTTAGTAATTTCACTGTGGCTTGTGGACTTAATGAATAATGAGACCCCATGTCACCAGAGACCTGACCAACTCTCTTTTTCATCACCTCCTGTCACCATGAGAGTTTACAAGCACTCCTGAAGAAAATGGACAGCCAAGATGGCCTGGAATTAAGGCTAAATCCCTTATTTCTAGCCACAAAAAAAATCTCAAAACTTCTCAGCAGAAAGATCTGGTTTCACTGTACTGGGAAAACCTTGTGTCTGGGGAGCTGGTAGGCAAGATGTGGTGGGATTCCCCTTCCCATACAGGAAGCATAACAGATGCAGGCTGCAAAAGACCTGAGCGCCTTCCTATCAGCTGCCTGTGACATGATGCTGTTCACCAGTGCAGACTGTTAAAGGTCAGAACAATAAAAAAAATATTTTCTGGAACTTAGGAATTGTGCTTGTCTTTTGGATTGCACCACCCAAACACAAGCGTTATGCCCTGGACTCTAAAGAGAGTTTGAAGAAACCCACCATGTAAGCAAGCAGTGAGAGCTTACTCTCTTAGGTTACTTCTGTCCAGTCTGAACATTAACAAGCAGCAAGGACAGTGGAAAAAAATTAAGCACTGAAATCCAAAATTCAGAACTCTCTGACAAAATATGTGATTGCCAAGGCACTGAAATCCTCAGCATCAGGACCTAACTGAACTTTAACTGAATCAGTCTAAGCCTCCACTGACATTGGAGCGTAATCATCCTTCACAGACTTCTTTAGATCACACAAGTATTTGCAAGCTAGAGATCTCAATTTACAGCTGTTTGATAAATATGAAAATTAGTAACAATTACAGGTGAAAAATGCTAAGGAGCAATTGCTGCTGAAATTACAGCTCTGGTGCTGATTAAGCACATTTGGAAGCTATTCATGCTCTCATAAATCTGATGTATGAGTGGCAACATTCACTGGTAGAGCAAATGAGTATCACCGGCAGCAACAAAAGGCTGTTTTAACTCTGAACCATTCTGTGGATTAATTTCCAGTAGTTTTCACATCTACAACAGCAGCATCCACTGGGGGTGCTGGGCATGATCAAGCAAAACTCAAATTCACTGCAGAGACCCCAGCAAGTCACACCAAACCAAGGAAGACAGAATAAGCAGTACCTAGGGACTACTAGTAAGAAGAGGATGAAGGAGATGTGGCCCTAAGAAAAAAATCAGGCTCTAAGTCATGCCTTTTTCTTCATTTTTTGTCTTTTTCCTTGACTCCATGCAGTCACACAATACTCCGTTACTGCAGGACTACATCACATGGGTTTGCTAAGGGAAAAAAAATCCAAGCTTGTCTTTCATAAAGAAAATGGGGCTGTCCTCTTAAACTCAGCAAAGCAGCAATTCCTACTGTTCCTTCCTGCTTTTATGCATATGCACAGAGATTTCATTACTTTTTCAAAGGTTTTATACACTAGAACTTAAAAAAAAATCATGATGCAGAGGAAAGAATCACTTTTCAAATAAAAGTATTCCAAGGACAAAGCACCAGTGCCTACATGCTTATTGCACTTGGGTACTTCATGACATTTTGGGTGACAGGAATTCATGCTGGAATGACTGTGCTCAACGAGGGGAGTAGGATGCAGACCTTGCTGCCAACCCAGACTGGAGTAGCTCTGATGTATCACCTCTGATATACAAGTCTTCTTGAAAGCTAATCAAAGGGCCCACACAAAAAGAACACAAATAGGAAAAAAGAGCTAGAAATGCACAAAATCCAGTAGTCCCAGGAAGGGGCAAAAATGCAGCATCAACCAGTGTCACCTCATTATACCAAGAAGAGTTTCTCTTTGGTTAGCCAAGATGACATTACAATTATAGTGATTCTTTTAACATTTAGAATACTTTACTGTTCTAGAGGGGTAATCCTGAGACAGAACTTGCTTAATTTATGACAGAGATTCCATGACTCAGATCCCATGATAGTAGGGAGTCACACTTGCAGACCTGTATGCCTCCAGCATCATCAGGGCCAGAGGAACAATGATTATTCAGGTATTCGTACTGCTCTCTTACTTTTTGCTCCCTCAAGCAAAGTTTCTTTTGTTTCAGTAAATTAACTGGCACCTGTCTATACAGAATAATGGGGATCTTTCCCCTCCCTCATTGATTTCTGGAGAGAAGGAAGAAAAAAAAAAAAAAAAGAGGACATTCAATCTCCATTCCAACCAACCCAGGAATTAAGACTGCTTAGAGGGTCTGAATAAAATGAAAGATGAACAACATGTTTGTTAGATGTAATAATGTATGTCCATATGGAAGGAATAGCTAAACTGTACTTTCCCATGAAAGAAACTGAACAGATTGCCTAGAAATAGGCATCTCCTGTTCCCTTTACTCAGGGAAGCAAATGCCATCCAGATGGAAATTATCAAATGGATCAAACAGCTACATCTTATTCCCAAATGATCTTTGTTCTACTTATCACTCATTATATGAGGAAAACTCTTCTTCCTATAGCCCAAGTGCAGTCAAGAGAATATTATTTATTGTATGCTCATTTAAAATATTCTGTATCGAAGGTTTCCCTGATGAGATATTGATCTTGTCACACAAAATAGGGGAGAAGAAAAGTGTTCTTCCTAATGGGAACATTCATTTAAGATCTCTGGATTCTGTTAATTCCCATTAAGTCCAAGATGTGACTGAAGATTACACTGTCCTTGTAGCAGAGCAGTCAACTCTGCAGCCAGTTCCTGATGCTCAGGGCGACAAAAAGCCGTCTCAACAGTCCTGTCACTTGACAGGCTTTACAAAGGTGAATGCTACCATGTCCCTTGAAACCACCTTGAGGTTCTTCAGCTACTTTTACTTATACTCTCCCATTGGTAAATATTTCAGCTGGAAATTTTCATTGAATAAAAATAAACTTTAAAAATCACAGAGAATCCTCATCTTTGGCCTTATATGATTATATATGGTGTGTATAGTCAAATTAAATAATTTAGGGGACATTTTCAAAGACATAAGAGGAGTTAGTCATTGACTAAAATGGAAAGACAATGAAATCTGGATACCTAATGCCTTCTTACAACTTTGAAAAATCTCCGTAACATTTTATGTGGTAAAAACCATATTTGTTAAAGCCTATCTTCCTGATTATGTTTATGGATGTTTCTTTCTTATCCTATTGAGTTATATAAGCTCTGGCTATATGTTTTTTAATGGGTTTTTTTAGCCTAAAAATCTTCAGCAGCACAGATACAAGTCTTTTATGAGGGCATAAAACTGTTAACAGCTGTGGCTGAATGACAGGATTAGATCAAGAGCATCTAATTTAACCGGGTCATGTAACACTACCTTTTATTTCACATTAATCATTGAACATGAGTTCAGCTTGTGTCATAGGTCTATGAGGTGAGCCTATAAATTAGGCAATAAATTAGAAGTTGATTTTTTAATGGTGTGGTCATTAACAGATAACTCTGAGTTCAGCTGCAGCAATCCAAAAATACCAAGAATCCCACAGCTTCACATGCAGGAGGCAGCCATGCAGCTCCCAGGGCCTGAAGTACATGTAACTGATGTTTTATTCTCTTGAGTGTCGATGGATTGGTATCAGCTTTGCAGTAGCTGGGGATGCAATGACTTGGCTGCCAAAGGAAAACACTCTGGGTGCACTGACTGTGGGAGCAGTATAAAGTCCCTGCCAAGGGACAGAAGGGAGGGGAGACCCCTATGCAAAGAGGTCCAATGTAAAACACACAGATGGAAATGTAATTCTTTCCACTGATAATCAAGAAGGAGATTGGCAAGATTCAGACATTTTTTTACAACACTGTGACTTGGTAATTAGTCCCAAAACAATCATTCTGGAGCAGGAAGGAGCCCCCGATGTTAAGCTGCCAGAGTATCTGGCTGAGATGTGCAAAACAATATATTGCTATGACCTCTGTTCAACTGAGGGCTCAAAAGCAGTAAAACATAATAGGACATATATCATGACATTTCAAATAAGTCTTACAGACAAGACAACCTCTTCTGAGGAAAAATCTAGGCTAGGAAATAAAATACAAATGTTTTTACATTCAGAAATGGTCAGATTTATCCACAACATGTTATTACTCCTAATAATACTGCTAAAGCAATTGTCTTATTCATATCCCATTTGTCTATAAAAGACTTAATTTAAAATGTACTCCAGTACTGCAGAAGAAAGTATGTTTATCTCAAACCAGAAAAGGAGTGTTTATTTTCATGCTAGAGTTTAGAATTTTTTTTTTCCCAAGGACTGCTATTAAACTAAGGCAGAGCTTTCTTCTCAAAATAGTTTATTAAACTGAACAATGTGTTTCGACAATCATATTACTCTCTTCCCAGCATACAGTTTGCCAGTGCAAAGAGCAGCGCTCATTCTTAGCAGACATGTCGTCTTCCAGACACTTGCAGAAATTTGAGCAATTGTTTTTAAATTCGGAGCAGCAGAAACTACTTCCCTCTTTTACACACTATAAAGCTCGTAAGGAAGCGTACCAACAAGGATTTGTTTTAATATCACCTTAGTTAGGACACAGAAATTAAGAAAAAGAACACAAAAGAGGTCAGAAGCCCTCTAAAGGAAACGCATATGCTTATGTGATTTCCCAGAAGAATGGCAGTGCTGCAGGTACTAATCCACTGAAGAAAACTCTCTGCAGCTTGAGCTGAATCCATGTGTTTGAATACACTATTTTATAAGTTGTTGCCCTCTCCTGGATTGCCCTATTTGACATATTCAAGGGGAAGCACACACAACTAAAGAGGAGTGCACAGTTCACAGATGAAGAACAGTGAATCCAGCTTATTTTTATGCAAAAGCTCCCGAGTATTAGCCCTAGACCCAGCATATGCTCAGTGTCTCATTTGATGAATGCTGTTTCTGATCTCCCAGGGCCTCAGGAGAATTTGTCAGGTCAACAAGGCTTCAGATCTACATACACATTTTATTTCCTGTTTAATATATATATAAACTGGTACCTAAACTTCTTACATTGAATCCAACAGAGTTGGTGACTATAAAGTAAGACAAAACTATGTAATTAATCCAAGACATAAGTAAAAAGTAAAACCCCTCAGGAAGAACATTCAAAAAAAGATCTAGAACAACACAAAAGAGAGGTTTCCAAGTGTTAATGTCCCTTATCTCTTATGAGAAGGTTAGTTCAGTGTTCAGAGCAGTCACCTAGGACACAGGAGGAAAACTGCAAGTCTTTGTCCTGCTAGGCACTACCATGAGCAAGTCCCATACGACCCTGATCACATTTCCTACTAAAGTACTTTGGATGGGAATCACCTTCCCTTTCTTCTGCAGTGCAGACTTGACATCTGAGACAGTCCCTCTCCACTCATCCTTACAGTCAGTGAGCTGACAAGGCGCTTACAGAGTGCAGATCAACTTGCCTATTTTAGACCTATGTTATGATGAGATGAATCCTGTCCTGTAGATCAAGTGCTGATTTCTCTTCATGACTGACAGAGACCCCAGAAAAATCACTCAGACTTATACATGTTCCAAGGAATCCCACTCCCTAGAGCATGAATTAAGCTTAGTTCCTAAACACAAAATAACTCCCTGCCTGGGAGACAGACACCTGACAGTCACTGCTGTGAAGGTCTGCAGTGTTGGCTGAGTTGTAAACAATAAAGAGTTTAATTCTGTAGCCTAGTAAAAATGTCGTGTCACCTGAGAAGAACCAGGAAATACTGAGTCAACTGTCTGTCCACATGCAAAAATCAGTGCAAATCCCAGTCTCACAGAGACAGTTAATAGGGCGACTACAGGAATGTGATGTTCTGAGAAAGATGCAGATGTCAGATATAAAAAGCAGTGATTTTTTCTGGCTCTCCTAAGCATCATCACACAATGTATTTCTGTTCTGAACCCAGCTCAAACCACCTAACATTGGGATACTTGTCCACACCAACTGCAGCTTTATTTCTTTGGTTTCAAAAACCTTAAGAGGTTATTGCCTCTGATACCCTCTCCAACACTCAGGGTCAACCACCTGTCACATACCACTATTTCCCCAGAACTTCATGCAGAGCTCCCTCTGTGGTCATTTGCTCTTTTGCAGATTCACTTTGACAGAAATTATTTTAGAGATTTATTGCTTGAGCAGCCACACTGACAGATTTGAGGAGACAGCAATTTCTGTTTGTGGATAGGAGGCAATGGGGCCGTGATGAGCTATGAGAGTTAAATCAGAGAATGAAAACCTCTGCAGCCATCCTAAAAAATCCCAACATGACCAAGACCTCTACCTCCCAGCTCAGACTTGGGAATTGTCCTCCATGAGACCATGTCTTAATTTAGTGTTGATAACACTCACTGTGCTCTTAATTAAAACTCTTTACTTGGACCCTGTCTTCTCTACACTTCTGTTCACCAGCTATAGGATACAGACAGTATACTTCTACCTTGCAAAATGATGAGGTATCCAGATCTTATAGTAGCCATATAAAGTGGATCTGTTATTTATTTCTGCCCAGCTCATGTACATCAACCTCTCTGCTCATCCATAAACTGTCATTTGCAAAAGATCCTCCATCCACAAATGTCTCTAATTAACTGTTCATTCAGAAGTCAGATCATCGTGGTGATCATATCCAGTACAGAAAAGGTGCATACAATTGTAAGGGTGGCATAGATGAGCAGAGCACAGTCCCTTGCTATCCACAAAGCAGCTACATGACGGAGTGCATATTCTCCTACAAATCAGCTCCTCTAAGACCAGAACAGTCTCGTGCCCTCAGTCAAAGCTCCCTGCACAGTCATAAACTGCCATCACTCTCCAGCTAGGCAGCCTCATCCCTAGATTTTAAAGCCTACTCACCAGAAGGGACTGTCTGCAGCCAGCTGGAAACAACGATGTGGCTGCTGAGAGACAGAGTCCCCAGCCCACAGATGGGAAAGCAGGGAGGTAGCACCCAGCAGATGGTGGAAGCAAGGGAGGGTAACAGGAGACGGCCACGTCCCCCCATTCTAGCTGCGGCTTCCACTAAGGGTGAGAAAGAAATGTTCATGACTTTCAGCCTTGGAGCCACATTACAAAAATCGACAATGTGCTCCAGGAGCTTCCCACTTAAAGAAAGTTTTGCCAAACAGCCATGCTGAGAGGCCATGGCACTTCAAAGCTTCTCACTCTTGTCTGCACAAGCCCAACCCAAGCAAACTTCAAGGAGTCCTTTACTGAAATTTCCCTTTACTCGGCTCCATGTTCTCGCACCGTGACCAAAAATGCAGTGAATAGGCAGACCAGATAATGTCTTAATTTCTGAGTAGTTGTTGGCTAAATGTTCCCAGTAATCCACCAAATAAAGAAGTCTCTCTCCATCTGCAGATATTTGACCTGATTTACTAATTACTTGAACATCAACACAGTTTCAGTGTCTCAGAAGCCAGGCTACATCTGCTCTGGATCACCAGACTGAAACTGAGCTGCTGTGGCACCCTGGTGTACCTGACCCATCATCTGTAATAAGATCCTCTAGTTTTTTTATTTTTTTTTTTTGCCTCCTCTTTTTTTTTTTTTTTTTTTTTTTAAGAGCTGTTTACTTCACAAGTCATAACTTTTTCTCTCAAGAACTTGACACACTACATTGAGCTTTCCAAAGGCAGATAGGCTATATTGCATGAAATATGAGAGTGGCTACAGTTCAAGCGATATTTAGCAGGGGTGCAAGTGAGTCCAGCTTCCACTGTGAGAGCTTGACATTTTCCCTCGTGGTGTCTAACTCCTACCCAATAAAGATTCAACAGTTTATGCATACAAAAGTAAGACAAAAATGTACTAAAAATATTTTTTACAACCACTGATCTATTTTTTTTTTTCTCTCTCAGCAGCAAAAGAGACAATGGGGAGCTAAACTGCTATAGGGCAAGTGTCCCCCATTGGCCTGGTGCCACTGTTATCTGCACTTGGGCTGACAGGTGGAGCATGCTAGGGAGTTTCCTTCCCACGGAAACTAGTGCATTTGGGAAAGGGAAGACATATTGATACATACCTGGATTTTAACCTGCAGTGGAGTCAAGGTACAACCAAAACTTCCACTGTATAGTCTTAGTTTCCTCTTCATTTAAGGTTTAAATTCAATCTTTAAAATAATAATAATAATAATAATAATAATAATAATAATAATAATAATAATAATAATAATAAATCAGTCTCACCTCATGTCCCTACTTCTATTAGCAAATCCCAATGGAGAGAGGAAAAAAGAAAGAAAAATAAAGAGAGAAAAAGATTTGCAGAAAGTGACTTCTCCCTATTATTTTATACTACCCTTATTTAATCAAACTCCATGCAATTATACATATATAGGCACATAAATATTTTATACTTATTTATATGTAAATGAAAACATTATTCTGTGGTTCACCATTATCCTGACTGATAGGATAAGAAGCACAGACTGGGGAAAGACAATATTCCTAGCTAAATGTAATAGGCCAAGGTTTCTGAAATATTCCATTTTCTGCCCCAGTCCTTCCTGTTCTCTTTATTCCCACAAAAAAGCTACTGCAAGAAAGATGGACTTAAATCAATGCTATCAGCTGCCTGACCTGTGGAGAATACAGTTGTATGAACAGGTGGGAGTTTCTTGGTTTAATCAGGCTTTAAAAGAAAGGTCTGCACTTTAGAAATCCTTCATGCATTATCTGGCTTTAATTAGGAGCTTTAATATCAATTAGCTTAAGGGCTAAATGAAAAGGCTGTTACTAAGAAGATATTAGTGATTTTACAAATCAGAATTCCTACCCCAAAAATTTAAATAGGAATTATTAAGAACTACAGAAAATTTAATCATGGGCAACTTGGTTTTGTTCCGACTCATACAAATATCAGCATGGAACAGGAGTTACCACGAGCTGAGCATCAGATCACATAAAAGCTTTACATAGCATAAGATAAGCAATAGATGGGGAGTGGTAGGCTTCCAGAGCAATCTCTCTGGCATTTTCTGCAAATGTTTCATATCCAGGAGAGCCTAGAGTGGCATCATTTACTTTAAAGACACAATTTTGTTATCTATCTAGTTTCCAGTGACTTTCAAGCCTTCTCCAGCAGACCAGTTCTCAAAGAGGGATGTTCCTTCTGACTACTGATTCTGACCAAACCATGTTTCTAAAATGTAACTGGCAACTGACTTTATCTTTTGAACTTGCATAATGAATTATTGGTGGTTAGGTGAGACTGCATGCACAGGTGAGTGGAGACAAAAATGCAGGGCAAATGATTATTATTTTTTTTAATGAGTGTTATTTTCCTGAAAAATAAGAGGAATAGAAGTAGTCTAATAGAAGAATTGCACAGACTAAAAAGAACTTTCTTAAAATACACATGATCTGTCATTGTAGGTGTTCTGTTTCTTTTCATCGGAACATAAAACCTGACATTATATTCCCTATTTATGACCTCTGCTACCAGAGAAGTGCCAGATAGATAAAGCATGAGTGCACGACAATTATTAGGTTTTTTTTGATTACATAGAACTGTTTGTTCATTGTTGGAAGAAAGTAATGGAATATATATATATATATATATATATATATATTATTTTTTATAATTGTCATAGGAGAATGGATGTTCCTTCCAATGTTTTTTGATTTTCAAATTCGAATTCCTCCTCCAATGGGTATACAAACTACTTTACAGTGCATTTGTAGCCTCAGGTACACAGCGCATTTTCTTTTAAATTTTATCTTTCACACAGCCTTTAAAAGCACTATCACCATTTCAGATTACTACTTCCATGTATTGCATTTATATTCTAAGTAATACTTCTGTTAGAACTAGAGAGAAAAGAGATGACTACTGCCAAATTGAGATATTTTGACTTCAATACTGGGAGTTTAGGTCTAGAAAAAAAGAACTGGGCACATATAGCCTGAATAGGTTAATAGACAGTTGTCTGATGTGAACTATTGATCCTAGCAAATAGTTTTCTGTTTTAAACAAGTTCTTTGTAAGTGAAAGAGTCTGAATGGGAAGCAGGCTCAGTAAGCGTCTGTCGGTAGGAAGCACACTGTTGTCCAGCTTCCTTTCAAGTGTCCTGATCATCCAGTCAAGTACAGATAATGCCATTTGACTCGGGTCCATGGATGACAAACAGCAGCTCATCAGTGATTCAATACAAGTCAATTGTTCATATATATTCTGTAAGCACATTGCTATTGATCATCCTCAATTTCAAAAAAGAAACAAATCATTTACATCTTATGGGGCAATATTAATTATTCTGTATGAGTCATTCATCAGGCTCAGACTCCCAAAGGACCTCAGCTTGGCAGGACACCAATATACGAACCATCTGGCCTACCACTGTACATCCTGAAGCTGGTTTCTGTAAATGACTGTGTTTGAAGAACTCGAAGGACCTTGTTTGATAGTGCAATGCATCATCTAATCTTCTTGTACATCAATTAGTGCATAATTATTTAGCATAATTTGACTATCACTTCTCATTTGCCTATTCAATAGTGGGAAAAAAAGGAGTTGGACATAAGTTTAAAAAAGAAAACTGATCCACCTTTTCTAATGCTGTTGCATGCAGCACTCCAAATGGATTGCTGTTAAATCACCAGCATTCCTCCACTGTGGTGTCTAAAATCTTGCATTTTGACTTAAGGGAAATGAAAAGCAGCTGAAACAGCTGTCCAAAAGACAACTGTGGTATCTGCACACATTTAAACCATGATTTCTAGGAGTAGGAAGAATAGATGTCTTTAAAAATTAAGAACACAAGGGGCTACAGGAATTTAACTGAAATCTGTGATTTGTGAAGCAAAGCTACAAAGTGCCAGTACAGAATACATTAGCATGAGAAATTGCTTGAGTCCATTTTGCATTACAGTCCTCCCACACAGGTAATATGCTTGCAAGTGTCTGTTTCCCCATCTACACCTGTGTGTGTCTGCAGCCCTTGCTCAGGAAATTATTAATTCCAGAAGGAGTAAGAATGGGGCCAAATAACCTAATTAGCTTAAAATGAAGCCTGATATTTTAAAATAAATCACACTTGTCTTTGATAGAAAGGGACTGCACTGTGAAAGGCTTTAACTTCATGGTAAGTTACTACAGACCCAATCACAAAGTAGATAGCTACACTAGGATAACAAAGACTGATATTATTATCTCAGGGTATTATTTTTAATAGTCTTATTATTAGAGCACATTATGATCTGACTTCCAGCCTTAACTTCTAGGCCCTGTATTTTTCTGTGAAAAAGATAAAGCTCCAAAAAAGTTCTTACAAGTGCTAATTCTTAAAACATCATTTTATCAATATGAAAGTTGCCATGTCAAATATTTCCAGTGTTTTTCCACATCAAAATATCTTAAGAAGGCAGCTGGTGGCTGGGTATCAGGTATATCTATCTTCAGAAGTGCTGGCCAGACATTAGGTAGAAGAGAAAGACAGATGAAAGCAGAAACCCAGGTTTTGGAACCTCACTGGTGTCTCCTCTACTTAAGACAGCACTCCCAAACATCACTTCAGGGGCTATTATTCCCCTTGGCATCTGGTGTGTATTTTCTAAAGATATGTTGGATGAACACCAATTCAGTTACTGTTGTAAGCAATTGCACTGCTACCTTAATGAGCAAAGGAAAATGGGTTTCCTGCAATAAAGTGTGAGTGTGTGCATTAATATTTCTTCAAAACCAGTCATTTTGTTTCTGGCTTCCAAAAAGCAGCTTCAAAGTAGTAACATACTATGAACAAACGGGTAATCAGTAGAGGCAGAGGAAAAGCACAGGAACAGTGCCACATATTACTGTCTGTTAAAAATGCCCTTTTCTAATAAAAGTGATTAAAAATAAAGATAGCTGGGACATGTGAATAATGGCGGTTTTCCCAAAGTATTAACTCTGGTTAGTCAGTAAAAATCAATGTTTTAGGGAATATACAACCATGCTCAGTTAAACTTCCCAGAGTCAGCCGGTGATAGTGCACAGCAGCACCTGAACAGACACACTCTCTTCTTCCCTCTCATAACCAGCCTTCATCAAAGGTTTATGCAGCCCAGACACAACTATTTCTGAGCCAGACTCTGAGGAAGAACTGTCACATCTCTGCTAGTGCAGGTGGCCTGGCACAACATCCACTTGTCACTATTGTAGGTGTAGGGGTTTGGCAGCACAGGGTGCAGTCCGAATCATCCATCCCTTCAATGCAGATGTTACTGTACTCGTGATGCCCAAGTGGTCACCTAAAGAAAGTGGTTGGGAACACGCCCAGTAAAACTACTCAAGTTAAGCTGCAATTTGTTACTTAAAAGTAACAATTGAAGGATGCTATTTTACAGATACTACCACCTACAGGAGTATGCTGCTATGTCATCTTAAAAAAAAAATAAAAAATCCCAAGACACTAAAGAAACACTAACAGCAAAACTACCTCCCAATTTCTGTAAAATGGGTTTCTAGGAAGTTCACGACATCACATTTCCTTAGATCTCAGAGGGAACAGTCATGCAAAGCAGGTATTCTTTCAGAACTTGCCACTGCACACTGAAGAAATGAGTTATACCTAAAAGAGTGATTTAATAGATTGTGTTTCACTGTCTCAGTTAAAAGAAAAGCAAATCACAAACAAGAATTGAAAAGAAAATGGGGAGACAGCTCAGCTACTGAAAAATCCAGTGACCTCAAACACTCTTAAGTTTTGATCATAAAAAGTATCACAGCTATTTTTCATGTAAATTCTCCAGTTATCTCAAACTAGTTGCTAGGTCATGCTAACCAGTAAAATATCTTTGTTTTTAAAAACGGTTAGTACTTTTATAACAATGGGAAGATCTCATTGCTATGATCCTTTACCTTGTTTTATTTCTGCGGGTTTTATTCTTTCCCATGCAGCTGATTTCTCCCCACAGGATTTTGACCTTTATTACTTGCTGACAACATGTCTGACAAATAGCTTTTTGCTGTGGTAGCTGAGCTTGAGCCATCTGTTTTTTCTCTAGAGAGCCATGCCTTATTCATAATGGCATTTTTCTGTTTCACTCCCTGGGGAATAGCACCTGCATGCTGATTTCCTATATGACCCCAGAATGCATCATCACATTTCAACAACCGACCCCTCCCCTTCGTGGCCCAGAAAGCACTATGCTCTGGAGGTGCCTGTGCATCCTTCACCCTTGACAGCAGAGGCCAGGGAGTTTCCTTGTGGATCATGGGTAGGTTGCAGTCAGCCTTTGGATTTGAGTTGAAGACAACTGAAGGCATCTGAGCAGGAAAAAAGAAAAGAAAACATAACTTCGGATGTCCCAGTGTGTTGCTGTATGTTATATGGAAAGAGGCCACTCTGTGCCTTGTGGCTGATTTCAGCTGTAGCTTCCCATATAATTGTACAGTAGGCCTGTGTCATGCTCTCACTGGGATTTAATTTAAGCTCATGTGGTGTACATAAAAAAATAATCCCTGAGTTTACAAAGATCAGGACAATCAAAGAGTTACTTGCATTCTGCTCTCCATAATAATTTTCTTTTATGACAGTATTTTCATTGATCCTTTTTATATGTGACTGTGATAGAGAAAATAACCAGGAAACTGGATCTGAACTGTCACATATATCCCCTGGACTAAATAACATGTTGTCAGAATTCTGAGTCACTATTTCTCTGTATAATAAATTTCTTAACTAAAAGAAGACTTCAATATCTTGCATGATTTTTTCAACTATTAATGTCAAAATAAAAAACTATGCTTTTACTTGTTTTATTACATTTATTTGTAGATTAGAGTAATATTGGTAACTACTGTAGTTAACTGGCTCAAGTAATTGCATACTTGAATTTTGTTTCCACACAATTCTGGAGATGTTATGTTGTCTCAGAGAGGGTGACATCTCCTGCGTCTTTAGTTTAGCAGCAGACTGTCACAAATGCAATTGCAATTGATCAGTTCTGTTCTTAACAGGATTCCTGCAGTTAATGGAAATTACTATAACGAGCTTCAGGGCATAGGAATAATTGGATCACTAAAAAAAAAAAAAAAAAGAATTGGAGGAAAAAAAGGTAGGACAAGATCAACATAACAACTTTTTTTTTTTTAAACATCCAAAAATTTTCAAAGATGATCTTACCAGAGAGTACACCATGATGAAAACAAAATCTTTTAATTATTTTTACAAGCTCCAAGCCATTCCTAAACAATGGGGAAGAAAATGCATAATGAAAAACATTAAGCATTTATCATCCTCAGCTTGGTTAAACTAACAATCAGCTGTGCATCTCTGGAAGCAATCATTCAAATATCTATAGTATCTATAAAATGACTTCCAAGAATAATAGATATGACTAAACTAAAAACTATGAGAAAATTTTTACTGACCTGGCAATTTTTGCAATAGTTTTGTCTTAGTTCTGAATGCAAGGATATGATCTTCTCTGGGCTTGTTAATTTTATAGGAGAGCCAGCATACACCTCTGGAGTGATGGCAGGACTGTGGATGCTATCCACCTCTTCCTGAGAGTTTGCAGGTATTGACCCAGTCATCCCATTCACTTTGACATATGTCTCATGATCCTCTGGTTGTCCAGTGGCCTGTGAAATGTCTGTGGAAGAAGGCAGCATCTGCAAGAGAAAATCTAACTTTAAGAAATGCAAGCTAGATGAAGTCCTCCAACAGTTTATTTTGGATTAGTGGAAGCCACTTGGATGAATTCATTACAATAAATGTTCACAGAAATTAAATGTAAATAAGCTACATCTACCAAAATAGGAAAAATATAATATACCAATTATTTTAAATGTGAAGCATTCCTGCATCTGTCTAAAAAGGAATCCTGTATTCATCAACTCTTAGAATCACAGAATCATTCAGGTTGGAAAAGACCCTTGGGATCATCAAGTCCAACCATCAGCCCTACTCTACACAGTTCTCCCCTACGCCATTTCCCCCAGCATCTCATCTAAACAACCCTTAACTTAAACACATCCAGGGATAGTGACTCCACCACCTCCCTGGGCAGCCTATTCCACTGCCTGACCACTCTCTGTGAAAAATTTTTTCCTAATGTCCAGTCTGAACCTCCCCCGTTGGACTTTAAAGCCATTTCCTCTTGTTCTGTCACTAATTCCCTGTGAGAAGAGACCAGCACCAACCTCTCTACAATGTCCTTCCAGGTAGCTGTAGAGAGTGATAAGATCTCCCCTCAGCCTTCTCTTCCTCAAACTGAGCAGACCCAGCTCTGATTACGAGTTATTACCTCATTGTCATTAGTCCTCTTGCAAAAGCTCCAGAAAGGCAAATGCTATAAATATGCCAGGTCAGGAATGGTTACTGAGTATAAAACACATTTTACTTAAAGAAATATATAAGGTTTGCTCTCTACATCTTTAATGAGCATTATCTACCTCACCTGCATGTAGATAGATATCCTAGCATCAGAGGCACAGATCAGTTGGAAAGTGAAAGCTATACATTTGGACATTTCCCTATAAAATCAGAAGCTAAAGGTGGTGTCAGAAGTCCTTGGTTTCTAACCAAGGTTATGAGTGAAGTATCTCTCCCCAGCACTCATGAAAAATGCTGCCTGGCTGAAAGTGATGGAGGGTTACAAAGGGCAGCCCTGAAATGTTTTGAGGCATGAAGAGATTGGATTTAAAATTATTTGATGAGAATTTCTTCACTACAGGAAGCACAGTTAGAGATATCTCTGGTGATAGATGAGAGTCAGCAGGAGCAGAATAAGCTCTGGAGCTCAGTGACCCATGCAAAGGCAAATCACCATCCTCGTAGTCAGGAGAGCTGGTAATGCTATCAGAAAAAAAATACAGCACCAAATCAAAGCTGTGACACTGGCACATTTAATTTCTAGAAAAAATAACCTCCTCGTAAGGTCTTTCCTTTCCTTCAACTGTTCAACCCAGACACTCTTTTGCCTCTTGGGATCACCAAATCCTGGTGCAGCCGAAGTACTGAAACGCAGTAGAAAGGTGTTTTAATGCAAACCCTAATGAGTGAAGCTCTTACTACACTGATGAAGTTTTCACAGTATGATCTGCACTATATTTGAAAGTTGGTATGATTCTCTCAAAAAGACTCATCTTCAGTGTTTCATAAGATTCTGTGAAACACTGAAACAGTAAAGATCATATTTTCTATAGCACTATGGATGTAGCTAAGCAAAAATCCTGCATTTTATCTCAATATCCAGACATTAATTTTTTTTTTTTTTTTCCCACACAATATTGATTCTGTATTCCTTTTATATTTTTTGCTTTCCTCTCAAGTTTCCACAAATTACCCCACCTAGGAAGAAATTAAAATATTGTGATATTCCACCAAACTTGAATAAGTGTAAACTTGCATAATGACAAGTTCTAGAAAGGATTGACATTAAAGCAAAACCCATCATCTTTCCCCAACATTACAAAAATAAAAAGACAGTGGTGTCAGAGAGAAGAATAAATCATTTTAATTCGTCTAATTAAAATTAAATCATTTAATTCTAAAAAAAAGGAAGTTTAGTTTCTAAAGGTTTCTTATTTTAATCATGACTGTTACTCTACTTGCATTTACTGTTTTAGTCAAATGCACACTCCTGCCCATGAATTAGAGCAAAAACCACTGCTGAAATATCTATATTATGTATGCAGCCAGGAAACAGATCTCAATGTTTGTCAGCGAAACCCAATTTTACTTTAAAATGACATTAACCTTGAGTACCATCTCCTCGGCCATCACAAATTATTGAGGCACTATACAAACATCCATTTACATAATTAACACCTTTATCAGTTATTTCACTGGAAAGGCCAGGATGCCCTTAATTGTTTTAAATCTGTATTTTATACCCTTCAGTATTTTTATTAACCTTTCTGAAGGTCAAAAATAACATATCTCTCATTAATGGATTTTACTCTTTTAAAAAATTGCTAAATAATAATCACCATCTCTTCACCCCTTTGGAATTCCAGGTACTCAAGTCACATTTTCTGTAATGTCAGGAAAAGATGCCTCTTCCTGCAAAACACTTTGTCTTGAAAGGTCCCTTGGTTTTGATCAGCATTGTCCCCAAAAGACTGAAAGTCCAAATTTAAACTGATTCTCCCTTCTGAGGGTGAGACTCATCTGACCAAAACATATCTCCTCCTGGCCCCTTTCACTAAAAATTGAGCCCAACTTCTATAACTCTTCTCACTTTATCTAAAGCAGATACATAAAATGGGCAGGATACCTCCTTGTAAGTACCTCTTTCTCTCCACTAACTATGAAAAGAAATAGATAAACTACTATAGATGTGATTGTCTGAAATACTGACATCAAACATGAAATGTATCTCACCCTCAGTGCCAGAAAAGCTTCTGATCTCACCAGCCATGCACAAATCATTTTAAGGAGAGCATCAGAAACTGTTATTTCAAGTCTGTTTCCTTCAAATATGATTCACAGGAAAGCAGTAAGTGGTTTCTTGCAAAGAAATGAGTAGAAGTAGTGGAGAAAAAAAAAAAAAAAAAAAAAAAAAAAATGAGGATTAAGCTACACTGTTGTGCACATTTATTCCCTATTCTGTAAAACAATTCACTAAACTGGGCACATTCTTTGCCTGGAGCTTTCCATCCATATGGTTTAAGATGACTCCATGAAAAGCATCAAAAGCACTACCATTTATCCCTATATCCCTTGCACAAGTTCCCTCTCAGCTCTGAGAAATGAGGGCAAATAGCCACAGAGGTTTCAGATCCACTATGGAAAGAATAGATAAAAAATATCATCAAGACAAAGCCTCCAGTGCAAGAGAAATGGAAGTGAATGAGTACAGCAGCACTGTCCATTACAGCCATCAGTTCTGGACAGAGGCTGTTGCCTCAGTCATTTGAGGGAAAGAACCGAACATACTCCTGTTTCTCCACACACACCCTAAAAGAGAGAGAAGAGGCCGCAAATTACAGCACAGGTGCTCTGTCTGGAATGAGCCCATCTGAAAGGCAAGCCAAGCTCACTTGCTCCTCTGTGTGGTTCTCTAATATATCAAAAGCAGCATGGGCACAGCCTCATGTTCAAGCTCGTCAAACTGGGTAAAGATGTTTCTTAAACTGCAAGTAGGCACCTAAAAACCAGAAAAAAAAAATGGAGCCGCCTCTTTCACATTTCCTATTAGTTATCTGAAGCATCTTCTCTTGCTTTGCACTGTTACCAACCCAAGTAAAGCAGCTTTTGCAAAGCCCAGTCCTTTTGTCAGATGTTTAGTGAGCATGAATATCTAACATCAGTTGATGAATGGTGTGGTTGTGTACTTCCCACTGGGAAAGGCAGAAAAACAACTGTTAATAATGTCCATTAATTAATTCTACAGCAGCAAGAAAAGAAAGATGAGGCTAAGGCCTCTACAATTAAAGAAAATCAGCATTAAAAGATTATTAAAATGGGACACAACAAAAGGCCAAAAATGGCCAGATATTCTGTCTCTGATATTGGGCATGTAAATCCCAGCTATGGCACTGTGCCGAGTGCCATGCACGCCCGTTGGAGGTGGCCCTTGTCCCTGGAATGTATCCTCTTTAGAGACATACTTTTCATTTTCCAAACACAAAATAAGACAGGTTTTAATTATTTCAGTTGCCCAAATTTATTATCACTCCATTACAAGGGGCTCCAGTGGTTTATCCCTTCAAGTCTTTTAAAAGGATAATATACCACAAAGGTTTAGAAATTAACTTCTTCATGCCTCAAAAAATTTCAAGCCCATGTTAGACATACATTGTCATTCCTACGGCTCCCCAAAAGACTGTTTTTTTCAAAATGGAAAGGCAGTTTTTCTTCATCATTCTGCATACAATTTTTGCTTTCAGTACAGCCACAGAGCTGTTTTCTCTGGTTGAAAAAGAATAAACTCCACTCTGTGCAGTCGTATGTTTATTATCATAAAACAAACTAAAATTAAATTAAATTCCACTAAATTACTCAAACTAAATTACATATAAAGAGCTTCATGGTGTACAGTTTTATGGTGAGGAAAAGTAATTCAAAATCTAGTGCTCTTTACAGGGACTTGAAAAGAATATTAAGTGAAGGAAAATTGACTTTCTTTTCTGAACATATTGCTCTAGTGTATATCAAGCCTCGGTGAAATGTACATTGCTGGAACAAAATCATGTGATACTACATGATTCAAGCAAATTTTATTTCTCACTCAAAAACCTTTGAATGTAACACTGGGCTGTTAAAATAATCAAGAATGACAAAACACAAATGCACGCTGCTCTGCTAAACTGAACTGATTTGAAGTCTTGAGTTAGTGCAAATCAGCAAAAGAAAGCAACTGTGACAACAGTGATTTATCGTGTCTGAGAACAGTCTTGAACACTGAAAGTCTGAAGAGAAGCTCCAAAGATGATTGGTTTTACATCACACTGCCTTTGTGGTTTAGTATTTTAATTGGGATGAGTGTTAGGAAGAAAATACTTCTGGCAAACAGAAGAGAATGACCAATCATCCATTGCACCCTGAATGAGCAAAGAACTGAAGTTCTTTTTTTTTTATAAGCATGAGTTGATGCCCGTAAGCCCTCCACTGAAGCTGGAGCTTCCTAGCACACAGCTAAGGCAGATCTAGCCAATCCACATGCAATTCTATGTAGAGATGAAAAAAATATGTTCTTAAAAGAATTTTAAAATATATTTTCTTCTGAGAACCAGACACAAATATTTTTACTGAACTACAAAAGACCAGGCACTGAACTGAATAAAGAGTTCCTTTTTCTTCAAAGGGCTCTGGATCAGCCCTTCATGCATCACTGCAAACTTTCAGCTGAAATTTATCAGTAAGCCAAAGCAGGCAGGTCTGCTGCCAGTGTGTGACAGGTTTCCATTTGTCACTGGGTCCAGAAATGAATAAAGCTAATTGCAAATCTTTAATTTAAGAAGGAAAAAACAACAATAACAACAAAAGCATCAATCCACCAGATTTTCTCTAGAAGTGTTCAAATGTTAAGAATGATTTAGAAGTGAAAATCTGAGGGGAAGGAAGGGAATGAGCTTTCAAGGTAGTTTTATTTGAGTAAAAGCTGGGAATACGCCTTGAATCTTAGATGTGAATTACAGTGAGAATAAGAGTTGAAATGCAAAAAATGAACCCTCAAAGATGAAAAGTCAGCTCAGTTTAACATATGTCTACAGAATTCAGTACAGCATTTAAAAAGAAAGAAATGTATCACATGAATATGAAATGGTCTTTTATTGTAACTATTATTTATTAAATTAGAAGCAGTGTCACTTGGACATTTCCTCACTGAAATGTTTTCTTGAAAAATTGATCCATAGAAACCTAAATTTTTCATAAGAACATACATAACAGATCTGTCTTGGCAGGAAAGGTTTCCCCTGTTACGCATGGAATTACTTATCACAGACTAGAATGGTCCAAAGCTCAGTGTCAAGGAGCCCAGCAAGAGCTATCCTGTTCTCTGCATGATCAAAAACACCAGGCTTGAATCCCAGTGTGCCTGAACCTAAGTGAGACCTCAGGGCACTATGGTGCTGGATACTATGGGAAGGGGTTTGTGCTCCACTTGGTATGAATAGCTAAATATCTGTTGAAGCAGTGGATTGCATGTGGGGCTCCTACATTGCAAAATTTGGGCATCAAAATATAGATTCAATCTAATTCTCTCCTGCTGGAGCTGCTACGTTTTGTGATAATTAGACAATGAGGGAGACACTGTGAGTGTGCAGAGTATTTTGATATTTATCGTACTGGGAAGCTTTACACTAATGCTCATTTATCACAGCAATGTCTGAGAAAATGTCTGAGGGTAGTGAAGTATTATCTCCCTTCTGACAGATGAGTTACTAACTACTGTCACATAAAACATTAATTCTCAGTGTGAGCTTGGGTGAGGCAGTGGTGGACTCAGACTTGACATACTCAAAGGAGACATAGCCAGACAGAGAATCCTGACCTGTCCTGCAACCAGGAATCAATCTACCTTTTCCTTAACATTCAGTTAAATTACTGCTTGCCACAGAAACAAGTATGACTGAGTGATAGCTTGCAACCCTTAATAACACAGGAAGAATAAGCTTCAGAGTGATAGAGAATACCACTTTGTGTGTAAAAATGCAAAATAATCAGAAAAATAATGCTGGAAATTTCCTATATGACCATTCTAGGCATCTTTACTTCTCTCCATGAAAAACAGATGTCAGTGTCACCAAAAAAAGTAATTTTTATGTACTCATTTTGCAGTGCATTGTGTTAGCCAAAGTACAAAACATAGCATGAAACTAGGTTCTGTGTCCTGCTGTGGTAGGCAGCCACTTTCACAATGTGTTACAAATGTGTAACACAAAATATTTTTTTGCTCATTTTAGCCAGCAGGATTCTACTTGAGTATAGTTGCCACAAACATCACTAAATATTGTTTGGGGTTTTTTTATAGGCTTTGTTTAAAATAATAGGAGAGAGAAAATCAAAGGGGAAAAAAGAGCTCGTTTGAAGGTTACTGAAGTACTGCAAGGGAATATCTGTTTCTCCAGGTTGCCAGATTCAGATTTCTGTCCTTAAGAATGTCTTCAAGTAGATGCTACTCCAAAAATATGAAGTATACTCCTAGCATCCAAGCTACTAATGATAATGTTGAGCAGAACCAGGTGTGAAGCAGAATGTATCCCATGAGTACCACTTTCATCTTGCCAGCAAAACACAAGTAACTCCTTTTTGAATATGAATGTCCACTGAGTTGACTGAAATCTTAAAATGATTCACTGTAGCACTGTAGACGGTTTTTTTTTTTCTGATTTCTTCAAAAATCTGAGACAATGCATTGTGCATGAAGGAAATGCAAAATTCATATTTAAAGAGAAATTGAGTATTATGTGCTGCATTATCCAGTATGATACCGTGTCAAAAATATCAGGGAGGGGTTTTTTTGCAGGGAGCCCTGACATACTTTGTGATAAGCTCCAGAATATTCAAACCCTGACCAAAACAGCAGTAAAACAGTCAACTCCACTGACTTGTCTGAAGCAATATTTATATTGTGCTGAAATACATTTTATAACTACACATTTAATCTTACTGAACACTCTAAAAAAATAAAATCACTGACACTGTGATACATTCACAGTAGTGGAAATGGGAAGATCCTACAAGGAAGTACAAACACTTACCTCTTGATCACACATTGGTGTAAAAGTGACTGTGTACTCTGCCAGGGCCATATCATTCACCAAGTTTTTCACCTCTTCATCAAACGCAGAGTTAATAATTCCTCGCCTGTGAAATTCTCCATGCATCCTTGTAATGAAGCTGTTCCTTTCCTGGCACTTTCGCATGAGGCAAGCCAGTTTAGCCTATGTGGCATGAACACATATACATTGATTTCACTCCCTGTTGAGACTGCAAGATCATATTTTGTGTCTGATCTGTAATTTCACATGTTTTGACCCAAAGCTCTAGATTGCATTCTTACATTCTAGGCCATTAGGTGTCTGCACCTCGCAGCAACAATACATGCACAGATAAACTGGAAAGAGACATTCTCTTTCCATGTGCGTGGCCCCCCTTTTGACAGGCTGAAGAGTACCCATAGTAATAGTCCCTTGCCCAAAGTCCAGTAGCAAAAATCTAAGTCAGGGGCAGCTGCAGAATGCAGGCACATGCATGGAAGCCTGTAAGCAAAGGGATACACCTTTGTGTAGTTCCTGCATCAGCTTTCAGGGAAATACCTTCAGAGGAGCCAGTGTCAACTTCTCTTCAGACCTTCTCTTCTGAAGTTCTTTTCCCTGAAAGGTTGAAAAACATTCCACATCAATTTATTCGAGTCATTCTGAAATACTGTAGCAGTTTTTTGATATTTGTTTTAGACCTGACTTCCAAGGTGTACACTTCGCATGTCTGTATGTCTGTGAGCCTGTATCACGGATAGGCCTTGGCACACAAGCTCTACTCTGCTATCATTAACGTTGGTCTTATGTATTACTAAGGGCTTTTGGATGTTTTTAGATAGAGCCCTATATCAGTTGAGGTTATTTCATTAAAGCAGTATCACATTAAAGACTTGGTATTCTTCAGTATGCACTCATGTTCCCATTTACTCTGTGAATCTTCCATTTTTTAATCTATATTATATTGTAGAATGAGAGAAATGAGGAGGGATTTTGTGCATGTGTATTCCACAGCTCTGGAAAGTGAACATCAATAACTTTCTACTCTGACACAATCGATGCATGTCCTCTATTAGGTGGTGAGCCACGGTGAGCTAGATGACCTAGTCTGTACCTTATGATTAAAATGTTTATTATTCATGGGAAACCTGATTTCTGATGATTCAAAAAACCCACAAATAATATCCTGGCAGGCAAAATCCTTTTCTATTATGAATCAATACAGTATTATTTGTCAATAAAGTACAGATTCCTTTGCATTCATTTTGCTTGACAATTTACACTTCTATAAAGTCTACAGTAAATATATGCATCAGAAAAAGACTCCTTTTATGAGAATTCAGTTATGATTAAAGAGGTCACATGGTCCTCAACTAATAAATTGTGGTCTTGGGAAGAAACAGAGTAGATAGGATGGGAGAGACATGTCTTTACATTGCACCAGCACCACAGGAACAAATATAAAGCTGGCAGTAGGTCTCTGCACTGGTGACATTCAATTCTTGATGAGGCATGGAGCAAAACATTTTGGTAATGCAAGAGAACAAATAGGAGTTGCCCATTTATATGGATAGCACGTCTCACCCCTTTCTCACCTACCATCTGATATGCACCATCCATCACTACAGACCCCAGACACTACAAAACAATTTCATTTCACCACCACTATTCTGCTAAGAGGCATCCTAATCAATGCCTGAGAGAAGCCACTAACCCTCTGTACAGGACTGGTTTAAAGCAAATCCCAGCACTTGACAAGGCTAGGAAAAAAAAAAAAAACAACAACAAAACCAAAAGCAACAAACAAAAAAACCAAACCCAAAAGTGTAGGACAGGAGAATTTACCATAGAGGAAGTAGGATGAAACTTGCACCCAATAGGGAGAATAAAATCAGCTCTTGTATTTCAGAGGAAAGACAGAGGAGAAGTATGTTCACCCATTGTATCAGGGTATGAAGAATACTATTGAGAAAATGCCATTTACTAGTTGCTTCAGAGTATGATGGGTAATTCGAATTTAGCTCACATCTTAAGTATAATCCCTTTTTGAAAGATGGTTTCCAAAGAAATAGGAAACATAATCTAAGGGAAAATTAGTCCTAGCAGGAATTTGTTTCCACCTGAGTTCAGTAGTTGTAGTCACACTGACAGCAGTAGCTTTGCTGTCACACAGTAAGGTGGTAGCTTTGCAAATGTTAACATCTGTACCTGCTCTAGTTTGCCAGGTGAAATATAATGCACAAGTATAAAACTGCTCACGTAAGTACACTTGTGTATACATGGGGGTTCTCACCAGCTTAATTATGTCAGTTAATAAAAATACAAACCACACAGCTAACTGAAAATGCATTAAGGAAACTCTTAATGTGTAACCCCAGCAGCTGGATCAAAAAAAGTTAGAAAAAAAACTCTATCAAAATTCTATCACTAGTTCACTGTTTCATAATCTGATATAGTGCATGAGAGTTGGGAATGTTAAAAATCCTGACAATTTAAGCCAAGAAGATGGCTCTGTAAAAAATTTCAGCACTGCTTTGCTTGCATTACACTACTGGGATTATAGAAGAAACTGGTGACAATATATTATAGTCTATCATCTGTCCATAATGCTGAACACCCAGGCAGTTTACATCTTTTCCTTATTTCTCTGAAGTCAGGGGTACCTTTATATGCCTGGAAACCATTTAATTATCCTCAGACTCATTCCCAGGAAAGAATACTCTTTTGGTTCTGTTATCTGAAAAGAAAGAGGTAGAATCTGAAGTCTAAGTTCACATTTGTCCACCCACTTAAGCACACAGAAAGCAGCTTTATGATACCTTTTCACATAGCTGAGCCTGAAGGAGTTCCACTTCATTCTGCAAGTCATGAAACTGATTTTGCAATGCAGCCTGGTCCCTGAGCTGGGCTTTCAAGGTCAGCACTTGCTGCTGTAATCTCTTATTTGCTATTTTAGTCTCTGTTTCCTGGGCATCTTTCACAGTGGACACAGGCTAGATAGCAAATATACAGATTTTCAAATTAGATGTACAAAATAATGAAAATATTTTCAATCATATTTGAGAGCACAGAACTTCTCACTCAATATACGTACCTATCTTGTAAGAAAAAAAAAAATTAGCTGATATAAACCATATGACTTCAAACCTTCATAAACATATTAGCACTAATATCTTGCACTAATCTTAAAACTGTTTGTGAGCAAGGAGTTCTTGATCCCCTGTGAGAGCAGGTGTAGGATTGAGATTTGGGATTTCAAAATGCTCCTTCAGGGTAAGTATTGCATTATAATAATTCATATTTGGGGAAACTGGGGCACAGACAGCTTAAGTGACCAACCTATGGTCACACAGGAGTAAGAATAGAACTCAAAAGTCCCCAGTTTCCTTATCAACTGCTGTATAATATGCGCCTTATTTTTCTCCATATATTTATCTCAGAGAGAAAATTCTGTTCTCCCAGTTAGATTTTTGTTTTGGGAGATAATAAAACTAATCAGATTTTAACTATAAATTTCAAAAATATTTATAAAGAAAATATTTCTTACATTAAAATGTAGCACAGTGGTACAGAACAAGTGGAAGGAGAAGCTTCTGAATTTAACTCCTCCCCCACTCTCTGATTATTTTTTTTTTCGATTTCAGGCACTTAGCTTGAAAGGATTAGTGAGAGCTTTAGATTGATGGTCAGCATCATAAGGTCAGCTTCTAGAAGTGACACTGTCAGATTAAACATATGGATTAAGAATGAGGAAAAAAACTGAGGGCGAAGAAAGTCTTGTGAAAAACATTTATGCTATTGTGAACATACTAAAAAATATTAAGTTGATACACACAGCTGCTCAAAATTTCTGATAACATGCTATATAAACAAGTTTAACATTGTTTATATGCTATATAAACAAGTTTAAAAGATTAAACATTTCAGTGATTAAACCAAAAAACTCTAGTCAGACCTATGATATACTGCAGTAAAACCATATAACCTTCTGACAAAACACTCAGGAAGGTGCTTTGATTTTAATGGTTACCAAAATGGAGACAACCTATAGAAGAGCTAATATTCAGCTATGATACACAACAACACAGTTAAACTTTCCCCTGCTTTCTGACAGCCTTTCCAATTTTGATGCTCTTGGTGACTACAATATACTGAAGGCACTGTTTCATAGAAAACAGCAAACTGAAGTGATAAATCGCAGAACTCTGCCTGCAAAACATCATTGCAACACAGGTAAAACCAGAAATATTTCATACTGTTCTTCCTAATAGAGCAAGTCCTTTATGCAGATCATTCAAGCAAGTTGTGTCATGCTTTGTACCAAACATTCTGGCTCCCTCTTGCGTTAAGAGAAAGAACAATAGCAACTGTTGGACACCAAGACTGAGTAGACAAGGCTTGCAGTGACAAAAATCTGAGGATGAGTTTGAGACATAGTGTTTTCCTCATCTTCTTCTTTCCCCCACAAAAAGTATGTTAAATAAAAAAAATGGAAACAGTCCCTAATTGAAGATGCTTAGTGGAAGAAGAGGTGGGGAAATAAAAAAAAATGCTTGTAGGTTAAAGGCAAAGAGAAGTTCCCTCTTTCCTTTTGCATTTTGCTGACCTGACAGCAGTTTTCTGCACTTTCAGAGCAGAAGTGAGGCATGTAAGGTTTATTTATGATCCCTCTGTCAGATGTCCCAGTTAACATATAGATTATGTAGTCAAGCTCCAGAAGGGTGAAGGACCCATCAGCTGGGACTGGGAAATAACTAAAGAGAATTATTCAAATACAGTCACTACCTTTGTTAAACTATATCTACGCTATTTTCTATCTGTACTATTTGCTTAATTGTGCCAGTAAAATCAATATCCTTTGGTTAAGACACAATGAACTTGAGTCATGCACATTAGTTGTGTCATCAGTGTAAGTAAAGGATAAACCCAGTTTTGTGATGTACATGAAGTGCATCTTTGACACTGGAATGACACACATGTGTACTCAACAATTTGACAATAAGCCTACAGCAAGTAATTAAATCGGATGAAGAAGTTAGATACAAATCAAACAACATCACGATATTGCACAAATATATAGTATGGATTAATAAATGCTAACATGAAAAGTTAGTTATTGGAGGGATTTTACAGTGGGCTTTTTTTCAAAAGAAAGGCTGACCTGCACTTTTTTCAATGTAAAAATATTCTGTCAAGGTTGATGAGTTTTACTCCCATGTGTCATAGAAATATTTAACATCCTAATTCAGTGACCAATAAAATAAGCAATAATTGCCCCAGACTGTCCCCAAACAAAAGGTTTAAAGTTCCATTTGCCAGAAAATGCCCCCAAAAGCTTGTGTTAGCTTAAACAAAGCACCATGATACACTTCTATTTATTTTCAAAAAATTTGGGAGTTTCTTCTTATTATTTGAAATAGATTTCATTGTTTTAGGATGTTACATGCCAATACATCATAATGATACAATAAAAATGTCCTTTATTTCAATTAACAGTCAGAATTCAGTTGTCTAAACATCAGCACATAGTGTCACTGAGGGTGTACAAGCTAATATGAAATAACCACACAGGACTTGCAGGTGGCCAACTACACCCTCAGCCAGGATGTCCTAAGGCATTTAAATGGAATAGATAGTGACATTTAGGCAACTGAACTGAGCCAAGAATCTTTACAATTTCCAGAATTTGTTTTTATTTTCTTCCAAAGCCATATCCATCTAACCCGTTCAAACTGAATTTGCAAATATTGTAGGTGGCTACAAAATTGCTTTTCCAACTGATAAAAGTTGCCTATTTCTTCTTTGCAGTTTTCCTGTTAAGGAGCACAGAAATAATTTCAGGGCTAGCTGAAAAATCTTTATGAAAGCTACTTCCAGTAGATTATTCAATAATTACAAATCTTTCCATAAAACACTTCATTTTGGTGGAAAACATAAAAACTTTATCAAGACACACAACCACCTGAAAATTCAAAAAGCTTTCATTTACAGCAAAACCAGAATTTCTATGATATAAATACATTCCAATGCGACCTTCTCTCCCACATGTGATAGAACAATCTCCTGGATTTTGGGGATGCACATTTGGGCCTCATGTGTCCATTACAGTCCCCATTAATCCACACCACCTCCTTGCTGTCAGTGGAAGTTGCTCTACAAAGCACCCAGCATCACAGCTTCATTTTGCCTGTCCAAATCTAGTAATCGGGGCTAGAAGGCAGAAAGGCCAAATATTGGGAACACTGGAGACTCCTCCAACACCTTTCCTTAAGGCCACCTAAAATTCCATGCCTCAGAAAATGTCTCTGGCTAAAGAGAGGTCAAGGGTCCTCCTAAAAAAACTGAGTGTCTATAATGCCCATGCAGAGCCCAGACTTTGGACTGTCCTACAGACAGGTGGTCTACCTGTCATAATATCTGCTCACTTTCAAGTTTATAGCTCCAGTGGCTTCAGGTTCTCTATACTCCCTTCAAATCTATTGCCAATAACAACAGTGGGTTTCTGCATCCAAAACTCTCTCTCAAGGAATATGCTTTCCCCCATTCCACTTAAATACAGACCATTAATTTGCAGTGCTGCTTTCCAAGCATTTTGTCCCCAGCCTCTTGTTTAAGATGGTCTAGTTCTGAGAAAGCCTGTGTCAAACGAGTTTTGATTTCTTCATATCTTGTTTCAGCAAAGCCAAGCTCTCTGTACCACTTCTGAGCCTAACAGGAAGAATAAAAAAGTCAAACTACTGAGTATAATTGGTCTAGCAGTGATATAATTTCTCAATACAAGTTTACGATCATGGACTTGAGACTGATGTCTATATCACAAGATTTATATTGTTGCAAATTGATTAAAATAAATGGAATTATACAATAAACTACTATCTTCTTATAAGACATTAGTAAGACTCTTAAAGTAAATCCTACAGAAACATATCTAACTAGAGCTATGCAAAAAAAAAATAGATTCATTTTAAATTGATTTTTGAATTTGAAGGTACCTTGAATATTCTGAATAAAGCTAAAAAAGCAGTGGTGAATGCACTCACAGTTTCAGAGATTATGTCTTTGAAAGTCCTCAGAACAAATGGAAATTAAAATTTTATCAGCTAGGTGGAAAAAAGTGTTCCTGAGAAATGTCAAAAAACAAAAAATGAAAAGGAGGAGGGAAAAAAAAAAAATCCTTCCACATGTTCACCTTTATATTTTTTCTGAGCTGCATTTTCTCTACTTATACTGTAGTTTTGGGAAGAAAACACATTCATTTGCATTCAGAAAGGCACAACACTGAAAGCTTCCTCAGTTGGTATTAAAACTGCAAATTTACTTTACACAGGCACAGAACTAGCCATCCAAACAAGTCTCCATATAGGTGGTGTTGGACTTTGTGTTTACTACACAGATGTCAAGAGAAGGGGCAGTGTGCATGGTTTGCACCACCACTGAATATAACAAGATCCCTTGACGGTGTCAGATTTTACATCATATTGCCTCTCATTCAAAACCTACTTTGAATTTAAGTTTGCCACAATCCTCAGTGCTTCTACAGCCTTCTACTCCTCCTTATTCCTAGTGAGGAGGAGGAAAGCAGCATGGCCAGAGATGGCCACAGCAGATAGTTTGTTCTGTGTTAAGCTTAATAAAGCACTCAGCTTCTATCAAACTGTGCTGGAGGAATGTAGCATCACTTGAAGTTCTGGCCAATCATGAATGACTGTGAATTCATCACTTAAAGATTTAAGAGGTACATTTTGGTTCTGCAGATCAGAGACTTCCCTGTTTAATAAAAGAGTTAAATCCTGGCAGAAAGAACAGCCATGTAACAAAACAAAAAATAAAAAAAAATTTCCTCCTCAGAATTACATCAGAATAGGAGGTTACCTCTTTTTTCGATTTTTCTAATTCCTTTTGCTGTATTTTGACTTCCTCTTTCGCCTTTTTGACTTGTTCTTTCATCACACTGTAGCTTTCAAACATGCTGCCCTGGATATACAACAAAAAGATGTGACTCCTCTCACCCATATAAAACAGCACACAGGTTTTTACAGAATAATACATGGTTTCCTTCCAAATTACTAAAAACATTTGCATAAAATCAAGATATTAGTGGTAAATCTTTCCCTGTTATTTATTCTCAACTGAAGTAATAATTCTGCTTTTACAAGAACATAGTAATCTCCATAGAAATTCACTGTGGTATAAGATTCATGACTACAAAGGAAAACCATGGAGAAGAAATCCACTATACGTAAAGATCCTGTCTTTAAGCATGTGTTTAATAAAAATCAAAACAGTAAAAAAAATAGACCCTATCAGAATAAAAGTTAGTAAGTGAACACGTGCATAATTTCCAATAAGACATGATTGTTTCACAACCCTGAACCATTATAACAGAAGTTTGTGAAAATTAATTTGCTCTACCAGAAGCTTTTAATCTTGCAATAAGATAAATAATTTTTAAAATGCCTGTACAATGCAGTCTTTTAAGTATTATTTTTAACTTTGTAGCTTGCTATATCAGTTTAAAATTCTCTAATACAACATTAAGAAAAAAAATTCTCTGGTATTTTGCCTTTTATTGCAATGTTAGCACTTCAGACCTCCAGCACATGGGAGGTTAAAACATTTTCTATATTACAAAGTTAATTTAGCCTTGTCCTCCAAATGACATTTATATGTCTCCCTTTCTTTAGAAGATCCTGCTTGGTAACATTCCTCACTGTTATTATTTACCTCTTTTCCAGGGTAATAGTTTGAGGGGTCTATAACTGGAAATTCTTCTTCAGTCTGAGTTACGCGACATGTTGTTTCAACTTTATTTGACTTAAGACCACATTGTTGACTTTCTTCTTTTAGTTCTACTATCTTTTCCTTTGTTCCTAAACTTTTATCTTTTCTCAGCTCTTCATAGGTGAAACCCAAAGATGACATTAATTCTTTCAATTTGTTATTTTCTAAAATAAAGTGTGCATTTGCTTTCCGAAATTCATCAAGCTGTTCTGAAGTTTCCTTCTCAATTCTGTCTACTTCTCTTTTTAGTACACATTTTTCCTCCTGTAAATCAGAAATAGTCTTATAACAGCTGGTTTTGCACGCTTGAAGGTCTGAAACCAAGGTCCTGTAATTGTCTTGTTCACACTTTACTTCTGCCAAACATCCCAATAAAATTTCTTTTTCACTTTCTAAAAGAGATATTCTTTGTAAATTTGCCTCTCTCTCTTGTATTAATTCATTACATTTTGTTAAATAGTTCTCTTTGTCTTGTAATAATTCAGCTACTTTTTTAAAGCATCTGCTTCTTTCTTCTTTCAGGTCAGAAAGCAGCTGAAAATACCTCATTTTCCTTCCAATCAGGGATAAAACACTCCTGGGAAGATTATTTGATGCAATTGTCAATGAGTCTTTTTTAGGATTCTTATTTTTCTCTTTAACACATAAAAGGTTCTTAGAGAAGGTTTCAACAAAAAATGTTTCTGGGCTCATCATGTTTTCTTCTGGTAAGTTATTATAACATCCAGCAGCAACTTCTTTCTCATTAAATAAGTTTTGAAATGAAACAGTATTAGCTTCATCTGCCGCTAAAATGTATTGAAAATATGCATCCATCTCCTCTTCCAGTGCACACATCTGAGCACATCTCTCATTCTCCTGTTGTAATATACAGACTTTCTTTGAGTAATTTTCATTCTCTTGCATGAGTAGAAATATCCTCTGAGAACACACAGCCACCACTTTTTCTAGTACATATATTTTCATATTATGTTCATTACCAGCTTCCAGTGGTGACAGATGACAGAAACACTCATAAAAATTGCTCTGTGGCAGGAACAGTTTGCTTAAGCACGCAGTCCTCTCCTGCACAGAAGACAGTATGTTTAGCAGATACCTCTCTTCCTCTGACCAAAAAAATTTCTGAGAGTATACATATTGCATGTTTTCAACAGCTATTTTTTGACATGAGAAATTCTCATTTGTTTCACATAGTTTCAGGGTCTGGTCTTTCTTAACTTTCAGGCCAATATTTCTGGAAGGATTTGTTTGATGAGTTTGTTTCTGAGGTTGTTCTCCTTTCTCCTCCATTTTGATTATGTCTTCTCCATTATACACCCTATTCACATCAGGGATGCAGATTTCTGAGAGGCTTCTTTGTTTCTCCATTAGTTCAGGGGTCCCTTCAAAATGTTTCTTTAAGTCTTTAAAATCAACAGATAAATTTTGGACATCCTGAGGGCCACCTAGGCTGTCTTTGGCTTCCATTCCTTGCTTCCCAGGACTAATCAGTTCAGTTTTAAATAAAACTTTAGAACTTCCCTCAGCAACACAGGTCACCTGTTGTGGTTGGACTTTCTCGATTTCTTCTCCTTTAGCTCTCCCTCTGATGACTTTTTTGTGATATATTCCATCATCAATACCTCTATCCAGACATTTATTTTCACTTATGATTTGTGGCAGAATATTATTTTCACAATGTTTTTCCATGTTGTATTTTTCTAGATATGATGTGAAAATTTCAGTTACAGTGCAAGGTATCTTTCCATTAAGAAGTGCAGAAGCTTTGCCAGAAGATCCTCCTTTTGCAACAAGGCAGAGGCCATCAGAGCAAAGGTTGGTATTTGCCTCAGAGAAATCCAAATTCCTCAATTTCTTCACAGTGGTGACAGTTGATAATTGGTAGCTTTCAGGTTCTAGCATGGTAAGTTGGAGTTTCTTCCTCATAAATTCTTCAACCACAGAAACAGAAAACACCTTTGCTGGTAGATTTATAGCTTGTTCTTTCAAGAGAGAAAAGTTTTCTTCATCTTTGTTTTCCTTACTTTTCTCATCATTCTCAGAGTAAGGGGGAAGCAGTTTTGCTGCATAATAACTTGGGGTACATCTGAACAAAGTGAAACTATCTTCTAGAGTACCTGCCCTCTTTGTTCCAAGGGTGATCTGGTAATAGCAAAAGATATAAGCTAATATATCTAATATAAGCTAAGACATATCATTCTATGTTGCTAACAATAATTTATTTTTCACTTCATCTATAACATACTTTATTACAGACACATGAGAAAAGCATATTTCCATATAAAGAGTTTTCAAATTATTTAAAGATTTGCAATGAGAGTAATGATACAAATAAGGTACAACTAAGACAATAATCTTCTTAGTGCACACCTGTATTCATCTTGAATAACATCTTTAGTAGCTATGATTTAAAGCTAGTTTAATATTAATCTTTAAATACACCGACCCTTCATTTATCTCAAAGTTCACAGACTTGCTGTGCAGAAAGATAGTTAAAAATAGTGGTAACTTTTCTTCTTACCTGCTCAATCTCAGCTAGACCAGCAACTTTTGCAAAGGCACAGGAATTGTATTCCAAAACTGGTAGAAGCTCTGGTAGCTCCTCCATCTGCTCTAGCCCATCACAGCTACATCCTGGTGTTTCTGTTATGGTAAAGCACTCCCAGATATTTACATGAAAAACAACCCCAAAATTATCTAACAACTTTTGAACAGAAAAGTATTTTAGTGAAAGTATACTCAAAACTGCCTTCTGTACCAGAAGCATATCGCACCAATGACGCAGAGATAAGCATGACTTTAAATAAGAAAACAAGCTTTACGAGAAAACACAAATATTAAGCTCCAAAATATGTTATATTTGGAGTCTTCCCCAGTTCTAAAAGCATTTAAAATGGAAAATACATCTCATTATAGTGGGTAGATGAAAACTTACGGCTTAAATTTATGGGTTAGAATTATTCAGAGTGGGTCTGCTTTTGTATATACTGAAATTTGCTATAAAATTTCCAATAATTTACATTGGAAGAATTTACCTGATACAATTTTCCAAGCCCAGAGCTTTCACATTGTTTGATCTGAAAAGCAAATCTGAGTGCTACACAGCATTCCCAAACACTATACTTCAGCCAGGACATGGGAAGTATCCCCTAAGTCTTCATTTCTGTAGCTTCATGAAAGTTCTAGGATTTCTTGAGAAAGCTCATGTTCTAGTATCACATTGGCAAACAGTCATTGCTTCACCTTCCCAAGATACAGTTTTCAGATTAGGAGGTTTTTAGAAGGTCTTATACCCCCTAAATCATGCATACTCACATGAATGAAATCATCTTCGCTTTTATTGCACAGAAATGAAAGCAAAAAATCCAATTTATTTTCATACCAGACTCTTTAGCATGTAGCAGCACAACTGGAGTTTGAGTAGCTCTGCTTCTGAGTAAAACCAAGACTGCTCCCCATTTCAGATTTTGAACATCATCCTGTATTAGATCTCCATTCTTAATGGGAAAAGGAAGAGGAAAAGGAAAAAAAAAAACAGTTTATACAGGCACATAATTTTCCTTTGCTATTTTACATTCAAAAGACCCAATATTGCATTATAATTGCTATTATTTCATACCATTTTCTTATTCCAACACTTTCTATTAAATGTAGTGGTTCAAAACTTTGACTTAATGTTTCCTTCCTACACTACAAAGTGTTAAGGAAGAAAATCTGAGTAATAAGCAGGTAATATGTCAGATGACAGATAGAACACTATCAAAACAGAGTTAATTATATGCTCATGAACAAAGAGAAAATAAAGTCCAATCAAGTAGGGAATGAGACTAATGGTTCAGTACCTAGCTACGAAGATAACTGTTCCTAGGTTGGAAGAACTCAAAGTAGAATAATCATTCCAAATAAAATATTATTTTCCATGATAATTTAATTGTAAATTTCATATTCTGTTCTTGACATTTATCTTGACTCCCTGATTGAATTTGGAAATTGTGACAATTTCTGGTGCAAGGCAGATACCGTTATAGTTTGATACACAGCAGGTCACATTTCACACGCACCATGCTAATTTTTAGTGAATAGAAGACTAAGGTTTGATTTTCTCAACAAAACACATAATCGAGGTGGTAGACAAAACAGCTACAGTGCAGAAAACAAGTCAACACAGTCACTTTTGTCTTCCTGCACTGCTCTGCTTGAATGCCAGTAGAAATCAAACTTGGTCTCTTTGGGCTGAGCTGAAGCTTTAAAATTACAGGTGGGAAAGTAAATCAGTCCATAGTGAATCAGAAAAATTCACTTGATTTTCCACAGGAATACCAGCGAGAATAATTTTGATTTCAGCCCGTGTCAGCTACCACATTATAGTGCTGTTTTATAAGATCTTGATCGGGAGCCATGACTTAAGTGGAAACCACAACACTTCCAAGATTTTTTCCTTCATTTTCTCAGTAATATTAAAGCTAATATTAATTTCTTGAAACACACTCATTCCTTTCCTGCAAGTTTGCCTTTATTTCTTCCCAGATATCTTTTCTTTATTGGTATGTGCATTCCATCAAAAGAAAGTTACAGAAAATTATGTAAAAATACAATGCCTGGATGCCAGAAACATCATGCTGAGAAATCAATACCTCAGCTGTCATGTGAAAACTGTAGAGAGGTGCACTGTTTGGTGTTTCATACTTTTTCTTCACCAACACCTTCAAGAGACCCCTAACATGCACATCTAGAAACTGTCTGATAAAGCAGGAGACAGCCACATGGAACAGCTGCTTTTTCATTCATTTTTGATTCAGGAATAGGCTGCAATCGGAATATTGCAGACAGGATCCTGATATCAAGTTTGGAAATTCAAATTTCTCACAAGATTTATGTGACTGCATCCCTCTGTGGGATGCAGTTCATCTCGGCAATACCAGAAACAAACACTGAATTGGATCTGATATTATTGCATGAAGATGCAATAGTGACTAAGGCTAGTTTTCAAGAATAACTGATGTGCTTGGCATTTGAATGACACAGTATTTACCAAGGAATCTCATACCATGTGTATTTCACAGGAGTTTGATAAGCCTGTCTTCACAAACTAGTTTTTTCCTGGCTGTGAAATAGGCAAATGATCCCATTCATTCTTTCACCAAAAAATTATATACAAGCAGCTTTCCGGAAAAGTAACAGCATGAAGATCTTTCTTGTATTGCACACAATTTCTCACTTTTATAGCTGTGAAGGAGTATAAATAAGCTCAAATAGGATTTTTCTTGTAACTATTTGGGCTTGAATACTGCAAGATCAAGGTAATGAGATTAGGAAACTATTTTAACAGGTGCTAGTAAAACACAAGGTAAGGGGAAAAAGCACTCTTCAGTTTTATAGTACAACACCAGATGTCTCCCTCCTCCTTTTATCATAGTGGGGAAAAATTTTCAATAACCATCTCAAGCCATTTTCTACTAAAAAAAAAAAAATCCAAGAGAATTATTACAGTAGCAGTACCAATAGAGGAGGAAAAGACAACCAGAAATGCAAAAGGCACAAGATTTGATGCTGCTGGTGTTACACGCAGCACTTAAGGAATGCAACCTACTGTGCAGCAGACCAACGTAAACTGGTTTAACACAAATCATGGCCTGTGCATTTATACCAAAGACTGGGTAATTGAGACTCGGTAACCTTCTATGACAACACAGCTGTAAATTAACACCTAGAAAAGAAATGGTTAGAAAACTTTGTGTAGAGGGAATAAGTAACCTTTTATTAGGGTACAGCATTGAAAGAACGAGATTTGGTCCTGTCTCTTGAAGACTTTTTGGATTAGTCTCAAGCAATTAGTCAGTTGATACATCTTGCTTTCACACCTTCAGATAACTCAACATTTACTTTCTCCTTTTCTCAGTTTTCTTAAACCAATAGCAATTCTTCACTACTTCTTCCCTGGCTCTGAAAGCCCTCATTTCTCCTGATTTTAGCTGGGCAGTTCCTTCATAGTGCACTTGGTTGTTGTACTTCTTTACAACTGGATGTGAGTCCCTCTAGAAATATCTTAAAACATTTTCAAACCTTATTCTTCATCCCCAAGAAAACGTGAACTTACTAAAGTAACTGTAGTAATGGTTCAGGCTAAGTATAAAAATAAGCAACAGCAGCCAGTCCTTCTGCCACCTTGGAGCAGCTATGGAGATATTCAGTGAGACACAGCTTCCAAGCTCTCCACAAAGTCACCCATATGCTGCCAGTTACTGCAGGATGATCTTACCACTCTTTCTCTCTCACACAAAGACAACCTCCTGGAGCTCACTTCTTTGAGACTGTAGAGCTTCTAATGGTACAAAATCACCGTGTCTGCAAAGATGCATTCAACTACCAGGTTAAAAACTTTGACTTTATTTCTTCTAGCTTTTACGGACAAAAGATTCTCTCTGCCTTCTCCCAGTTCTGTAAGTACTCACAGTCTGATTGTCCCTCTATACTAAAGGGGTTTTGTTCATGCCCGTTACCTCTCGTTAACTGCAGTTAAAATCAGGAGAGCTCTTGGGACATCAGGTCACAATCTGAATGGAGAGGCTGAGTGTGAGGCTTAACTGATTTCACTTTATTTAACAAATCCTCAGAATAAAAATACCCTCCACCTCAGTGCATAAAGAATAAAACTTTGTTTGAGTCCTCTCTGTGAAAAGAATTGTTCTTTGTCAGCAAAATAAATTGGCAGAAGCTGAATGCCATATTACAGCATATACAGAGCTTTCCCATGCAATGCTGGAGTGAAGTGCTCGAAGCAAACAAGTCCTATTCAGTGTATTCAGGGCATATCACAGTGCTATGGAGCTGCAAACCGCTGAATATCTCAACTCACTCCCAGTCATGAATACTGTATCCATCTTCCCTTGTTTACCATTATCCAGAAAATCTCATAGACAAGATTTATTGTCAGCTGTGCTTTTTTCTTCAGCATTTGGGCATGAATAACATGTGAAAACTCACCCAACCATATGTGTACTTCTCCACTGAATGGTGTCCATGAGACAGAGACTCAGAAGTTCTTCTGGGCTCTACTTCTAGTGCCAACTGAGACTTTTTGCCTTGGGCACATCACTTAAAAACTAAGGAAACAAGATTTGTGAAGTGCCTTCAATGTGCACCTAATAAAAGCACTGTTGCAATGAAGCTCCAAGTACTGATTCCAGTGGGTATGAATCAGACACTGTGAAGTACAGATGCGTCAACAGAAATAAAGGAAAAAAAATGCAGGAAGGAAAAAGCCTCACACTTGCATCTCAACTGCACATCTAACGACAAGTGTAATTGAGGGTGACATAAAGATAAAAGCTAATTATATTTTGCCTTATTTTTACTTACCAGGTCAACGCTGCTGTCTCCATTCTCCAGCCTTGTGTATTGTGAGTCTTTTTCTTTCTTCTTTTTCAGCTTCACCCTACCTTGATCTTTTAAAGCCCTATTTTCCTCCAAAAGCTTTTCCATTTTTTCCTGTAGTCTGATTTCAGATAATTTCAGAGTATAAACATGATGGTAAGATTCTTCCAATTTACTTCTGAGAAAGTCCTCAGTGTCCTGAGAGCACTGGAGTTCAATCAGCAGGTCTGCCTGTTCTCTTCTGTTGTCCTCCTCTTTTTCACTTAAGAACTTCAGATTCTGCTGAAATGCCTCAAGGTGGCTTTTCATGTCATGCTCCACATATTCAATGCAAGTTTTCAGTTCCATTACTTCTACATCAGAGTGTTTATAGCCCTGAGTTCCACTGCATGCTGATTCCAACTTCTGCAGGAGATACTGCACCATTCCCTCCTCTAATTCGGATGTCAAAAGAGCAATATGGGCACTAAGATCTAGGACATGTTTTTCCAGCCTAGATACCTCACCCTGAAGGTAACATTCTCGTTTTCTCAGCACTGCTGTCTGATGTCTCTGCCTTTGTTTGTAGTGTTCAAAATACTCTGATTGACTTTTTATTTCATCTTCTTTTGTCTTCAGCTGCTCCTGAAGCCAGCGTAATTTTTCCTTTTGCTTCTTCTCTAACTTCTGTTGGTTTTCAACCTATAATTTCAGTGAGTTTTATGGTTAACATCTTAATACTAAATATCTTCTTTCCTTATAATTTCTTCTTAATTTTGAAATAATTCATCCCTTGTTTTCTGAAAACTCAGGAATGACATTAGTAGAAATTTTTTAAAGCCAGTGAAATCCTGCATTTAGAGCAAAACTGACCTACTCTTTTGTCATTTCAGCCATCACTGAAACATCTCAATAGGAAACAAATAAAACATCTACTCCCACATCTACTACTACATAAAATGTAGGAAAGTTTTTAAACACTTTCTTTTGCATATTCTACGGTACATATTACATCAAATAAAACACTTGAACTGGAATTCATACAACCAGCTTTGAAATAGAGAGTAACAAATCCTTAACACTGACAGCAGTGTAGCACTGAGAAGTTGCAGGCAGGGAAGCTATGGTTCTATTATAGAAAACAGTACACGTGCTTTCTAGAGACCAGGCTTTTGCCCTTTGCCCTTCACCATACCTGTCATCTGTCAGTTCCTTTTATGAACCTGAGAAAAAAGGAGAAAGGAACAGATGTCTTTGGAATCAATTTGAGAAAGATTTCAGTATTTTCATTTGCACCAAAGTGTGTTTGAACACAGAGATGTACAGAGGTGAAAGATGTCGATGAAAAATAGAGAAGGCTTTCATGATTCCCATGCTGCCCTTGTTTTGAGCCAAGTAAGAGCCACCAGTATCATAGGGCCACTGTGGCAACTCTGAAGCAAGACCGAAGGCACAGAGACATTACTGTATTTCTTCAAGGACTTCTTTAGATCAGTCTTTTTGATCTTTGGTATCTTCCTGTCTGTGGGGTTCACTGACAAGGGCAAGACAGGAGGAACATTAGGCTGAAATGTTATGGAAAGTCAGGTAGGTGTGGGATAATACTTTGGTCAACTGTTGATGGGAATGTATGTATGTCTAAGCTTCCTGAGTCTTGAAAAGTACATTTCTTTTTAATTGAAAAAGGGAAGACTACTGTTCATTCTTATGAGTACTGCCACATGGTACTAGTGTCCTGTTGGAGTATTCAACTTTGACATAAAATGTTGAGAAATTGAAAGTGTATCTTATGATAAACAGAATAAAAGACATTGTTTCATTGTAGACTGTCCCTGAAAAACTTCCATTCCTTCTGCATTTTCCAATGAGCTGTACAAACTAGGTAAAAATGCCTGTTTTATGTGTTATCAGCCAACAGCTGACCTTCCTGATACAAAACATTTATGTGAAGAATACTAGAACTCAGGAGAACTGAAGGCTTTCCACTGCAGAGCTGACAATTTCAGAACAGACAGGGGGAAGGGAGAGTTGCAAGGGCATGCAATCAGCAGTGGGATATTCATGGCAATGAGGAGGCAGGTCATCTTGTCCCAGTGAGGGCTCGCACTGCCAGGGCTCTGCAGAGTGTTGACCCACATGAAAATGCATCACAGGAAATAAGGTGAGACCCAAACCAATTCGGGAAAGCTGGAAAAGGACACAAGGCTAAGCAGGAAGCGTAAAGTGAATGTAACAGCAGATGGGTCCAGCTTGAAAATGCACAAAAAATTCAAGAGACAGCTGCATTTCATACAGAAAACAGGCTGTGTTAGCTGTGTTATACTGTTGTATTGCATACGGTCGGGAATAAAAAATGCTTTATTATGGGGCTAGAAAGATAAAGTCTGACCTAGAGAGGAGTACGCTGAGTAGGTTCTGGGGAGAAAGAGGAAATGGGACCATATATCTCAAAGATCAAGGGCCTGGATGAGAGGAACTGTGGTAGTGCTGTCAAAACCATTAGAGAAATAGAAAGTAGAGCAAAAAAGACCAAAAAATTCTTCTGATTCCTCTGTTTGTAGGAAAAGAGAAAGGCTGAGATAATTTACTGCTTAAAACCAGAGAGGTCACTGGAGATGAGCCTGACATAAATTATTGTTTATATTATTATTTATTATTAAATTATTAGTTATAAATTATTTATTATTATTAGGCCAAGTGCAAGGTCCTGCACATGAGTCAGGGCAACCCCAAGCACAAATACAGGCTGGGCAAAGAATGGATTGAGAGCAGCCCTGTGGAGAAGGTCTTGGGTGTGTTGGTTGATGAGAAGCTCAACATGACCTGGCAATGTGTGCCCACATCCCAGAAAGCCAACTGTATCCTGGGCTGCATCAAGAGAAGCGTGGCCAGCAGCTCAAGGGAAGTTATTCTCCCCATCTATTCTGCTCTCGTGAGACCCCACCTGGAGAACTGTGTTCAGATCTGAGGCCCCCAGCCTAAGAAAAACATGGACCTGCTGGCACAAGCCCAGAGGAGGGCTACAAAGATAATAAGAGGGCTGGAGCACCTCTGTTGTGAAGACAGGCTGAGAGAGTTGGGTTTGTTCAGCCTGGAGAAAAGGCTCTGGGAAAACCTTATAGTGGCCTGGGAAAGCCGGGGAGGGACATTTTACAAGGGTATCACTATAGGACAAGGGGTAATGGCTTTAAAAAGAAAGAGGGTAGATTTAGATTAGATATAAGGAAGAAATTCTTCACTGTGAGGGTGGTGAGACACTGACACAGTTGCCCAGAGAAGCTGTGGCTGCCCCCTCCCTGGCAATGTCCAAGGCCAGGTTGGACGGGGCTTTGAGCAACCTGGGCTAGTGGAAGGTGTCCCTGCCCATGGCAGGGGGTTGGAACTAGGTGATCTTTAGGGTCCCTTCCAACCCAAACCATTCTATGGTTATCAGAAAGAAAAGCTAAACTAGGTCATTTGAAACAATATCCTCCTCACCAGGTTCATCAGGTCCTCACGAATGTCTTGCAATTTCCCTTTGACACGCACATTTGCATTTTCAACCTGGTGCAACTTCACATTTAGTTGATCAATCATCACAAGAAGTGTTTTATGTGACAGCTCCAGCTCTTTCATCCTGTGACAGTGAGAATGAAGATCTTTGCTAAGTAAATATTGCATAATAAAGTAATACAGTTCCAGATAAATAAGCAGTCATCAGTCAATGCCTTAATTTTTCCATTTTTTCCCTAACAATAAAATAATAACAAATTGTTGATTACTAATAATACATACTTAATTCTTAACAAGTCTGTTGGGGTTTGCACATTACATTTGAGACTCTCAAAATTGTTAGACAACATCTAACAATTTTCTCTCTGCTGGCTTAATACAAAATCATAAGCAAACTCATTTACAAGATTAATGTTCACTGAAGCTTGGCATGCTATATGAAGTAACAACTTACCACAAAGACAACCACAACATTTTTGTCTCTACATGTCTCTGATCACAGGATTTTGCTAGGTTCATGGTTAGCAAATTCAAATTTTATGATGACGGTAAATACTTCCCAATAAAATTAAGATTAAAGGTAACCTATGAGTTATTGTGTTTTACTGAACAAAGGGAAAACATCTTACTTGTAACACACCTCAGTTGGTACTGAAACCTACAATGCATAACTGCATTGACTTCATCCACAAAGCTGGATTTTGACAAAATACAGGTTTTCTTTGCCTGTTGCCATTAAAATGGTAGTGTAAGATGATGTGGTGTGATGTTGTGGGGTTCCTCTACACAGGAGGAATACCTAAGATAATCTTACAAGAGTAAGCTTCATGTTTTCCTTAAAGTTTTCCTTCCATTTTCAGTCTACACATCAAAATTTTCTCAATTCTTTAAACAGTTGTGAATTCCAAACATCCTTTCCTTGTTAAAGATTTTTTTTTCCCTGTCTCTCATCTCCTGTGGCAGTTACTTTTCTCATCTCAGACATGCACACATTACCCTCTTTGCCCCTCAGGACTGTGCTGTATTGTATCTTCTTCCTTGAATTTCTTCATTCAACCTTCAACAGTCTTCCATTCAGCTTTCCTGCTCATTTCTATATTCTAGCCTTGTCTTAATGCCCTTACCTGCCAAAATTTCCTCCTGCCTCTATCCCAGTGTGTCAACGATAACTTCATTCAAAAATCTCACATAAAAACGTATTTCTGAAGTAACAGGATTAAAATGGAAAACACATAATTAAATAAATACCTATTAATGTACTGACAAGGTCCTCCCCACTGCAGACACTGCATAATCTAACACTGGTATCAGAGGAAACTTGAGCCACATCACCCCAAAATTCCACCCTGGCTAGTTACAACTACTGACTCTGCTTCTCTATTTTTTCCAATAGTTCTTCCTCCCACATCATTCCTCATCTCTGTCTGTGCTTCAGCCACAAGAACTTCAGGCACGGATTTCTTTTCTTCTGACTGGCTACCCAAGATCCTTGAAAATGTGCTTCCTATATCCCAGGCAATTTTCAGCTAGTTATTTGCACTGTTCTCTCATACTTACTTTGTTTCGGTTTTAAAAAAAGTTTTTCCCATCTTCCCATGTCTGAAATCTTTGTTAAAATAGGCCTATTCCTATGAAAGCTTCCATTCCAAAAAAGATTTGTTATTGTTTTGATAAAAAGCCCATTATTAAAACATTTCTGGCCAAATACTTTGACAAATCAAAACAATTAATAAATTATACAAGTAATTATTTTTAATATCATTGATATTTTCTATTCTTTTAAACTATTTGCTTTGTTTAGAACAGTGCAGTTGCTATCAAAACCTTGATCTTATTCTATTCAACTACATAATTAATGCCTAATGGCACCTACTGTAATGATTATCACTAACTTACTAAACTAGATGAAGCTTTTTGAAACAAGGAATTTTTTTGCAACACAAAATTCCAAACTAACTTAAAAGGAAAGGGATACATTTTGCAAGCAGAATTTACACCTTATGAATATTTAAGAATGAAACATCCTGAGAAAGTTGTCTGGTTATTTGCAACAAGATTTGAGATCATGCTGTAAATCTGATTTAAATAATAAACCCAAGAAATTGAATACTGCATTTCTATTCTGACAGTTACATAAAACACTTATACATGCATCTTATCAGGCACCCTAAAACCACATAAAGTCTTTCTTTTTGAAAGTTTTACACATATCATTTGACAGACAGTACATGGGGCAAAGGAAAGAGCATATTTGTCACATCACATTAATTTTGAATGCAAAACCCCCTTTTATTTACCTATTTTTTAGGACAGAATCCGACTCCAAGTAGTCCTCTAAAACACCTTTCAGTTTGTGCTCCAACTTTTCCAGCTTTTCTATTCTGAGTTTCAAATTCTCTTCTCCAGAACCATTTACTTGTTCATCAGATATTCTTGCATCTTCTAATTCCTGGAAAACCCAGGAAGTATCAGTTTTAACATCGAAATTCAGGACATCAAATCCTTCATTACTGGGCATTTTAATACAGTAACAAAATTCTTGTTCTCTCCCAGATGAAGGATCCATGATGAAAAAAACCCAGATTATTAGGTTCTCAATGTACTGCAGTCTAAAGAGTTTAAGCCTCTGGTGATCAAATGAACAGTCCTCGATTCTGAACACATTTATTATGTATGAGAGAGTCTCATTTCATTAGCCCCAAGGTAATTCAGCATGTATGAAAGGAGTTGCAGTTCACAACATGAGATCCCTATAAAAGATTCAATTAGACTAATTTATGAAGGAATTAGGCATCAAAGTTTTGAAAAGAAGATAATTTTCTACTAGAGGAGTTCATAAAATTGAGCACATTTATCACAAAAAAACCCTTACTTATTTTAGATAAATGTATGATATTTTTATTTCGAGACAGATTTTAAAAGAATATTTCCTACTTAAAAGGCAATCTTTGACTATTTCAGAGAAACATTCAGTATATTTAACTGGTATTTTGGAATTCTGCATTCAATATTTTACTTCAAAGTCTGCTTCACCTCCGACAGGATATGAAATAATGCCTAAAAGGAATTTTTAAACCTGGGCTTGGGGAGCCAAGCTAAGTTTGGTTCTTTTCCTTTGCATCTTTTAGCAAGAGCTCTAAAAGTTCTTCAGCCTGCAGTCCACCTTCATTTACAGAAACTCTTTAGCAGGTATAGTCCTATAACTGGCATTTGTGAAATGCCTTTGGTGTTGTTACATTTGTATTGATTTGGAGTTGGATCTGTAATTGAAATTAAACCAGAGTCTGCACCTATTCTCCAGGAAATAATGCAGTTACATGGGTGGGGGGTTTTGTGGGTTGTTTTGGTTTTTTTTTTTTTCATAAACAAATGCTGAATCTACGGGGCAAAAAAAAGAACAAGAGTAGCATTTATTTTTGCCACTGAAGTCTAGAAAGTAGCACAAAATCAGTGCAAAAAACCCCCAAGCAAACAGTACTCTTATTGTCCCATATTTTGATATGTGGTATTCACATATATGGTGAATTACATAAAATTTTCTCATTTTGGCCCATTGTATCACTCACTGGCTTTATGTCAGCTATGGAAGGATCTAGAGCTGAAAAGATTCAGACACTCTTTGGTCCTTTGAGAAGCCATGATACTTAAAAGCTACAAGTGTGGAAAGCGAAGTATAAATCCACATGTACAACAAAGTTCAAACCACTTTTTGATCGTCTCTAGACTTACCAAGCCCAGTTCCTTCTGAGAGACCATTCATTCCTGAGACCTGTAAACATAATCATGTCTCTCCCCTGGCCTGTATGGTTTCCCAAATGGGACAGTATCTTTGATTTTGAGCTCCTTAAGACACTAATATATCATCTGTATTTATTATTTGTAAAGTGAATAGACATCCTGCTCCCTGACAATGGGCATCCCTGAACACCATTGCAAAAGGAATATATAATAATAACGGACATTGTTACTCTGCTTATTAACAATTTACAGTCGAAGCCAAATTAATGTCACTTTTAACTGTGCCCCAGCCTAATATCCAAGTCATAAGCTGTAAAAAGAAAAATTCTTAGTGGTACATTTTGCAGAAAGTAGCCAACAAATAAAAGCAGTGAGGATGGACCAGGCAGAAAGTTAAGTGACACTTAAAATTATTACACTGATTTCTATCACATATTTCTATAAAGAACATGCACTAAGTGTACTTTTATTCACTCTTATAATGAAAGTTAATACAATTTCTAAAGTTGATCTCAAACCTCCCGATTCATTAGGCTCTACACTTCTGATGCTTCTTCCTGAAAACTAACGAGCACTTCAGCTTAAAATCAAGAAAGCTTTTATGACTAATATCTGAAATGAGAAATTTATTATTTCCTATTTCACTTATACATCTGGGACAGATCATTTAAAAGATGTGTCACAAAATGTGAAAATGGGGCCCAGCACCTTGTATGGACTGAATCTAGTCAGTTAACACACTGTACCTCTTCCCAGCTCTATAATAAATAGCAATATGTAATAGATAGTAAGACTGGAATGATATACTCAGTTTTCTAAACTACAAATCCTGCTATGTCAGCACAGAACAAAAACATCATGTCATGGAAAACGTCACCCAAATCAGCCATTTTCTTTGAGAAAACTGTCACATGTGTATTACAATGTAAATAAAAACATTAAAAAATGAAACCTCTCATACCTCTTCCACTTTGTAACCAGGCCATCTCCCGTCTCTGCAGTGGGCTTACCGTTGCAGCCATGTGCTCTGACCATCCCATGTTTGTGCTTATAGTTTCCAGAAGCAGTGATGAGCAAAACTAAGTCTATGAGGATAAAGTGTGTTTCTTTGCCAAGTGAATCACACTTTTCAATTTCTGTTCCTTTATCAGCACCTAGTTTGGTTATCTCAAGATCTGTTTATCTCCCAGTGTCCTTCTCTTCTGAGTAATGCCAAAACTCTTCCTTTTGCAGCGAAGACCCCATTTTCCCATATTCTGTCAAGACTCCACTAAAAGCTTTAACTAAAACATGAAAAAACTCTTTTTGAAAACACATTCCCTAAATGCTTGTTCCTTCTCAACACCTTGTAACATTCTTTCGGGGATTGAGTTTTCAAACTTCTTCAGGATCCCTGTTTCCAATTTAAATTGTGCTTTGTACCAGGAAACAGGGTTATTTAGATCCTCACACAAGCCATAGCTTGCTGCATCTCACTGAATTAATCTTGTGGAGTGTCTCAGCTCCTTCAGCAAGTAAATGATCTTGTCTGGTGATTCTTTGTGAAGAGTACATCTTTGGTCTTACTTCAGAGCCTAAAAATTATCTGAAAAACCTGGCTTCTTTTGTGGCTGATTCCTGCACCTTCAACGGTGAGATATCCAGTTGCTATGACAAATCTTTTCCTCAGCTTTCTTTGTGCTAACCTGATTGTTCTTTGCCTTATGTTTTTTTTTCAATCATAACTTCCACTTTATCTGATGCATTATTGTAACCATCTTACTCCACTCTATGTTCATGTCAGAGTTCAGTGTGTCCATGGGAGCAGACTTGTTTCTCTGTAGCCTTCTATGTAGCCCTTTTAACATAAAGATGATTTGCCAGATACGAGGGAGGAGAAAGTTCTCTTGTGCTCTTAATATTTTCAGATTACCTCAACATTCCAGGAAGAATTAAAATTATCCATTTCTTCATATTGCCTTTCCAGCTCTGAAACAATAATTTCCTCTTTGAAATAAAAGCCTAACCTTTTTGATTTTTCTAACTATTCTCCATCTTAAACAACTCTTTTCAACTATTATTTTTTCAATCTGTGCTTCATACAAATATTTTTCTTGCGGTTCAGGTGATAGTGTCCTTTAACGTTTATCTATCTCTGCAGCTTGAGGTTGGGCCATTTTTGCTTCCTGGTAGTGTCAACATTTTTATTTCACCTGGGAGGATGACATGATTTCCAAATATTTATTTCCAACTATTTATCTGCTTACCATGTTTGTCCACACACCCTTTTCTTCAAGCCCCTCTTTCTTCTTGAAGAGATAACTGAGCACAGCGCATTATGTGTTCCTTTTCCTGACCTCTCAGGCCACCTTGGGATGTTCCATTCTCCCAGAGCTATCTTTACAAGTTATTGCCTTAATTTTCAAGAGACGTTCAAAAAAATAGTTCCTCCCACGCAGTTCTTACCCACTTCAAAGTATTCCTAGTTCAATCTACCATCTTCCCTTTTTCCAAAATCTATCTCTTCTCCATCTGTGGATTTCCATCTTCTGAATTTAATATGAATTTTACCACTGCAGGGTTGTAAATCTCTATTTGTTTCCAACTTTGAACAGTTTTGTTGTTTGTTTTTTTTCCTGTCAGCTATTTACTATAGAGAACTTACTGTCAAACACTTAGCTTTTTTAGATAGATATTAAAAAGGAGATTCTGTGTTTCCTGGGTGAAATGCAAACCACGTTTGTTGAAAGCATGCAGTATGGAGACAAAGATCCCAGTACTGTAAGAAAACGATTTGGTAGATAACAGTTCACAAAGCAACCAGTAATTGCACTTGTATTTTTTCCAGTGTTTGATTGGTGTGAGAGTGTAAATTCTGTTTAGATTTTTTTCAGTGTTTATGATGTGCTGGTCCTCATTTGATTATCAAATCATTCCAGCTTGAAGTTATATCTCTAAAAAAACCTCTAATTTTAAATTTAAATATTTTGCAGCTTCAAGTATTATGCAAACTGTTTTATGAAAAAAAATGCACCAATTTAAAGCTGCTCAATAAATATTTTCTGTATTTTTTGCAAGTGGATTCAGCTGTTCATTCCATAGGTTCTTTTAATAACCTGTATACAAAATAAAAACCAAAACCAGAAAACAAAACCAACAACAACAAAAAAGAAAAAAGTACGCTGAGCTTTAGATCGATAACATTAATTTAGAAATAAGTGTTGGCATCCAGGCCCTAAATTCACAGAAACCAAAATCTCTTTCTGAAATATTTATATTAGCTTCAAAATAACAAGAACCAAAACTACTATCAGTAAATCCCTGGTTTGTCTCAAAATAATGAACAATGTTCAAGAGTCCAACTATAGCTAAGTGTCTTAAAATAGGCTTTGTTGTGTTAATTAATCAGAGATAGATTATTAATTAATAAATCGAGACAGATTCACCTCTGACAAAATGAATTAAAGGAAATTACATTCCACACTAACACCACAATCTGATGTGCACTCCTAGAAATGTGAGAGTTGAGTATCTATGTGGCCACACAGCCATTATCCCTGTGTTATCCCCTCAAAATACCTGTCACCAGCCTTGAATTTAACTACTTAAATAGTTACTGTTAACAGGAGGAATATTAGGTTATATCAGCACAATGTGTTTTCTGGAGACTAATTATACCTGCAATATTTTCTTCTTTTTTCTTTTTTTTTTTTTCTTCCCCAAGGGGACACATAATACTATCAGCACAGACACCTATAGATCAGACCTGAACATTTTCATAAGGAAAATGCTGTAAAAATCTTGCTCAACTTCAACTAATTTTCAACATCCATCTAGCAACAAAAAGTAAGCTACTGCACTTGGCACAGATCAATAATACCCTTGGAATATATTCCATCCAACTGTATCTACCATCATTTTATTGCAAAATATAAAACATATACAGCAATGCCACTAATGAAAGACTGGAGCCAGTTCCCAAGAGCATGAACAGAAAGATGATAACCCCCAAAAGAGTCCATGACAATACAGGTCTGATCTCTCAAAAATACTTGTGATTTGGGCAGAAAAAAATACTGTTTCAAGGTTAATGTAAGGTAAATATCATAGCTTTTTTGGGTAACTATTGTCATCATTCTGCTTCATCATACAGTACTTGATAAGAGTTCAAAGGGTTGATTAACCTCATCTCCTACTATAAGGAGATGCCATGAACATATTTCACAACAGATTTCAAAAAAACAAAACACCTGGAAAAATAGTAATCATAAAAACACATGTATTTTCAGTTAAAAAAACCCCAAACAAACAAACAAACAAAAAAAAACCAACAAAACAACAGCCACAACAAAACCTCTGTGTAATTATTAAATAGTTTAAAACCATATCTTAATCCTCAAACAGCTAGCTTGTTGAGTTACCATCCTTACTGAAAGGTAGTGTACAAGTTGTGTTGCTCCAGGGAAGAGGGCTAGGACTGATTTTCTATATTGTATTTCCCTCTTGTTGTGTGTAAGGTGAGCACTGCCACTACAGCTCCTGCTGTACCTGAACAAATTCATTTTGTCCTTTCATTGAGCTGAAAGTATCGGGACTCTGTGGAAAGGGTAGTGGGAACGATGGTAGTGTCTCAAGGGAGAGACATGGAGGTTTCTTGTCTTTGCCCTTTCCATGTTGCATGGGCACATGGAGGGTCAGTCACATTGCAACCTTCACACTGCCTCACAAAAGGGAAATTAGGTAATGATTTCCTAAGTTAGTTCATGGCTTCAAGGATCCTGAGGAAGTACAATGAACCCCTTTTTTTGTATGGGTGGTGTTGCTTACAGGACTTTTTAGAAAACAAAACTGACAACAAATATTTGCCACCTCTCCATCCAGCATGACAGAAAGTAGGATCTTACAGCAATACCTGAACTTTTAGACAAAATGTACCTGCTCTGCAGAATTGAAAAGCACCCACTGCAGTAGAGCAGTCAGTATCTTAGAATGCAAAATAATTTCTCGTTGAAAACCCAGTGACTTTCTACAGAAGTCTAGGAATGTAACTGAAGGCATCCAAGTAAAATTTTATAGGAGACACTTCCTCTCTGTGCAAGCAAAACCACTGTACCCTCCCCCATGGTTTCAGAGTCTTACAAAGACAAATAAGAGTTAAAAATTGAGTTCAAAGAAATATAAAGAGTACCAACCGCACGTCTTGGCTCAGTTGTGTCATCAAGGCCACAGAATGAATGCTAGTGAAAAAAACAAAAAAAGGAACAAAAACTATAACATAAGATCAAAAGAAAATGAGGAAAAAAGAAAAGAAAAAATATGTAAGATATGTAATAAGAAAATCTGGTTACATTATTTTACAGCAGTTAGTCTTACATCAGTATTAACTGAGTTGATCTGAAAGAGAGATACAGTACACCAATATTACTCTAAAAAGGGGTAACAGGATACAAAATTCAGTATTTGAGGGCAGCTTTACAAATGGTAACATTTGTGGATTATGTAAACTCAGAAATATTAAGCTTGGCTTTGCAACTCATTTAAGCAAGTACACACCTGAAAGCTCTCCTGAACCAAGACTTAACAGTCCAAGGACACAAACTAAATCTAACTCAAAATAATAGAGAATCAGTTATGAGAAAAGCATGATGCATTTAAACAGCACTTGTTCCTCATGTATCATAGAATAAAACTGAGATTTTACATTATTCTTTTGTATAGCCTTTAGAAGCAGGACAGTTTGCTGAAGAATCTATAGGGAAAAAATACTGTCATCCTTATGTTCTGATTTGACAGAATTTTACATAAAACTTAGAATTGGAATTCATTCCTAAAGGAAAATATAAAGACATACTCATGACACAGTAACTATAAATGGTGCATTGCCCTTAGCTACAACCAGCAATGAGCCTCAGCTACAAATACTGGCATTCCTTCAAAAGCGTAAGACCTCTCCACAATAAATTATTGTGCTCCATATCAGCAGACTGGTTTGGACCCACTGATATATTAAACCGTCAGAACAATGAAGTGGAAGTATAATATTAATTGATTCTCTGACAACACAATCTTCCTTTGGGTATTCAAATTTAGAATGGGATTTAATCCCAAAGAAAAAAATATCCAAATGTAACACACATAGAAGGAAGCCCTCCACCCATCCAGGAGTTGAAGGTTAATAGAAAATGATGATGTTTTCTTGAGGTCTCCAGGTAATGTAACATTAAGGCAAAGAGAGCATTATTCATTTTAACTTATTACCAGCGTTCTGATAAGCTTGTGATTAAGCCCTTTGAGGGGTGGCTACTGCCTGTGTTTCTCTGATAGTGGAAATGGGGACCACTGCCTTCCCAATGGATGCAGACAGACTAGCCCCAGCCAGGAAGTAGTGGGGGTGATGCAAAGTGACTATTAGCAACAGCTGGAGACAGCCCAGCTTCTCACAGCTCTTCTTCTGCCTCTTCCACAAACCCAGCTGGATATCACAGTTCAAAAAGTGCAGGATGAGGTACCTCAGAGGGCAGACAACTACTGTGGGAGCAGAAGGGGCCAAGGAAGCGGCTGAGGGAATTGTAGTAGCTGCTAGAAGTGCAGTACCCCTAGAGGGTGACACGGGGAGGACAGCTACATCCTGAGAGCAGATGAAGGGACAGTGAGATTAGTGAAGGGTGAGGATGAAACTTTCCCACATCCTACAAGCTGCCCCCAAAGCCTCTCTCAGTTCTGCAAACCCTACTAACATCTTCCAGCTTCCATTCAGAGTCCTCCAAAAGCTTTCCTTTTGTTCCTCTGATCCCAGAAGAAAAAAAAAAAACAAAACCAATGACTGAAAGCTCCACCGAAAACTTCTCTATTCAGCCCAGCAGCAAGTTAATGTAGGATTAGGTACCCATATGTACCAGAGAAAATGAACATGAGATAATGTGACTCATCTTGGGATCTAGGCATTAGTTTAGCAAAAGCAACATAACTAAACCGTTTTGCCAGGGCTTAGAGAAAGCCCTGTTGTCAGCTCATGCCCTGCAGAACAGCCTAAACTCCACAGAGCTGGAAGACACTTGAGCCCACAGTCCAGGAAGATCATGCTGGCTCTTGCTCTGGACCACAGTGACCCAGACACATTTGCTGCCTTAAGCCTCAATCAGAGCTTCTTCAAAAGAGGAGAAAATCTGGATCCAGCCTATTAATTTGAAACTTGTGTCCATCTTAAAGCAAGAAATATTTTTTGTTTGTAGTGTTCGTCACATGCACCTCATTTTGCAAAACAATGTTATCCAAAGAACAGGGCTGAGCTAAGCGATTCTGTCAGAGACAAATCTTTGTTGTTTCCTGATCTAAACAACAGTAAATCTTTCCCCTTCTAATCTAGCATCTTTTCAGACCCCTTCGTTCCTTTCTGTACTTGATAGAAAATCCAGATAGCAAATGATTTTTAGCAGATTAGGGACAGAGCTTCATTTCATGCAGTAATATATTAAATTCAAATTTTGTCTTGTTTTAAAGGAGATTTTGTTATATTAGGTTAAGTACTATTAATGTCAATGCAACACAGGAAAATAAATTAGTATGGAAAAAAAATCCATTGGCATCACTCAAGCATTTATTTACCTTTTCCTCAATTTCTTTGAGTTGCCTCTTTTGAAGTTCTATTTTATCTTCTAGTTCTCGAATTCGCTGGAAGAGAAAAAACAAAATAGACATTATTATATCTAATTTTAAAAGTATATACATCAAAAAAAAAGAGTAGATTAAAAAGTAAGAGAAAAAAACGTCCATTATTAATGTAACACTTCCTTTACAGTTATATTAGACCTGTCCATGGCACGATTGCTCCATGCTTCCATGAAACCACGGCATTTTAAACAAGCTGCGCATTTAGATCAGCAAGTCTACTCATTAATCATAATTTTAACATATACACACAGACAATTCCAATTAGCACCAAAATTCTTAGAAGTAGAACACTATTTTCTCTGCAACTGCTAGAAGTTTTTCTATTTACTTAGACAGTCAGCAGATTATATTATTACATTTCAACTCCCTGTTTTCATTTCCTATAAAACATAACTATGCTTCTGGCATAGTCATGCTATACCAGAAAAACAGAGCACACAGATTTTCAGTTCATCACCAAAACACCATCCAGAGATTTATCTCCATCCTATTACCAGAGCCACCTCTCACCAGAGTCAGAGGGAACGTTTCCTTTAGTGTAGTGCTCTGTAATTTTAAGGATTTTCCTTGTTCTGTTCCACAAAGGATCTCCAAAAATATGACTGCTGTTGGATCTACATATTCTATCTTACTTCTGTTCCCTTGTTTCATTTCTGTAAGTTATGCTAAAAAAAAAATAAATTCTGGGCTTCTACATTAAGAAGATGCATTTAATTACACTTTTAGTATATTGTACTTGTTACAGATAAAGTAGGTTCATAAATTATTTTTTTATAGGTGGAAGCCTGGAATCTCCTACTAACAGCCAGTGGTAATCAAGGAGCAACTTTATACTATCAGGTTTTTTGGGGATTAACTACCTGACCTCTGCCTGGCCTCCTATAGCTAAAGTTATTAGCAGTTCATGAACTTTGGAAGAAAAAATATCACCTACTCTAATACTACTCTCCACACAAATACTGCCCACAGCTCACAACAACAGCTTTGTTACTGTTGCTGCTAGTTTAAAAAAAAAAAACAAAAAAACAAAAAACCAAAAACCAAACAACAAACAACCAAAACCAAAATGCTTAAATAACTGGTTTGAATATTATGCAGTCAGAATAAGTCAACCAAAACCTCCACTGTATCATGCTGAAATGTTCAGAGATTTCCACAGATAATATAAAAGCACAAATCAGATTACCTTCATGTGACACAAGTGCATGCAGCTTTTCTGACAGTAACAAATGCCCCAAGCACAGCTGTATTAATTTTGCTTTTCCTATATTACACTTGAATTGATTTATACTTCATCTACTCCCTGCTCAAGACAAGGCTATCTCACCAGTGATTATCTTCATATACTCTATGTACCAGGAATATTACGATCACTGTAAAAAGCCATGGGATGAGAAGCAGGCAGATGTAATCACCTCTGAGATCTCTGGTCCATCAGGATACACTCCTGTTTCTCTCACTTTAGTTATGCTAATTCCTATTTAAATCTATATCCCAGAGCTGAGTGACAGACTTCAAATCTCTGGGAGTCCTGCTATGTTCTGTGACAAAATTTGACCACGGTGAGATAAGTGGAGAGAAGGAATGTTTTAAAATACCATTTTCACCTTCAAGTTTTATCATGTAAGATATTTTTTCAATATCTGCTGAGAATTCTCCTCCAGAAAAAAGGAAAATAAAAAAGCCCCCAAACATCTGGTGGCTTTCTCACCTCAGGGTTTACAATAAGTATCCTTTTATAAAAGAACATGTTAATTAGGATAAGACAGCAATTTTCAGATTTGGGAATTATGTTAATTAAGTAAAAATTGAGATGTTATTATTCCCTTATGAATTTTTAATCTTTTCAAAAGATTACAGCTATTCAGCTATTCTCTCCAGCTATTCAGAATAGCTAAAAAAAGAAAAAAAAAAAAAAAAAAAAAAAAAGTTTCTGTTCTCTAATTCTCACCCATAACCCATCATAACTATCAAAATTTGTGAAACAAAATCTAGAGAATAGTTTTAAGGTGAGGAAATATAACCTTTCATAAAAATCAGTTTAAATGCAAGATAATCTAGCAATTATAAGGGAATACTCTGCATAGGGTTGAATTTCTTAGCAGTGAAAATCTACAAAATATCCTCAAAACTAGATTTTTGTCAGAAAGGCAGACATCTACCAGGTGGATATAGTCTGTAGGGCAGATATTTACATGTATGCATGTGTATAAGCAAACCTGTTCCAGACTTACCACCTCAGGTTAATATGTTGAAGAGAGGTGACTGGTGTTTAAATACCTAGTATTCCCCTTATACGAGTGAAAATTGCAATGACAGAAGACTTAACACTGCAAATGAGTAACATTTTGTAACCAACTTCTTTACTACAGAAATTAAAAATTAAAACCTAGACAGGTCAGAATTGTTCTAAAACACAACCATGGACCGGAATATTCCATCAGGTAGCAAAGCTTGGGGTCATTTACTTCTAGTTGTTTAATTGCTTTCCCCTGGAGTATTGTAGGGAGGATTATCCGGGAGGATCAAGTGGGTGTAGCTATTCCCATCACTATCCTCTGACTGCACAGGGTCAGCACTGGAAGATAACCTGCCTAGCTCAGCTATTTATATTTCCTAAAAAGTCTGATTTAACTAATTTCTTTCCATTTGACTACAGAGATAGCCTTAAAAATATATACATATATATGCAGTATATTGACAGGAAAAGAGCATCTGTAAATACTGAGTTTACATCTGCATGTAGTATTTAACAGATAAAAATAATTATTTCCCCCCATTATACCTATCCCCATTTACAGCATTATCTTGATCAAAGATAACAATTTCCAAAATATGACTTTAAAAAATACATGTAAGCTACATGCAATAATCCTAGCTTTAACAAAAAAGTGCCTTCTAGAAGTAGTAAGAGATGTTCCTCAGTCAAAGGTTATATTAAACTACCAAGAAGGAAATTACACAAAAATTACACATATTAAGACCAAAGGCAGGACTGCTTGAGATTCAGTATAAGCATGTACATCTTTATCTACTGTTCCTTTTATTTGCAAGATTTAGCAGTCAAGAAGCTGTGGATTCACTCTCAGGATTTCAACATTTGATTGGATGCTTTCAATGAATTCTGATTTGTTTACATTTGCAAAAGCATAACTTTTACAACAATGCGGAACTATTTTGTTACCAAGAAAGTCTACTTACTTTAATGCTGGAGGGCATAAGTGGATGATCAGTAAGCCAAGCTTTTCCTAGTATGTCATATAGAGTTGTAACAGTTGTGCTATAAAAGATGCATTCATCTCTATCTTTGACAAGGTTCATAGGAACCTTGCAGGGTAAATCCAGTGCATTTTCAACTGCACAAAAAACTATGCAAGGAGGCAACAAAATCTATTGTATCTTGCTCTCAAAACATTGATAAGTCTTGGTTAAGGAGAAAGCTACAGGCTGTTCTTTTATTTTCTTTTTTAAAAAGGGAGGGAAGACAACCTAAAAGCAGCACAGTGTTTGTTGCCTTTAAACACCCTAGCACTGGTCACAGTCAGAGCAAGGATTAGGGACAAAATAGAGCAATGTTACACGGGGTTCTAGCAGTTCCTGTGTTCCTACAGTTAATAGCTGGCCCTCAGTCACATGAGAGCACCTTTTGGGGACTGACAGGATTCATGAGAATAACAGTGTTGTCAAACCGTGAGGCCATACAAAGGAATTACTGTAGGCAAACAAAGAGCCACAGTCAGACAAAAAGAGTGCAGTGAGAATGCAGCCACGAAAGAAAAGAGAACAGACATTAGGGACGTGGATCCTTAACACTGTCCACCTGGCCTGCATTCAAAACCAACCCGCCAAAATCACAAATACTAGTTTGCCATTTAATTTATTACAATAGCAAATAAAACCTCACAAATCTTCTGGAGGAGGGATGGGGAGATTTGTGACTACTCTGTGTTACTACCTTCAACCACAAGGAGCTCTCCCAAGGTTTGGAAAGAGGGCTGGACAGCCATCCATCTCAGTATGGCAGATGTTTGATAAAACATCCCTCCGCTAGCAATGAGGTTTCCTGCCACTTCTGAGGAAGAGCTTGTAAGCGGCCAGAAAGCAGGAGCGGCTGGGCGGCCGTCCTGCTGTGCTGAGCTAACAGCAGATGGCTCTGCCCGCCAAGCTACGCTTCAGCCCTGCTAGGAGTGAGGCTCACCTGGGAAACACCTTTGCCTTTCCAGACAGCTACAGAACCAAGATGCTAAAGACGTACAATGTATGCCGTACTCATTACTTCACTGCAATTTGAACCGACTTCTAAGTTCCATTATATTTTTTTCTTAATAGTAGTTACATACACATTATATATACAGAGGTAGGTGGCACAGCTAATCCTGATGGACAGCCTAAAAATGCTAACAATTAGGTAAGAGAGAGAACATCCAGAAAGTTGAGGCAGATAAAGCATATATTTCCTTTGGAAGTCTATAGTGCAAATACAGGCGTGTGACTGAAAGTCTGATAAAGTACTCCTAACATGGCACTATTTACCACAACACAGAGCTGTAAAAGGGGTTTACCATCAGTCATTTCCTCTCCTCTTCAGTTCAATGCTTGGAGAGCTCCCAAACACAAAGGGCTCTCAAACTGCCCAGAAGTAGGAAATTAAACATTTTTCTCAGCAGAAGATTCCTAATGTGCAGAAAATTCCTCCTAAACACTCATAACCCTCATTTCCTTTCACCTCACAATGGGAAGGTCCTCTTTCTGGGAAACAGGATACATTTCTTGAAGTGCAAGTATCCATTTAAGCAACTACTTCACTTTGGTACATTTGGATGGTGAGTGTCTTTAGTGTGTATCTTCCAGTACTGGTAGGGAAATTAAGACAGTCAGATCTTCCTTTCTGAGGTAACAGAGGGCTGAAACACCAAGATGGGACTACACAACATTATTACTCCCAGATGTTTGGACATTCCTCCAGAAGGGAGTCTCCAAGGCTGCATGAAGCATTGCTCTATAGGTAGTATGCTGCCTGAGCTGGTCTACACGGTACCAGTTCAGGTGTCTGCACCTACAGCTCTTTCCTGACAGCTGGATAATTTCCCTAGAGATAACGGTTGTTTTCCAAATACATCCAAACTCAGTAAAAGTGTAGATAACCCTAGATGCAAATTCATTACTGTCATGAATCCCTTGCACAAAGGTACAAAGAAAGGAATGATACAACTTTAAAAACGGAATTAAAGGCAATTGGTTACTTGCAGATCATTCAACTTAGAGGCCACATCCAATGGAATGATATTACCGCATTACCAGAGTGGCATCAGTACCAGCTAGGTACTGATTTCAAAAGGGAAATTTCTGTAATTTTTAGCATGGTCTGTCTCCTGTGACTATATCACAATCTTAGGGTTGAAAGGCACATCTCTGGGATATCTGAGGAATCAAAATTTAGGTGAAATGCAAGGTGGTAGATGTGTGTCTGGAAATATTACTCTACTTTCACTAACAGATAAATTCCAGTAACACAGGCCTAGAAAATTCATCTTGCATTATGGAGCAAAGAAATACAAATAATGAGGCTAATAGTGGAAATAACACTATTGCCCTGCCATTACTTAACATCACTGAAGGGTTTAGCCAAAATGAAAAAAATTGCTCTATTAAAAAAAAAACAGGAAATTTAATTGCATTCCCTCACAGTACACATGAAGTATGTGTGCCCAGCCTGTGTTATAATAGCAATCCATCTACATTAAGTACTGTTTCCATTAATATAGCACTGGTTGTAAAGGAGTGCTGAAATAGATGGAAATCCTTCCACCAAGCTCAGTGGGCTCTGAATTGCAGTTTCAGAGTTATCATTTTTCTGCTGGAGGTAATAAATCAGCCCAGTAATGATTTGTCATCATTTTGAGCATTTGGCATGGGAGGAACTTCAGCATTACAAACAAAGAAAATAGATCTGAGATGTAATTAAGTGCCCTACTAGTCTAAGATACTAGGTCCAAATTTCCCCCACCTACCAACCAAAATGTGCCTATTTCCTCATTTGTTTTATTTTTTCTTTCATGATACCTCAAATTCTAATGAGAAATGGACCATGTCTCTCTACAATTACATGGTACCAATCTCCCAGCTACCTTTTTAGTAGCAAACACAGATTCTGAGGATTCCAGTGCTTTCTGTTCATCATTGGATAGGACTAGATGACGTGGACTTCTTCATTCAAGCCTTCTGTCCTCTCCAATTTATTCACAGCATTAGCCAGTTATTCACAGTCCTCAAGCAACACCTTGGATGGCTTCAAATCCTTTGAAGCTTTGACAAATGGAGAAAATGCTACCAGGGAAGGAACTTCTGTGACAAATTTCATCTACCAGAAAACACTGACCACATTATCCTTCACATAGGTGTCAAGCTGCAGAACTGATGCTCTTGTTTCCTAGGCAAGTGTGTAAGTAAAGAGCCCATCCAAATAAACATACTGTTTTACTGACAGCAACATCAAGATCGACTTAGCTGGCTGCAAAATATGCTCCTTGCCATGCTAGTGTAGTTGTGAAAACACAAGAATGTACTAATCAGGAGTTTAGAAATCACTTTAATAGTTCCTGCAACACATTCTTATTGGATTTACATTCATGAGTAAATCCAAGAAAACAATGTGATAATTTTAGCACAAAGCAGACAAAGAAGGATTTGCTAAGCTGCTTAGAGCCTTGGCTCTGAAATGCTGGAAAGGCTCAGGTTGATGTATATTTACAGGATAAGCACCATGGATGGGCTGTATCAGACATGACCTGTGTTTTGAATCTTTGAAGACATCTTATGATGAAGAACATATCTCATTCTGCAGTAAAATTTAGCAAGTGAAATCTGACAAAAGGAAGAATCTGTACTGATTCATTATATCATCATTTTAAGCAGCTTCTCAACACTATTAAGACACAGGTATGTAAGATCTTCAATAATGTGAACAGCTTAACTGTGTTAAATGTATAAATTTAAACAAAGATGAATATAAACTGACTTGCCTTTAGCTGTTATTCAAATCACTAAGCTGAGGGATAAAGTTCCTTTATGAAAATAAATATATTATTTTCTTGATTTTTTTTGAAATCTAATGCATTTTAACAGCTGTTTAAAAGCCTCTACTGTGTTTACAATTTGCATAAGTAACTGCCACATGCATCTACTCAAGCTGTTGGATCTGCTACTCTTAAGGGTTCTGGGTTCAGGAATCAAAATATTCCCTTTAGTCCCATATTCCTAGAATGTGATTTTGCATAATGGTCATAAGGAAACAAGTAAGCGCACTGTAACAGCATTACCTTAAGCTATTTCAGATGTCATTTTGGTTTGCTCTATGATTGAAAACAATATAAATTTCAGCCAGTTGAACATGATAAATAGTGGATCAGTTTGGATATACCATACCTCTCTGAATCTCACCAAGGTCTTTCTTAACATAGCAGGTAAAAGTTTCATTCCTTTCTGTGTCCTGCCGTCTCAACCATGATAATCCAATTAATAGTTACTGAAGTAGGAGAATTGTTCTTGTTAATCTTTATTATGCATTTGTAGTTTCTTTATTTGTTTTTTTGAGGAGAACGAATCTTTTAGCAGCTGCACTGATGCATTTCCCAGCATGAAAGTTAACGTGTACTCAGTCACATTGGTCTTAGTAGTAATAAAGAAATGCATATAAATGCATTTAGCTTAATTATTTGTTATAAGCTGATACTGAATGACTATACATACATGAAGATATAGCTTCATATTTACTAGTAAATGACTTTTTTTTAACACTGAGAGTATTTTAATTTATGCTATAGTAAAACTACATCATACATTGATATCCAACAGAAGAATATCAACAGTCCTATTGCTTTCATTCGGGAAAAACAATAATTAAAGCCACATTAGCCTTATATCTACACAAAATGGCTATTCTAAGTCTATGTGAACTCAGAAGACAAAACAAATTCAACACCTTAAAATTGACTCCTTAGCGGCCTAGACTCATTACCTGTGGGGGAAAAAAAAATAAAAGAGAGAGAGAAAAAAAAAGAAAAAAAGCATCATGCAATATTTATTTAGCATTAAATTTAGAATATTTTACCTTCTAATATTTAAATCGCAAATTTTTGTGTAATTATCAAGATATATGCATGAATTGTGCATATGAAAACACATTCAATCTTCACTTCTATAACAAACTTCACACTTCCTTTTTTAGACTTGCCTTTCCTCAGCTCCCACTGGCTTTTCCTAAGAAACACAGGGTATTCAGGATTTCAGATGAGAGGATTTAGCATTCAAACCTCAGCTAAGAGTTTACTTGATTCTAATATTGTTTTAAGGCATACAGTTGCTCTTAACTTGAGTGCAACCTCAATCACACCTCATTTAAGACAAAGGAAGCAGACCTTTCAGACCTTTCATATTTTGTAGGTATTAAACATCAGTCCTGCTATCATCACTTATTCAGACAAGAAGCATCACTAAGGCAGTTAGTAAAGTGGGTGTGGTTTGATCTGAAGGCTAAATATGCAGAAAACATACGTAAGGAAACATTGTAAAATAAACATACAGAAATTACTAAAATGATGTCTGTTCTGTCATGCATGTCATCTGTGGGAAATTACAGTTTATTGTGATGTTGTCATTATAGCAGAAATGATGCCTTGAAATTCAGATTCAGCGTTCACTCCTGCATGACAGATCAATACCACAGGTCAACTATGATTAACCTAGTAATGATGTGCTTGGTGAATATAGATTACAGTTAGAAAGCTGCGATATCAGTTGCTTTTAAGAGCAATTCATAAATATAAAAAATGCAGTATCAACAGTAATCTGTGTTGAAGAGAAAAACAGATCATTTCTCAACTGCAAGCATCAGTAATTACCAAATTAAAAAAAAAAAATAATCACTGGTTGTCCTATGTATTTCTCTTCATGTATAGCTGTATGTAAGTACCTGGGGATGAACTTTGCTAGCACCTTAATGGCTCAGATTTAAAATAAATCGTATCTATACAGATTTGGATGTAAAATGAGCGGAGACTCCCCAATTATTACTGTGTAAGTAACCTTAGCAGTAATACTTCTACCTACTTTCTGAATTGTGTGATAAAAGCTGTGAGTGTTTGGCCAAGCCAGCCTCTCTGGCACAAGGCAACATGGCAGAGGAGGTATTGTCTTTAATTTGTCCTCTCTGATATATGGCAAAGTGCCAAAGAGGACAATTTTAAGACAACACCTCCTCATGCTTATCAATGAGGTACACTGAGCGTAACATCTCCCTCCCTTTCTTCCTTTCCCAAGAACCTTCCCAGACAAACATTAAACCTTAATAATTCTCCTTGGGTGAAAAATAGATGGTCTATAAACAGATTACACAGCAAAAGGGAGAAGAATAACTGCTAGATTTATCCAAGCTTTACCTGGACATCCATAGTATATCAAGTGGCAAATCTCAGGTTCCTACTTCACACTGGCAATTAATGTATTAACAAATTTTTATTTTTAATTAAGTTTTTCAGAGAAAAACAGCAAACATCAATGTATTCCAAATAGCTAAACCAATAGGATCTTATAGATATGGTGACATCCAACCCTATGGATTTGTAAACCAGCTACTATCCCAGTGTGAAAAAGGTGTCCTAACTACAAGAGAGCAGGGACAACTCATGGAGGAATGGCATCCACTATAGCTCTGTTTGATCTATAAGCAGTAAGAAATTGGCCCTTCAGGTGAGGGAAAAAAAAAAAAAAAATAGGGAAGGAAATTAGTTTGGTTGATTCTAAGCTATGTTTATATTTTGACATTTCAGGATGAAAGAAGACATCACTGCTTCTGACTTTTCCTTCATGTCCATGAAAAATGTGCCTGAGGCACCACATCTACAGCGAATTCTTCTTTATGGAAGTGACACATAGAGGTCAGTTTGAGTTATACCTGTTTTGTCCTAAAGGATTGTCCTATGCCTTCTAGTAAAATGTGCAAATAAAGTGGTAATTTCTGCTTTTATTACCGATGGATAATCCAATGTGGTCATAAGAGTAAACGCTATAGTTTAAAGAAAACCGTTAAAATATTTCCAGTTATATTCCAACTATTTAGAGCTGGAATTTCGATGTCATAAGCATTCCACAGATGTATTATATTCAGATCTAGAACTGAAGTGATGGTTTGTTTTACTCTGCAAAACTGAGCTCCATCTAAGAATATTCTGACTCAAGTTAGAAGACCCCCAGTTTAGTACAGTACTGCAATGCAACTCAAAGCAAAAAACGGTTTCACATTTTTGATGACACAATTAACTAATACATCTATTTCTTTTTTCATACAATTTTGTACAAAGATAAGACTGCTCTGTGAAATTATTGGATTACATTAAAAAAAACCAAAACTGTCTCATACTTTCTGATTGGAAGCAACCATTTTTGGCACTCAGTGTGTGTCAATCTGCTGTCCTTCAAGGATTTTCTAGCTTCTCTTTCTATTTAAAATAACTTAAAATGAAATCAGAATAAATTCTATTTCTATTTTAAGTTTTTTGCACTTTTGAATACTACTGACAGTGCAATTTGAATTAATATATCCTAATTTAAAGCCTGGTTCTGAGCCCTTTCACAGTTTGTTACTCCAGAAGCAGCTAAAGTCAAACCAACAGGAATATATTTCAAGATAGGTCCCATTTGGTTTATATAAAGCATAATCTGGCCTTTAATTATTTATGGATTTCAGCAGATAACACAATCATAATATATTTTTAAGGCAATCTAACCATGATGCTGTGTGGATTTTTTTTTTTTTTTTTTTTGGGGGGGGGGGGAGTGTGTGTTTGTAAGTCTTTGGTTTTAATAACACCTTCAGTTTTGTAAAGAAGTAATAGAGTTACTGAGATGAAACCAATGGACTGATTTGAACCACTGGTGTTTAAAAGACTTGTGGTGAGCGTTTGGCACTCAATCACTTACTACCCAAAGTGAATTGCAGAGTTGTTTTCCTCTTTGATGGAAAAGACTGGTAGTGTTAAAATTTCCTACAGAAACAGTCTTTAGTTTATTTTCTTGATGTTTGAAAAATAGCTGATTGCATAGATACCA